>NC_057792.1:5223550-5823550 GCF_014905175.1 Aphidius gifuensis | reverse complement strand
TTTGTATTCATGATACTTAAATAATAATGAAAATTATATTCTGTTGTCAATTTGATATATTCAAAAAATGTTGAAATGTCTAGCCAATGAAATTTTTAAACTAAAAATCAATTAAAGGAAAATTGTTCTCTATAAAGAAAAGTTACTTTTTTCTTCTTGTCATATTTATTTTTAACTAAATTTGTAAAACAAATTATTTCAGTAGTTTTAATTGCTTCATTTTCATGTAATTTTGTCGGTTTTTTTTGCTTCAAAAAAATTATCACTCGAATAAATAGTTGCTATACTTTGATAAAGTTCAATGGTCTTTGTATCTAATCAAGTTTTTCTTGTATTTATACTAAATAAATTTTTTTCTTTGTAATAGTCATGTTTTTTTTTTTTTCTTTTAAATTATAGAAAATTTTCTTAAACAAAGTAAATTACATTAATATAGAAAATTTTTCATCCAATCATGGGAAAAATTTATCTCAGTAATACTTGAATAAAATATTGATCATTTAGAGTCAATAATTTGCCAATTGAAAATTTATTTTATTTTAAACTAATTTGCCTAAACTATAGCTTTAAATTTTTACATCTTTCTTTGTAAAAAAAAAAAAAATATTAATATCCCATCCAACAAAGCACTGTAAGTATATTTCAATCAATAAAAATTTCAATTTTTTTTCAATTTTACTATTCTGCATTTTTAAACGCAGTAAAAAAAAAAAACCATTTTATACCGAATAAAATTGTTAGTTGCAAATCAGCTAAATGCCCTTGGGTATCGAAAACAGCCCACAATACAAAACAATATATTTAAAAATCCAATATATTTAATAAATCATAATAACCAAAGAACAACCCACATGAAAATAACACAATTATATTCTCTCATCGGAAAATAGTCAATATTGACAGCTGCATTGCACCTTGCTCATGGCAATTCAATAAAATAATAATAATAATTATAATTAATATAAATAACATCATAAATTTATCAATATACACATATAGGAAATGAAATATCAAAAAATAAAAAAATTAAAATATGATATAGAAATATTGATTAACAAGCATTTAACTTGTATTACTAATGATCCAAAGATATAGAACCCGGAAGGGTTAATATATACACAAAGTACGCCTATATATACCCATTGAATATAATTTAAGAAAAATATATGTTAAAAATATCACGGCGTGTTTAATATGAGTGAATATATATTGCAAAAGTATATTGTGACAGTCTTTATGAGGAAGGTGTGTCGAATTAAAACTAGTGGTCAATATATAAAACATGAAAATTGATATTCACTCGACTTATTAACGACTCATGCCAAAGGCAAAAAAAAAAAACATCCTTTATTTTCATTTATTTATTAATTTTCTATCATTTATACTATAAAATATATAATTTATTTCAATAATAATGTCTGGTTATGTGACACATAGACTTTATAATTATACGCTTGTATTAATCTACTGGGACTAATCGATGCGTCTGCCAAACAAGCTTGAATATTTATCCCAGAAGTTGTTAGAGTGCATAGTCTTGCTTATGACTCCCCTGAGTAATATTAAATTTAAAAATATATTGTAAAAAAATGTATGAGCTTTTTTTATTTTACAAAGGGTTGATGCCAAATTTAATAAAAGTTTTGATTAGGTCAATGACACTGAAGTTGTTAATATTCTATGGGGTGATGTGGTCAAATGACCTTACTCAAAATAAAATAGATAAATAGGGATGATACTTATTTATTTTTTTTTTTTTTGACCATGAAAAGTTTTCAAATTTATTTTATCTTATTATGTGTATATAAAATAACATGCGGGTGATCGTAAAATATTTTTAGTAATCGAAACTTTGTTACAAGATTTTTTTAAAAAATAAATAAAAATAAATCATGATGATGGTAAAGAAGAATTGTACATATATAACTTTATTTTTTTATTTTTAGTAGTTTATAAAATTTTGAATTTAAACCACGTATATTCAGTTGGATTCTGGTTTTTACGATTACCCATATTCAACGCGATTTTGACATAAAAAATGTGATAGCAACACGTCAAAGAACACGAGTATTTTGGAAGCAAATTCTTTTTGGTATTTTATTTTTTTTTTTGTTAAGTGTATTTAAAATTTTGAGTACCGATTAAGCAATTCATGGCACGTGATATCATCAACAATATAATTTTTTTTGGCAGAATAAAATGCCTTTTTTTTTCACATTAAAGTTGAATTATTGATTTACAATTTACATTAAACATGACATTTATCACATTCATGGCATAATTATATTATCCACGACATTATTTAATTTTATAATTAAATAATTTTTAAATTAAATATAAAAAATTTAATTTTCACTTTATATAAAAACACATTTATTTTATTTCAACACAGTGTGGTGTATAATTTTTTTTTTGCTGTTATTAGTCATTTATATTTTTTTAATTTGAAATTTTTTTTTTTTTTTACATACTTGTGGATGTATATATAGACAATATCCTCTTACAATACAAGACTATATGTTGCATCGTGAATATAAACACACATACAACAGTAAAAAATATTATTTATCAAGCCTCGCTTGTTGAATGCGATATTTCATAATCACTGTTCTCTCTAGACCAATGCCGACGTACATATTTTTATATATATTTTTCATTTACGCATTGTAAAGACCCACTGCTATCAATAATATTAATATGACATTTTTATTTTAATTAATATTTTTTTTTTTTCATTTAAATATCCAGAACTAAAATTAATCATGGCACAAATTCTTTGCTCAAAAATAATAAATAAATATTAAATTTAATATCATTTTCAAGTCTCGTATATTTTTCATATATTTTTATAACCATTCTTATTCATCTCCGTCAAACAATAATTAGAAATAAAAATTTTTTTTTAAACCCCCTGGTATGTATTTTAAAAATACTTTAAATAAAATTAAATTGAAAAATTTTTCACTGGACTGTTTCGTTTAAAATTATACTTGAAATTGAGATGAAAATATTTAACGTTAATTAGGAATTATCAAATTTTTAATATTGATTAATAACCCATTAATTTAAAAATAAAATAATATTTTTTTTATAACCCAAAAGTTGGCAGAAAAATAATTTCGAAATTTCGCAAACTTCAAGCTGATTTTTTCGATTGAAAAACTCACTAAATATAATTTAATATAACATAAAACCTCATTAATTAAAATCAATTCAATCGTGATTTTAAAACAACATGTTTAATTCAAAAAAAAAAAAAAAAGTGTTTTTAAATATTTGTAAAATTGTATAAAAAAAAATAAGAACAAAATCTATATCGTTGTCAGAATAGGGAGGGTCATTGGGGTTAAGACGAGGTGATCCTCACGACTGCAGGAGCAAACCTAACGGTACATAATTAGTTAGTTTAGTGATATATTACATCGTATATATTCAGCTATGTAGTCATAAGGTCACTGCACCTTGGGACCTCATATAATATGCTCATATAATTATATTTTTTGGACAAAAAAAAATTTGAGTAACAAAAAAAAAGTATGATGAGTAAATAGAAGGAAGTCATCTAGCGTTAGTTGATAACCATCATAAAATCACAGTAGTTAGTTTTGTAATAATAAAATAATAATGAATAAATTATTTAATATTTTATAAATACTAGGCTATATGCATTATTTTAATAGCAATAAAACAACATGAGTTATTATTTTTTTTTTCTTTCTCTCAAGGTTCAAAGTTATACAATAAAATTTATGAAAAAAAAAAAATTTTAACTAGAGATTGGATTATGTATAACACATGTGGTGGAGACTGGAAGCGTTGCTAACAGAGAATAATTAGTTTGGAGTAATTAGCTTATGTACTTAAAGAGAGAAAAAAAAAAAAGAAAAAAAAAAAATTTGTTTTAATCATATAACACTGGCGCTAGTATTAACAATGAAAAAAATAAAATATAAAAATTTTTTAAATTCCTGTATGCATTACCTGCATTACAAGCTACCATCATCAAAATTTTATATACAAGTTTTAATAATAATTATTATTACTTTACTGTCTATTTAATTACAACTTAATTTTTTTTTTAAATAAAAAAAAATATCAAGGACGAAAAGATGATAAATTTGAAGGAAAAAAAAAAGATATTTTTCATTTGCAATGATGAGTTTTGGTGTTGCCTTGAATTATCTTGGAGTTTTTATTTTTAATTTTTTTCATTGATGAATAATTTTTAAGTGAGGAAAAATAAATAATAAAATATTAGCAAGTGCAATGACCCCTGCAAAAGCTGTCAGCATCAGAAACGACATGGCGAGCCAGACAGATATTGAATAGGGCCAAAACCAGAATACCAGTCAGTTTTCATTGGATGTGCTTGGTAGGTGTTATGAATTCCACTGTGGATGTTATGTCCTTGATGGGACCACGGATCCCCAGGCGGTCATTCCAGACATGGCTAACAACTGTCCAGAAATACACATGGACAATGATTTAACCCCTTTTTATTTTTAGCACAATTTAATATTTAATACTTGTGATGATATCAAATATATATTAATTGGCTTTTTATAATATATAAATTTTTTTTTAATATTTATTTATTCATCTCAAGCATGATAAATATATTATTTTATTTTTTTTTTTTCTCATGTATAACTTGCCAAATGGTACAGCACAAAGAATAAAACTTCTCATCCTATTTTCTCTATCACTTGTGTAACCGTTATACTTTGATCACGATGAAAAATTTTTTTTTTTTATTTTCTATCATATTTTATTTATTTATTATTTTTTTTTTTAATTTAATTTAAAAACAAAATAATCACGCAATTTAATGCAATAAAAAAAATATATATAATATATAATATTATGTTTTAGAAATATTCTTAAAATATATGTTTTTTTTTTGTGGTCAATTGGCTTTTGTACATCCGTTATATTCAAATTTATTTTATTTAAAAATCAATAGACTTGAATAAATTTCTGGAGTATATATTATTATTGTTTTTTTTTTTTTATTCTGATTGGAAGGTTCGGGAAAATAAAATTGAATACTCTTCCGATTCATCGATTCTAGAGGGTCAGGAAATAACAAACAATTCAAATGAAATAATAATAATAATTTAGAGCAACCGCAATCATCCATAGCTCTTTGTGCTGATTTATCTCATTCATTCAAAACATTATGTTCAAAGAAAAATTGAGGATTCATCAATGACGCAGCATCAACATGAGTGTATCCCACTTTATTAAAACGGTCAAATAAAAATGGAAAAAAAAAAAACGGGCTACTTAACGAGAACATGTAAGAATCATGTTTGTTAAAAATAAATTATTGTTTTTTGTTTTTTTTATTATTTCTTAAAATAAACAAAAAATAGTAAAAATATGTTGTAATGATAATAATCATACGAGACTAGTTTTGCAGCATAGATAAAGATGCATGTGGTACTTATTTATCAACATGATCTTTAGGGTTAGTCACGACTGGCCGAGATTCATTCGCATCACGTGGATATACCAAGTCGACCTAGTTTTATATGAATTTTCAAGTTTTACAGAAAATTCATATATATCAACTAGAGTAATAAAATTAAAATGACTAAAAGTGAAAATATTTTCCTGCCAAATTATTCAGAAATAAAATATCCTGATAAATAATTTCCCCGCCCCGAAAAAGAGGAATACATCATGAAGCATGTATTAGTATAGAAATAATAAGTTATTTAAAAATTAAAATAAATCATTATAAAAATAATAAAAGCATAGTAACATATTGACATAATGATTTAATGATTATTTTGAATTTTTAAAAAATTATGACAACAGTATATCATACGATAAATAAATAAATATTTCATTTAAAAATTTATTTATTTATTTAAAATTTACTTTAATCATATATCTTTGATAAATTCAAAATTAATTAATTTAAAAATTTATTAATTAGTCATTTTATTGTAATGACACAATGTTATTATTATTTCAAATTTAATTTTTTTTTTTCATATTAATCTTTCAAATATTGTATGAAATGTTTATTTATTTTTATTTATTATTATATATTATTATCATCATATATCTTGGATAAATTTGTAATCAATTTATTCGCTATTTACTCGCTAGTAAATATTTTCTATCAGACTTTTTTTTCTTTTGATAGTTTTAAAAGTGGATATATTTATTCAGGATATATTTAGTCATATAGCCTACTTGAAATTTAAATAAATAAATAAATTAAAGTGCCGAGTTCAAAGTTATTCACACAGTGACATAATTTTTTTTTTTATTCTTTGTATTTAAAACAAAAAATAAAAAACGAATGATACGAGTTACTGCATATTTTTTACGTTGCTCTGCACACACAATGTTTTCAATAAATTAAGTTAAACAAGTCCTCCCATTAAATTATCCAAGACTTTGCAATTCTCGATAAATTTTTAAACTCTAAAAGAAAAGCAATCCCACTCTTTTTTTTTGGGGGGGTTATTAACGAGTACTACCTTGGCTACCGTCGAATTTATATGTTGAAAGACTCTGTTATATATACCCTGAGGCAAAATTTTTTCGTTATCCCACTTGGTTAAGTCGTGTAACTGGCTCAAGACCGATAACAAGAAACGATAAGAAGGGTCTTCTTTTTCTATATAGCCAAGGGAAATATATATACACATACTATCATCCAAAATAATAGAATGAACAAAAAAGTTAAAACAAAAAATAGCAAATTTATTGTACCCGATGGAGGAAAAATTGCAGAGAAAGAAGAATTCTCTAAATGTTGGACAAAAACATGAAATTTTTTTTTACTTTAAATTTAATACTAAAAGATAAAAGAAAAAAAATTAAGAAGGTGTTTTTCGTAACAACCCCCTGGGGTTAAATTCAGATGTTACAGTAAATTTACGATTTCAACAGCTGATCATATATGGTACGGTTAGAGATATAAATTTGGAAAGCAATGCACGTTGAGGAATTCAGTTGTTACGATTTTGCAGTAATAAATTTTCATGAGTAAACCCGAGGGGTTTTTGATTATTCGATCGAATGAAGTGAAGAATCGAATAATAATAATAATAATAAAGAAGAAGAGAATGACTGAAAAACTTGCTGGCTATTTTAGCAAGTTGAATATTGTTAAAAAAAAAAAAAAAAACGATTTGCTCGTACGTGTACAAGTTATTTCGACTCGTGCGAATAACTTGTCCGTTATCCACAACTCTTTTATTCGCTACGCATGAACATGTTATTTATTTTATTTTTTCTCCTTTCTATATGAAATTTAAAAAAAAAATATATTCAACAAAGAAATGAAAAAAAAAAAAAATGTTTAGTACGCCTAGAGGAATAATATTTAAAACTAAAAAAGTTCAAGGACTTACCTGAATCCTTTTTCGATGATGTTCTTGTTTTTTTTGACATCTTTCAAGTTCTTCTTTACGTTCAATAAGTGATCTTATCTCTGGTTGTGATTTTAAATCATTTGTATCATTTGTAAAAAAATTTTTTTTTAATGATATTGCATTATCATCATCATCATCTTCACTATAACTATCAACAAGTAATTCAGAATCACTATGTTCAGGTGGTGTATTTATTGAGCCAGTATTTGATGTTTCAACTAACGACACATATTCACTAATACCAGTTTCACTTTTTTGTAATTTTAATACTGGTGTTTCAAGACCACATAGAAATACTTGTCCAAAAAATAATATTTTATGTATTCTTAAACAAACTTGTGCAACTTCCTGGAAAATTAATATATAAATTTTAAAAAAATATAATTCAATTAATTAATAATTAAACTATTAAATATATTATTTACCTCATCATCTATTTTTAAAACATAAAATGGCTCTGGGGGATTTGACATAAGTGGTGTAAAACCAGACAAGGTTGTATCTTCTGGTAATCTAACTAAATTTAATTCTGTAAAAACGAAAATCAATTAAATCATTAGATATACAATATAATGCAATTATTATAACCAATAAGTTAATTTGTTTTTTTTTTTTTTTGTTTTAAATTAATGTTTAATTTATAATAATATATATTTATCTTATATTTATTTAAAAATATTTAACCTGTCGTAACTATGTTTTCTTAATTTACAACTATACACAAGAGAATATAGTATGTTAAAAAGAAGACACGATTAATGCAATTTACAGTCGACATTGCAATTACCAAACCTGTCTTGTGCAATTCATTCAATGATTTATAGTCACAAGTATCAGTAAAATTATGACTAATCGGGTTATCATAAGTTACAAACAAATAATAAGTAATTACCATTTTCACGTTCAACAGGATCACGTGAATGAATTAGTACTTTTTTTGAATATGGTAGTCTTTCAAGAAGATTAACCATCGTTGCAAGTCTACTCCAAGCATCACCAGTTGGTCTATAAAATAAATAAACAAATTAAATTAATTAACTTTTAATATACCTATATATTTTTATTAATAAAAATTTTTTTAAAAAGGTCAAAATAACAAGCATCTGTTATAATAATAATTATTTTAATTATAATTATATTTAATAATGCTTACAAATAAAATTGTTGTCCTTGACAAGGCAATGTTTTACTAATATAATTGTTAATTATTAACGATAAATAATAATTAAATTATCCACTTGTATTTACTGGATAAATCGTTGTGAAAACCCGTGCAATTTTTTTTTTTTTTCCTTTTTCTATTTATTATTATATATAAAAAAAAAAATGTATTATAACTTTTATATATTTTTTTTTTTTGTTAATTATTATTTTTTGTTCTTTTAAATGTTTGTATTGACTATTGCAATGGGGACCTTGGGACTTGTTTAATAGCCAATAGATTGCATCGATGAAATGATTGCGTCTGGGACAAGTTAAACTATTAAAAGATTTTTATTTTTTTAATTAATATTATTTTTTATATTTTATCAAACTTGAATTTATATTTAATTTAATTATTATTTATCGAATAACATGCTACTGGTCTTTTCTACTATTGATACTATAATTTGTTGATAAATTATAAAAATTAAGTTAAGACATTTTAAATGTTCTTAATGTATATATTAATGTCTTTTTTATTTTTTTTTTTCTTTTTGCTCAAGTGTCTACAGTGTTCAAGCACGTATGAAATGCTAATGAAATGACTTTTATCTTGAAATTCCAATAAAGACAAAGACACTTGTCTGTCTTTTTCATTTTTTTTTTTTTATATTTAAAAAGAAGCTTAAATACCAAACATACTGTAAAATTATTTTACGGAAGTCAATGAAGCCTTTTTTTTTTTATTAATCTTTGAAACATCTTGGTAAAATTAGTATATTAAAATTCAGCTTTATTTTAACAACATTTTTCAGAATCTTCAGATAGTGTAAGATAATATTTTTTAAATTATAAAATACTTTATGAAGTCAATGTTATTTAAAAATACACACACTGAAGTATTTAGTTTGTCTTTCAGCGGCGTAATCTACTGGCAAATAAGAGTATTCTTAAGTTACCGACTGTGCGCGTATTTTAACAAATAAAAAAAGCAAAAAAATAAATAAATATTATATATTATTGTTTAATTACATTCTTGGTTTGTGCATGTTAGTAATTTAAAAAAAAAAAATACTTTAAATGAGCATTGAGATCGAAAATTATTATTAAATACTTGTAAGTTATATTTTTTTTAAATTTTTATTATCAATAAAAATTTATTAAACAACTAATTGATAATATACACTGGCTTTATTATTTAATAATGAGGAAATTTTTTTAATTAATTAAAACATTTTTGTGGTGATTAAATGAAAGCTAAATATTTAAAATAAAAAAAATAAAAAATGGTACATACCCAACTCGATAATCCATGCAGGAAGGTGGTGGATTCCAGACTGTACTGTGGCACAGCATCCAATCACACCAAATCTGAAAATAAAATTTATAATTTTAAATTAATGGTTTTATTTTTGAGCTAATGAAGATTGTGTCTAGACTATTAAATTGATTAAGGATAATTTATTTATAAGCTAAAACTTTGAGATGATATATTTTGTGTCACATGACGACCTTGTAAACTTCCTTGGTCTTATCAATGATATTAATGATCCCATCAGTTATATCACGTTATAATAATTCTGTACCAACTGTACACTTCAATCTTTTAAATCAACTATATACACTTTCATTAACGATGTTTTTAAGATATATATATACATCTGTATAAATATTAAAATTACTTTAAGGCCTTAGTAAAATTCCGTTAGCAATAAATTGCAAATAAATATATCTAAGTTTTAAAAGATATTTATCAAGATCATTGAAAAAGATTTAATTTTTTACATGCAACCCAATGAAGAAAATAATTCTTTATATATATAAATAAAGATTGAATATATTATATTAGAAAATTTATAAAAATAAAAATTTTTTTTTAAATAAAAATACAACGCGTATATATAAAATATTTTATCACGATGAAATGCGGATAGCTTGTATTTTTGTCATTGTTAGTGTACTGTTGAAGAATATATAGATAATATATCAGTTAAAAGATCAACGATTGATTTTATATCAAGTATTTTAAATTTTGCAATGGTTAAAACATCTTAAAAATTAAATAAAGATTTTATGAGATGATTGCATGGGACTAAATATCCTGAACATAAATATCCAAAAAAAACATTGACAGAAAATATTGCACAACGAAATGAAAATTAAATTAATTACAAATTTATCCAAGATATATGATGATAATAATAATCTTTATAATAATATATAATAATAAATAAAAATAAATAAACATTTCATACAATATTTGAAAGATTAATATGAAAAAAAAAAAATTAAATTTGAAATAATAATAACATTGTGTCATTACAATAAAATGACTAATTAATAAATTTTTAAATTAATTAATTTTGAATTTATCAAAGATATATGATTAAAGTAAATTTTAAATAAATAAATAAATTTTTAAATGAAATATTTATTTATTTATCGTATGATATACTGTTGTCATAATTTTTTAAAAATTCAAAATAATCATTAAATCATTATGTCAATATGTTACTATGCTTTTATTATTTTTATAATGATTTATTTTAATTTTTAAATAACTTATTATTTCTATACTAATACATGCTTCATGATGTATTTCTTTTTTTCGGGGCGGGGAATTATTTATCAAGATATTTTATTTCTGGAAAATTTGTGTTCAAAATATTTAGTCGTGATACGCGGTATAAAGTTACTGTCTTGGTTTTATTAATAGACCCATAACAAACACCCACTAAAGATGCATGCATTAATCGTCAAGTGAGCAAGTTGTATAAAACAGTTACATAAAATAAAGATAACTGACAGAAACTGAGCCTTGACATTGAACAACATAGCACTGCAGACCTTGGTATAATATTTGCGTGGGATTAAGAGAAATAGTTTAAGTAAAAGTATATAGTTGTGGTAGTTGAATAAATAGACAAGCGAGTGAGCAGTTGAAAAATTAGATCAAATGTAAAACTTGAAAGGCAAAGATTTAAAATAATATCATAGGCGCCATAGAATGCAAAAACCATTATTAATTTTCTTTTTCTTTTTTTTTTTTTTAACATTTGTAAATTCCAAGGTTCATTAATAATCAGTATAGATAAGAGACTGGTATTTATTCTGTTTATTCAATACCTTGATAGCTGGAAGAAGGACCTGCATGTCCTCATCTACAACAAGTCTTGGTTGTTGTTGATTCTCAAGTTGTGACTTAAGCAATGAGACACCTCTTTCTACTATCAAATTAAACATCTGCAGTGATACTACTAGTGCACGTTCTTGAACCTCTGATCTGTAACCCTGTTCCATTTGTAAATCTGTAAATTAAATAAATTAATTTTTATAAATAATCATGTATTTATTTTAAAAATTATATAATGTAAATAAAATAATATATATAAATTAAAGATAATATATAATCTTTGGTAAGATCGGAAAAATTTATCAGCATTGCACAAATATTTAAGAATTAAAATTTTTTTTTTAAAAAATATTGAAATAGGAAATCGAGACTTGGGTTTGTTGTTGTTTTATGAGGGCGAGACATTAGGATGCGGCTTTCTTTTATCTAACCGCTATTGAGAAAATACCAATCGGTCTTTAAGTCGTCTTTTCTGATCACATAAATATTACAAATATTTTTGTACAAGCCAACTTTGTCAACAAGAATTTTCTACATAAATATATTGATTCTTTTTTATAATTAAAAAAAAAAAAAAAAAGTATTTTGCCAATTTAAATGCCACCTTGGGTGTCGAATTATTTGCATACCATATAATAATAAATAAAAAATATTTAAGAATTTAAAAAATTATAAATTAATCATTGCTTTGTATATGAATAATTTTTTTTTTTTTTAATTTATTCATTTTTACTTTTTATGGTTAATGATTGTCAATAAAAAATAAACAAAAAAAGCTTTTAATTTTTGTCTGCTTTTTAAATCTGTTTTGTTTTTTTTTTTCAATATTATTTTTTTAAATACTGGTTAAATTAAAAATAAATATAAATGAAAGTTAGAAACACAATTTATTACTTTTTTTTTTATTTTGTTTTAACAAAATAAGAATGCGCTTTGCGCATCCCTCAACCACCAGTGGTTGAACCTTATTATCTAAACTTATAAACTAATTTTGATCATATGAAGTATCCACCCATATTTGATGTGACTTTGACTAGAATTGAACTCCAGACTTTCGGCGCTGGAGGCCAAGCGGTTATCCACTCAGCCGTGTGCTCTAAGCTGAACTTGAAATGATATTTTATTCTTATGAATATTCTTTCTACCAGAATATTATTAAATTTTATATACTCAGGCTTTTTTTTATACTATTAACCAAATGAATGTTAAAAGTTATTGTAAAAGCCAACTTTGTCCACGAGAATTTTCTACATAAATATATTAATTTTTTTTTTATAATTAAAAAAAAAAAAAGTGTTTCGCCAATTTAAATGCCACCTTAGGTGTCGAATTATTTGCATATCATATAATAATAAATAAAAAATACTTAAGAATTTAAAAAATTATAAATTAATCATTGCTTTGCGAAAGAGTAATTTTGTTTTTTTTTAAATTAATTTCTTCATTTTAACTTTTTATGGTTAATGATTGTCATTAAAAATAAACGAAAAAAGCTTTTATTTTTTGTTTGCTTTTCTAAAAATGTTAGCCTTTTTTTTTTCTATTCTTCTTTTTTTATTTTTGTTTAACAAAAAAGAATGCGCTTTGCGCATTCCTCAACCACCAGTGGTTGAACCTTAATATCTAAATTTATACTGTAAAATAACAATGACATAAATTTTTGTATTGGACACATCTTTGATGTGACTTTGACTAGAATTGAACTCCAGACCTTCGGCGCTGGAGGCTAAGCGGTTATCCACTCAGCCGTGTGCTCTAAGCTGAACTTTAAATGATATTTTATTCTTATGAATATTCTTTCTACCAGAATATTACTATATTTTAAATACTCAGGCTTTTTTTATACCATTAACCAAATGAATTTTAAATGTTATTCTAAAAGACAATTTTACAGGTTTTTCTTTTCCAATCATATTCAAAATAAAATTTAATTAAATTATCAATTTATTCGTTCGGTATAGTTTTTTTTTTTTTTGTTTTTGGTAAAGATATTTGAAGTGGTAATGATGATTACTCATCAGGGTATATAACCAGTTTCTGAGAGTACTTGAACTAATTGCAACTTGGGGAAAGATTTAAAGGAAAATTTACCAATAAATTTTATCTCAGTTAATGTACAATATGACCTCACAGAAAATCCAATAAAACTAGCAGTCTTTCAATATATATATACGACACTTTTAACGAAGAAAATTCATGTTACATTACGTTAAAACGAAGCCAAGCAATTCCCAGTGGGTTATAACAAAGTTGTGTCTGGTATATCTAGAACCTAGCTGGGTTTTCCTCGATATTGACTCAATTACTGCGGTGGAAATGAACGAAAATCTAGTTAGCTATCTGTCGTTCATTTTATTTTACTATCTCTTCAAAGAGTAATATATTTTTTTTTTACGATTTTAAATCATCCAAGAATAGAATAGACTTAATAAATTCTGAAATATCGTTGAAATAATTCAATTTATAACTCAATGAAATTTTATATTTACCCTTGGCTAGACCCAACCCATCCCATCATTTTTTTATAAAAGCTCAAAGCTTTAACTCAACATGTATTATAAATAAAAAAGTAAAATTATTCAGGTGTTTTTTTTTTTCATTTTACCACCCACTGTCAATATTACGAACGTTCATGAATCGACAGCGCTTATTAACCCCGCCCGTACAATTTGCAAAATGTATATTTTCATCGTAAGTATTAATAACTAACCATCACAGTTATAATCAACTTTTTAAATTCAAGTCATATTTTTTTTGCCACTTAATCATTGTGTAAATAAATATAAACTTTGTAAAGTGAATTTAATCTGCATTTTTATTTTTTGATTTTTCATTATTTCAAATTTATTATACCTTAATAATTTTATATTTTGAACGAGTTACGATACATTGTCAATCATCAATTTAATCGTTAAATAAATATGAATAAATGAGCAATATTTTTTTTTAAATACATGTCATATTAAAAATAAAAAATCATTGTCTGGATCAATATATAACATGTTTATATACTAGCTATACTATATCACCTTAAGACATAAAAAAAATGAAAGAATTTAAATATTTAAAATATTTTATCGTAGATAAAATGAAGGGTGGAGTCGATGGATAATATCAATTGAGCGTTAAAGTGTTTTCTCATTAAGGTAATGTTACTTTGGTATTATTATGGTGTCTTGATGACAAACAACCTGATCTTGTATATGTAATTTTGGAAAAATTTTATAGCCACAAAAAAAAAGGCATATAATTAATGATAACTATTAAATTGTTTATTAGAAATAAATATTACTAGAAATACTAGTTTTGCTGGTTAATTATTTACGGATGAATCATCAACACCATCAACTTCAAATAATTGGGATTTTCTTTTTTTCCTTTTTTACGGAATATATTTCCTTTGATTTGATTTTTAAATTTATTTTGTAAGGTTGTGTAAATAAGAGCAACAAAAAATTGGATAAAAATATTAAAAAGAATGATAGAAATGGGCGTTTGACGAGCGTGACGAAGCTTGTCGTTGATGGAACACTATGTGGACATGTATCAACGTGTACATATATGTATTGGTGTATAAATATACTAACAATATTTTTATCTGAAAACTTGGTCTTCTTCATCGGAGGCAATTTCTCTAAGGGCAATTTACTGGATTTATGATTTAACGCCCGTCTTTCAAGACTTTCAAGTCCAGGGCTACTGGAGAATATGAGAGGTTTATCAAAGTTTAAATAAAAAAATTGACATACAAAAAAAGCAAAGTGAATAAGTCTGAGAATTGATAAAAAACTTGTTTATAAAATCCGAAAGATATAATTTTTTTTGATATATTTTGTAATAATAAAAAGAATTTTAAATTTTACAAGATTGAAAAAAAAAAATTAATTTAATATTTTTTATTATATTCATTTTTACTTTTTATGGTTAACGATTGTCATTTAAATATAAACAAAAAAGCTTCTAATTTTTGTCAGCTTTCCTAAATCTGTCTAAATTATTTTTTTAGATACTTATTGTTAAATTAAAAATAATTATAAATGAAAATTAGAAATCCGAATTTATTACTTCTTTTTTTTTTGTTTTGTTTTAACAAAAAAGAATGCGCTTTGCGCATTCCTCAACCACCAGTGGTTGAACCTTAATATCTAAATTTATACTGTAAAATAACAATGACATGAATTTTTGTATTAGACACATCTTTGATGTGACTTTGACTAGAATTGAACTCCAGACCTTCGGCGCTGGAGGCTAAGCGGTTATCCACTCAGCCGTGTGCTCTAAGCTGAACTTTAAATGATATTTTATTCTTATGAATATTCTTTCTACCAGAATATTATTATATTTTAAATACTCAGGCTTTTTTTTATACTATTAATCAAATGGATTTTAAACGTTATTCTAAAAGCCATTTTTGTCCACGAGAATTTTCTACATAAATATATTAATTTTTTTTTATAATTAAAAAAAAAAAAAAAGTATTTCGCCAATTTAAATGCCACCTCGGGTGTTGAAGTATTTGCATACCATATAATAATAAATAAAAAATATTTAAGAATTTAAAAAATTTATAAATTAATCATTGCTTTGTATATGAGTAATTTTTTTTTTTTTTAATTTATTTATTTTTACTTTTTATGGTTAAGTATTGTCATTAAAAAATAAACAAAAAAAGCTTTTAGTTTTTGTCTGCTTTTCTAAAAATGTTACACTTTTTTTTTTTTTGTTTAACAAAAAAGAATGCGCTTTGCGCATTCCTCAACCACCAGTGGTTGAACCTTAATATCTAAATTTAGTAATTATACTGTAAAATAACAATGACATGAATTTTTGTATTAAACACATCTTTGATGTGACTTTGACTAGAATTGAACTCCAGACCTTCGGCGCTGGAGGCTAAGCGGTTATCCACTCAGCCGTGTGCTCTAAGCTGAACTTTAAATGATATTTTATTCTTATGAATATTCTTTCTACCAGAATACTATTATATTTTAAATACTCAGGCTTTTTTTTATACTATTAATCCAATGGATTTTAAACGTTATTCTAAAAGCCATTTTTGTCCACGAGAATTTTCTACATAAAAATATTAATTTTTTTTTATAATTAAAAAAAAAAGTATTTCGCCAATTTGAATGCCACCTCGGGTGTTGAAGTATTTGCATACCATATAATAATAAATAAAAAATATTTAAGAATTTAAAAAAATTATAAATTAATCATTGCTTTGCGAAAGAGTAATTTTGTTTTTTTTTAATTTATTTATTTTTACTTTTTATGGTTAAGTATTGTCATTAAAAAATAAACAAAAAAAGCTATTAGTTTTTGTCTGCTTTTCTAAAAATGTTCGACTTTTTTATTTTTGTTTAACAAAAAAGAATGCGCTTTGCGCATTCCTCAACCACCAGTGGTTGAACCTTAATATCTAAATTTATACTGTAAAATAACAATGACATGAATTTTTGTATTTGATTAGACACATCTTTGATGTGACTTTGACTAGAATTGAACTCCAGACCTCTGGCGCTGGAGGCTAAGCGGTTATCCACTCAGCCGTGTGCTCTAAGCTGAACTTTAAATGATATTTTATTCTTATGAATATTCTTTCTACCAGAATATTATTTCATTTTAAATACTCAGGCTTTTTTTTATACTATTAACCAAATGGATTTTAAACGTTAGTCTAAAAGCCATTTTTGTCCACGAGAATTTTCTACATAAATATATTAATTTTTTTTTATAATTAAAAAAAAAAAAAAAAGTATTTCGCCAATTTAAATGCTACCTCGGGTGTTGAAGTATTTGCATACCATATAATAATAAATAGAAAATATTTAAGAATTTCAAGAATTTATAAATTAATCATTGCTTTGCGAAAGAGTAATTTTGTTTTTTTTTTCAATTAATTTATTTATTTTTACTTTTTATGGTTAAGTATTGTCATTAAAAAATAAACAAAAAAAGCTATCAGTTTTTGTCTGCTTTTCTAAAAATGTTAGACTTTTTTTTTTTTTTGTTTAACAAAAAAGAATGCGCTTTGCGCATTCCTCAACCACCAGTGGTTGAACCTTAATATCTAAATTTATACTGTAAAATAACAATGACATGAATTTTTGTATTAGACAACACATCTTTGATGTGACTTTGACTAGAATTGAACTCCAGACCTTCGGCGCTGGAGGCTAAGCGGTTATCCACTCAGCCGTGTGCTCTAAGCTGAACTTTAAATGATATTTTATTCTTATAAATGTTCTTTCTACCAGAATATCATATTTTAAATACTCAGGCTTTTTTTTTATACTATAAACTAATTGAATTTTAAACAATACTCTAAAAGCCAACTTTGTCCACGAGAATTTTCTACATAAATATATTGATTTTTTTTTTACATGTAATTAAGAATTATTTCATTAAGAAATTTATTCATTTTTACTCTTTATGGTTAAGTATTGTCATTAAAAAATTTATTATATTTTAAAAACCTAGGCTTTTTTTACCATTAACCAAATGAATTTCAAATGTTTTTCTAAAAGACAATTTACTTTTCTTTTCTTTCCAATTATATCCGAAATAACATTTAATTAAATCATCAAAACAATATCAATTTAATCCATGTCATGTTAAATTATATAATAAAACGTAAACTTCAATAAAATGTTAACTATTAAAATTATTATTTCATTTTTATATCCACATATATACACATTGAATTACCATGATACTTAAACAACGATAAATAAGTATTTAAAAATATTATCATTCAAAAACTTGTTCGTAATTTAAAGTATATACTAAAAATCATACACACGCAAGAGACAGAAAAAGGAAAAACCAATTTGATATAAAATAAGACAGTTGGTTGTTGTGAACAAAGTTGAAGTACGATTACGATATATACACCATAAGATGCTGTGCTAAGAAATAACAACATCGCCGGAAATAACACTGATGTCAATGACCCAAACACGCGAGATTTAAACTTGCATTATATATTTATTTTGTATATCAATAAAACTATATAACAAATTTTTTTTTTTCCATGATTTTATAACGAACATAATAAATATACATGGGCGTCATGATATTTTTATTTTTTTTATCATAAAAATTTTATTGTCTACCTGTTGACGCATGATTAAAATATACATTGAATTTTTAATTAAAAAATATATACATATCTAATCATTAAACTTGATGATGAAGAAATAGAAGGATGTTGATCAGCATAAACATCCAAGCAAATGAGTCACGATGTTGATTCCATTGCGCTTATTTTTTTTTTTAAATTTTTTTTTTCGTTTGTAACCACAGGACAATATCAACAACCATGTGTATATTATTGAAATTATAAAGATGAACGAAAAAAAAGAAAAATATATTTAAAAAAGAAAATCAACTATAAGACCCCAGGTAAAATAGTATATCGAGTCTCAAGTAAGGAATCACGCGCGTCAGCTTTAACCACACTACTGGGGCTCATTGTACGACCTTGACGAGACCTTGCGAGGTCGCCGACATGACGCCAACCAGCAGCTAGCATCAGCCACTACAGTCATCTACTTGTCTCTTATTCTAGTCACAAACTAATAGATATATACTTGATGCAATTTTTCATTTTTACTTTTTTTTTTTTTTTCCATGTAATAATAACTTCTTTTGAATACTATACTTCAGTTGATAATGATGATAATGATGATTGAATTGTCGCTTGCGACAACAAGATATATATATTTTTTTTACATACACATTTAATTTTTTGAATTTTATTTTTCTCATGAACTGAGAAACGATTGACCACTTTTTTTGTTACCAAAGGTGTTGGAAACTTCGTGTCACAAATAATTTCATTTCAAGTTTAATTATACACTGAGTTTTGTAAATTCAATGTTAAAGGGATGCTGCAAGGAGCAATGAAAAATATGGTATATGAACAGGAAGAAAAAAAAAAAAAAAGTTTATTATTAATAATAATAATAATAAATGAAAAGAAGAAGAAATAGTGGTGATGTGAGTTTGTGCGAGGTGAGAGGAAAAAATACTTTAGCATCACGCCAAGGCTCAGAGGGCACGCAAGCTCAACTTTTTTTTTTGTTCGCATTTTTTATACTGTTGCTTCTTTACTTTACCCACTTCTATTTGTTTATTTATTTTTTTAATATATAAAAATATTTGTTTATTTATAGATTAACATGTATATTTTTTATATAATATCATCTTCATTTGGCACTCGATGTAGATATTAAAGTAAAATACATATGTGTGTATTTTTTTTTTTTTCATTAATTTTCTTTTCTCTATATTATTATACTTGAAATGATACTTTAATAATAATAATGACTCAACAAGTTATTTACCTAATGGATGTACAATATTCTTGACTGTTGTCTTAATTTTTTTTAATATCAAGTACAACTTAAAAACAAATCAGTGTGTATTTATAATTTTATATACTATTTTTTATAATAAATACATAAAAAATTGATTGAATATTTATACTAGGATAATTTAAACAAAAAATTAATGTCATTATTTTTTAAATAAGGTATTTAGATGATAAAATCTCTCAAGAAATTTCAAATACACTGTTGATAATTATTATTTGTTTAAAAACTAATTGCACACTTGAAAAATTTAAATTAAATAATTTCATTATCGAAGGATTCTTTGCTCTTCATATTGACAATAATTAAAATAATTTAAATCATGGCTTGATAATAATTACAAACTGTATTTGATTTAATGAGCTCAAATAATTGAATGAGAATAAAATAAAAAAAGAAAATACTGATATAAATTGACACGTTTACTTGGAAAAAAAAAGAAAAATAAAAATTTCAATTTGTAATAATTACTAAAACTCAATTAAATTCAAATCATGTTTTTTTTCATTTTATCAAACTTAAGGGATTTCGTCGATTTTTTAAAACGAAGAGTGAGACAACATTTTCCCTCTGTTTTTTGTCGTTTTCGCACTCATAGAAATATTGTGTTTCTAAAAGTCTTCCGCAAGAGGTCTCTAGTGATTTTTTTAAAATTCCTCATATAAATCAATTATTTTGTACTTGAATCATTAATTATAAAAAAACTAAGCTCCAAGCCTCTTTCATTTTTTTTCTATACGGTTCCTTATGTCTCATTTTCTAACCCGATATTTTTTTTTTCACGATGTCATATTGTCGATTGGAGATATTGGTATATTTTAATAGATTTTTTTTAGGCAAAAATCGCATTCTCTGTAAAAGCCTATGTTAAAAGTTGTCAACTTTAAAAATCAATGAAAAAAGAATGAGCTTCCAAACAATTACCAAAAAATTACATAAAATGTAGTAGTATTTCAATAATCTACTGTATAAATTTCAAAGCATTCTCATATTCGGAAAAAAATCGACGAAATCCCTTAATAATAAATAAGTAAAAAAAAATAATATAATGGTATTTTAAAAATAGCATTATTTCAATATTTAATATTTCACTTAGAATCATGCATCTTATTTATATTTTAGAAAACATCAACAGATAAATAATCTTGCTGGTTGAAATCCGTGAAATATCGTTCACTGATTACGGGGTGAAATTTAAAAGAGCCATAAAGCCAACTCTACCAAGACTCTACATCCATATTTATTTATTTTTTTTTTCCATAATATTATTATTATTTCAACTCTTTTATTTATTTTTTTATCATTTTAAAATCCATTGCAACAGACAAATACGACCTCGATGCTGACCTTGAATCATGGATGAACCAAGCAAAAAAAAAAAAAAAAGAATCAAGAGCGTGAGTTTTATTTAAGCAGGATGTCATAGTAATTTTCACTTGGTGTATTTTCTTTATAACCCTATACCTTGCGTGATCCATTTAAAATTTTAATGCATTATACACAGGTATATATTATAATTAAGAAATATAGTATAGCATGAGAAAAATATATAACAAAAAAAAAAAAAATCATATATATATTACAAAGCTACCATGTAAACATATAACTTTTAAATATTAATTTTATAAAATTCAATTTTCATTAAATATTTTTCAATCATCATTATCATTAAATATAAAATTGTTGTTATAATATTAAAGATACTTTTATATATTTATTGAACCATATAAACGTGTGATTTTATCGTTGCGTAATTCATGATTTAAAGGTGTTGTGTGTGCGTCGATAATCGATACTCGCGTGTGCTGATATATTATTTCTCGCGTGCACAAAATTTATTTTTAAAAAATATATATATTCATGAGAATATGCGTATATGTATATTTTTTTTAATGGTAAATTAATACTAGATGATTTTATCGTTTTTATTTGTTTTTAAATATTTCCTTTTTTTTTACTTTTTCAAGTGTTTATGTGTGTGTGAATATTAACATCATGACCAACGCCTACACTTCATCATCATGACTGATAGATAAACCTATAATAACGCTATTATTTAATGACGGTATATTGGCTTATCATATATACCAATCAATGTTTGATCAAATAAAAACCAGTCAGTAATTTTTTTATTTTACCATTTTTTTTTAAATCAGAAAATAAATATAATCAAGGTATTATTTATGCAAATATTTTCTTGATTGGAAAACAAAAAATTATATTGATATTTTTCTGATTCTTTTTTTCTTTTACAAAATGAAAATGATCACTGCAAAGTGACAAGAGCTTGATATTAAAAATATCGAAAAGCCCGGCTTTTAAATTTTCTTTTAATTCAAAAGTTATAAAAATTTTTAAATTAAAAAAAAATATTTAAAATATAATTGAAAAATAAGTTTGTTATATTTTTTTAATTTCAAGTTTTCATTGTTATCATGAGCAACATACTGTCAATAATAGGCTAAAATTAAAACTAAGAAAATTTTTGTAAAATTACTTTAAAAAAACTTGAAATTATTCAATTAATTTTTTAAAAAACGACTGTATTTTTCTTTCAGTTTAATTTTTACTATCACAATGCATAGTCAATTTTATTATCTACTAAAAATTAAAATTTATATTTTGATATTTTCCATATGCTTTAAAAAAAAAAAAATTCCATTATAATAAATTTGCCCCTTTTTTTCTTTGCCCTTATAATGATCGTTATTTTTGTCTGTATTCATATCAAGTTGGTATGTTTATTATATATTGTTGTATATTTACAACGACTATCAGTGGTTGGGGGTAAGTTATATTTTAACGCTCATAAAGTGTCATGACAAGTAGGTAGCTCAAGTTTTACTGGACCGCCCTGACTGAAACTACCATTGGCATGCAGTTTTGTACATAATATATTCAACTTTATTCTCATCTTCACCTTATTATGCAAATATTATACGAAAAATACATGTCTCTTTTTCGTCTGATTTTATTATTTATTATTTGTTTATTTAATCATTTTTTTTTTTTATTGTATATTTTTAAAATATACCTGTGGATTTGATGTATACACATGTCAAAAGATCACTTTATTTATTGGATGATAAATCATGTTTATAAGGATAATCGTTATGCCAAGTATTTCAATGGGGTTGTCAATTTTTCATTTTTTTTTTCTATATATGGCCAATTGGAAGAAGCTTTGGATTGATAATTTTTTTATTCAAAAATTGATTATTATTCATGAGTTTATTTTTATAAAAAAATTTGAATTTTTTAAAAATAAGAAAATTGGGATTTCATTGGCAGAAATATATTCAATTCACGTCAAAAATTTAGCTCAAAAATGTCAAAATGATTGGCTTATAAATAGCTCAAATTAATTTTAATCCTTTTCTTCAATTTAGACGTTAATTTTACTGAAGATATAAAAAAGTTTGAGCGAATTAAAAAGTCATTGACACGTAAATTTTATATTTAAAAATTTTTTCTAACATCAATTCAACGACAATCTGATCACACTTCCTTAATTAAGTTTTAAAAAAAAAAAAAAAATTAATAAATGAAAACTACGATGATGAAAAAATCATAATTTTCAAACGGGATTTTTTTTTTTTTTCAAATTCGTAATAATCTTGACAGAAAAAATAATATTCTTGGTGTAAATAATATATAGAAAACTCGTTGTACATGTATAAAGGAGGACTGATAAATTAAAATTTGAATAGTCTTATAATTTAAATGAAAATAATTCAAATAAAAAATAGATAAAAAATCAGATTCCGATATAAACATGGGCAATTTTTCAATTAGTTATGGTCATCAGACGTCAGATATGTCGTCTTGGACCCTTTGAAGAATCGATTAGCAAGGCAGAAAATACGATAGCGAAGAAAGAGGGTGTGCATACACAAAGTGAAATCACAAACTATCATCTTTATATATCTTAAAGCTTGTTCATTCACCCAACTTTAGCAAGGTCATTTGAAATAAATAAATAAAAAAAAAAAAAACACTAAATTTATTATTAAAAATTTAATTTAAACAAAAAATATTAAATATTTATAAATAAATAATTTTTCTTATTTATTTATAAATATACGGAAAATATTTTTGTATTGCATCGTGGATTACGTATAGATTCTTGTAAAACAAGTTTCATTTTATTTAAAAATATATTTATATATATAAATACATATAAAGATTTTTTTTTTTTTTTATATTCATTTGAAACTTGAAATTTCCCTCTCAAGATAATCATTGATTTCGATACATCAGAATCACTCGAGGCATGTTATACATACATATAAATAAATATTTTATAAATCTATTTATATCATTTAATTTTTTTTTTCAAAAACCAGTGCAATTGATCTCTTTGAAAAAAAGAAAAATAATTTTTTATCTTGCACGATTTCTCTGGATTTTTTACGATAGAAATTTTTTTTTTTTACATATTAATTCCGGAGTAATATGTAAATTTTTTTATCGTTGAAAACTCGAGTAATATTTTCGAGAATAAAGTCATATACAAACTTCATTTTTCATATGATTATATGAAGAAAAAAATTAGATATAAATATTGAATAAATCTATTTATATCTTTGAATTTTCTTTGCAACTTATCTCTTATATTAAAAATAAAAATAATAGTGTGTATGCATGTGTCACAAATATTAATGTCATATATGGAATTTAAAAATAACACCAGGTTATTTATAGCCAATGAAGACAAGATTTGCAGTAACATCAACAAGAAGCCAATGAACTAAAACTTCAAGATAAACAAAGAAGCAAAAAACTAAAAAAAAAGATATTGCCAACAAAAAAAATAAAAAATAAATAAGATAACCATGGAGCCAAGTATAATCCAGGTTAGACTTACATTAACATCATGATTCTGATATACACTGAATTTACTCATAGAAATATAAAATAAAAATAATGCATGAAAAAGTCATTTGCAATATATAAAAAAAAAAAAAGAAATATACGAACAAATTCAAGATATTTATTTTTAGTTGTAAAGCTCAAAGAAAATCGCTTGTCTAAAATAAAATCGCATGCTGTTTGGTCGAAAGATTAAAACATCTCATAAAAATAATAATAATAATTATAATTATAATAATAATAATAATAAAAAATAGTTTTCAGGGACGAGAAATTGTGTTAGGTTTTATTGCATTGAATAGTATGATGGGGTGTATTATATTAGACGAGAAAAAGATAAATAAATAAATAAAAAAATATATAAAGAGATGAAGAAGAAGCAGAAAAAGTGGGTGCATTGCGCCCAGAGCAAGATGGCCTTGAGGTGGACCGTGTGGCGAGGGCAAGGACGATCATCGGTGGTAAAATAAAAAAATTATTTTATTTACTGCAGTTGTGTTAGTTTTTTTTTTTTAAATTTTATTAACATTAAGCTACTATCAATTGGTGATATATAAAAAAAAAAATGTTGTAACAAAAGAAAAAGTGTCTAGGAAAAATTTTTATACAAAGGTAAATAGAAAACCGCACCCACGTTGTTGACTAGCTTTAACAAATCAACAAATGAGATTTAAAAATAAAAATAATATGTAAGATTTTATAAGCTTGTGGTAAAAGTTTCACATTGCGTGTTTATCGCACAAGCGTTGTGTAATGGCAATATCTATATAGACACTGATGCAGATGGTGATTGGCCTTGCTCAAGGCCAGGGTTAATGACTCGTTTTTTTTTTTTTATTATTCTATGTATTTTTTTATTTTATAATATTATATTTATTTTTATTCTATACTGTTAGTAAAACGTTCATGCTGAACTGAATCACTAGTTCATATATATAATATTATAGCAAATGAAGAATAAAGAAATCACAGCTGGTGATGATAAGAATATGAGGGTGTGATATAATACCAAGTGGATGTGTGACGGGTCCAGATGTTTCACAATATTTATCTGGTCATGACATGTCTCGTTCACTTGTTTGTGTTTGCGTTTCAATTCAATAACCTAACATGAAGAGTTCAACTTGAAAAAAAAAATATATATATACCTATATCTCTTGAAACGTCTTGAGAATATTGAGAAATCTAGTCTTGAGTTTATTTACTAAGGACAATATCATAATTTTTTTCGCGACAGCAAATAAAACATACACGTGGAATTATTTTTTTTTTTTTTTTGCAATCTCACACATTTTGTGTGACCATGAAATAAAATACATATACTAACAAATTAAATTGTTAATTATTGTGTTTTTTTTTTTTAATTTTTATGTTTGAAAATATTTGACTGAGGGATTTATTTTAATTGCAGAAAAATTTCATTTTTTAAACAGTGTCTTTGTGGGTTGTGAAATATTCATATATATATATTTTTTTTTTTTACAAAAAAAGATGTAAAAATTCAAAGCTATAGTTTAGGCAAATTAGTTTAAAATAAAATAAATTTTCAATTGGCAAATTATTGACTCTAAATGATCAATATTTTATTCAAGTATTACTGAGATAAATTTTTCCCATGATTGGATGAAAAATTTTCTATATTAATGTAATTTACTTTGTTTAAGAAAATTTTCTATAATTTAAATGAAAAAAAAAAAAAACATGACTATTACAAAGAAAAAAATTTATTTAGTATAAATACAAGAAAAACTTGATTAGATACAAAGACCATTGAACTTTATCAAAGTATAGCAACTATTTATTCGAGTGATAATTTTTTTGAAGCAAAAAAAACCGACAAAATTACATGAAAATGAAGCAATTAAAACTACTGAAATAATCGTTCTTCAAATTTAGTTAAAAATAAATATTACAAGAAGAAAAAAGTAACTTTTCTTTAGAGAACAATTTTCATTCAATTCAGGAATCACTTTGATTTTTATTTTTCATCAAAAAATGATGACTTATAATGATTGCACTTGACCCATCATCATTATAAACTAAAGAACAGTATATATCAGGTTAATTTATATCAAGGGAAAGTCAATATAAACGATAAAACGTTGACGTGATTCATGCTATTTTCATTCAGTATATTTTATCAAGGCTTAAATCCATAAAAGTATTTACAAGAGAATCTATTTTCAAGTTGACCTTATGGATAAATCATTGTCGTTGGCAGTAAGACCTTAACCGGAAATAATATATATTATATTTTTTCATTTTATTATTCTGTATCATCATCGTTTAGTATGTGATTGAAGAGTTCTATAAAAATCGTTAGAGAAAATCTATTGAATTACATTTACGATATACTAAATTGACATACGTGAAGAAATAACTTTAAATTCCAAGATAAAGATGATGATGATGAGGACAACGCACTTTACTCTATTCAAGTACCAATTTATCAGCAATACTTGAACATTATTTGTTAAACTTTAGGCAGTAGTTTAAATACAAGATGTGCATTTATATCGATACATTAAATAATATATCTAACTAGTATTCTATTGGCAAACTGTTATTTCTATACTATAAAATAATAATACTTTTAACTTGTTAAATTTTAATACTCAAAATTCCCACGTATTTTGTTTATTTTTTTTTCTCTTAATTATATTTTATTATCATCATTTCTTATATATGAAAAAAAAAAAAATTACTATCAAAAAAAAATTGTAGAAAAAAAATTTTCTTTTTTAAAAAAATAATTGGTTAAAAAAAAAAAAGCTCTTGGATGATTACAAAATGAGTAAAAAATTTTTGCTTGGTAATTGCAATGATTTACAAATTGTTGTGTTCAAGTTTGAAAGGTACCGAAATACTTTCTTGTCTTTTTCATCTGAATTTTTTCGACAGGCAATCAAGATGAACTCCTTCAAATGTTTCGAAAATAAAAAAAAATTAAATAAGCTTGGAAGAGCATCGTTTTTTTTTCAGCCCTTTTTTTTTGATGATGGGCCTCAAAGTATGATGAAAAAAAAAAAATATTATTCATACATGTACACATTTGAGAGATGTTTCTTTTCAAGCCCAAATCAGCTTTTGATTATTAACATGATTTCACGATAATACATCACAAGAGCCATGTTTTCAGACACTTAAATTTATTGCTAATATTTTTTTATTTTTTTCGATTTAAAATATTTGTAAAATAAAATTAAAAAGAATCATTCAATAAGCTAAAATCTTGATCACCATTATAGTGAATAATCGTGATATGGCTTTTAAATAATTTGCATGAAAAAAAAAGAGTAACATTTAAGGTCAGTTAATTTACCACAACTGTGTGAGAATAAAATGAAGATACAGGTGGTAAAATGATGAATGTTTTGAATGAAAATTAACCAAGGGTAAAATGCTTTAAAAAAAAATTACATTGTATGTATGGGTTTGTGAAAATTTAAAGATGTATTTGTACTCTTTGATCTTGAAAAAAATAAAAAGATTTATATGCATTTGTACACACACACACAATGATTATATTAACAACTTGCTTAATTTGGTATTACAGGAAAATGAAAAAATAAGTTTTTTTTTTTTGCGGATATCTTTTGAATATACAGCTTGATCTTGATCAATAAAATATACTCAATTGTTTGTCTTGTATAAACATTGGTTTTTTTTAACTATTGACATTAATTTTATTATGTTTGTTGTTAAATGACAAGCGTGGAAAAAACATCTATGACCTACTCGGATATTATTTTGGTCATGGACATTAAAAGTGATCATGTCATTTTGCCATTATCAACAATTATTATTTTCCCACGAAATATAATTTTTTTATTTTTATTCAAATTCTTAAATGAGTATTGAAAAAGCTTAATTAATTTATTAATAATAATTTTATTTTTTCATTTTTTGTATAAAGTTGAATAATTAAAAAATGAAATTTTTAAAAAAATTTTTAATCATCTGATTTCATTGATTTTTAGCAATATAATTTAGATAAAAAAAATAATTAATTATTTCGAAAATTTAAAATACATTAGTCTTTTGTCTTTTATTAAAAATAAAACTAAAAATTTAATGAAAAAAAAAAAAAGTTATAACGTTTTCTATCCAAAAGAAATTTATCAAAATTTTAAAAATTATTATTTTTTTTTTATAAAACTTTTTGTTTATCAATTATTATTTAATTATAAGAAATAAAATAGGTATATGATTTATATTTATTTTTTAATAAAGTACTTTATCAATTACTCAAAAAAAAAAACTCCCAGTTATAAATAAATAACTATCCTTTGAAAAAAAAAAAAAGAAAAAAACAAATTTTTTTCTTTAATTATTCAATTTTTCAAAAAGAACGCTACCGTTTGAATTGAAAAAAAAAAAAAGCCTAAAATTGAATCCGTTAGATAAAAGACACACTAAAATAATGCTTTTATACTCGCGTTAATAATAAATATATCTGACTCTAACATTTCCTGTACAAATACGCTAATTGGTACCACAATAATCAACAAAAACTTCCGGAGACCAATTATACTAAACATATCTCAGACTTGCGTATTATTATATTACATATATACATGACCGTTATAGCAACCAAGACGATTGGATAGTCCTATACGGGATCATCGACCATAAACCATAAAAAATATTTTTAATATACATTAATAAATAAAAAAATAATAATATTTATATAGAAAACTATTGGCCTCTGAGTCAGAAGCTAAAATAGGTGTTGCTCGAATAATAATTTATAAAAAAAAAAAAAACCGGAAATGCAATAGAATTAGTCTGTCATTATATTAACCTCATATAATATCAATTATTCGTAAAAAATATATCTAACATGTTCGTGTGAAGATTAGCCTTTTGATCTTTTAATAACTCAAAAAAAAAAATAATTTTTCATTTATCAAGATATAATGCAATTTAACTTCAACTTATATCGTTAAGTTCAATATAATTTTTGATATATGTCAGTTTAAGTTTAAAATTATAATTTTTATTTTTTTTTTTTTGCTATGTTATATTAATTTAATCGGGCGTTGATGGGACATCTCGACAGAAACTTGTTAATACGATGACACTTAACTATTACCCATTTATAAATATAAAAAAAATTTAAATTAAATTATACAAAAAAGTTAAAGGTCATTGAACCAATCAATATAAATATATTTTTTTTTCAAAATAATAATAATTATTATATTTTTAAACGAGAAGAGATGATTTGAATCTTGGAAGAGATGATGATGGATGTCTATATAGTGCAAAGGTTGGCCAAGCAGAAGAGTAAGTGAAGCAAAATATCAAGGGAAAAAAAAAAAATTACAAGCATGAAGGGAAAAAAAAATTGAAAGTAAAGAAAAAAAAAAAAAAATGGAATACGCAACGAGATATATACGCTTCTCTCGCCGGGGGGGTTAACCTCGCTTATATTTCCCATACCTTAAAAAGTGGGCAATTTTGTTTTAACCAACGAAGGGCCGTATTTTTTCTTAATTTATACGCGATAATATAAAATAAATTTCTTGGAAAGGCCCTTTTTGTGTTAAAGCCAAAGAACAAGTCTTATTTTTGACTTAAAAAAAAAAAAAAAGAAATCATATATTTTAAATATGCAAATATGTATTTAAAATTTTTATTGATTTATTTTTGATGTTGTGAATTGAAAATAAATATATCAAGTCAATAACCTTTTAAAGAGCGAATAAGATTAGTCATAAGTGGCTGACAAGATGAATATTATTTTTAAGTGTGTGAGCATTATCATCAACATTACTATTTTACTGAAAATTATGATTTTTGTACAGTAGAAACATAAAACGTTATAGACGATTTCTAATATTTCTAATGTCTGTAATCTTGGATCATCGACATCTTGGATATTAACCTTTTGACTACTTGACTTTAACTCATCGTTTACTATTTTTTTTTTTTTTATCTAACATATATTTTTCATTCACTAAAAATAAATTACACATTAAATCTTTTCATAATTAATAATTTTCTATTTTCTTTTTCTTTTTTGCTCCTGTATTTCGAATGCGGTAGCATAAAAAATAATTGAAGAATTATAAAAAATTCAATTAAAATTGATATAAAAAATTAATCTTTGAAAATTGTACGTATATATAATTTAAAAAATTAATAAATAAGATGTTGTATCACTTAATCATCAATGACAGATTTATTAAAGTTTAGATTAACGACTTCTGAATATTTACTGAATTTGTTACAAGGTAAGACACTTTCTATTTGTACAAAATAATTGTCAAATTAATTCTTATATACCCGCAACAGAATATAAATATCATAATTTATTTTTTAATATTTATAATTGTATTATAAATTATGATAACTTTTTATCAATATATAATTTAAGTTAAAAATCATGTAATTATTTTTCATCTTGTCTTAGACAAAAAAAAAAAAAAAAAAAAGTACTCAATGTATATTTTATGAATGATGTATATTGTTGTTTTAATAAACACAATAGATTATGATGATTAGACCACAAAATTTATATTCAAAAATTTCTATTACATATAAAAAAAAAATCATCAACTTATTTTATGTCACACTAGACATTTGATAATTCATGCTCAAGGCACAAAGTTAAATCATAAATGACATTTCGTGGTTATTTAAAGTAAATTATTATTATTTATTATTTAAAATAATAAAATATATATTTTAAAATTTACATAAATCAACAAATGTAAATAGGTAATATAATGAAAATTGTTAAAAGTCCATTTCTATTATGATTTGCTGGCAAGAAATAGCTTATGATAATTTAATTATCAAGATTCTATGAATATACTACATGTAAAATTGATTGTTTTCGTTTAGTATATTAAAAAAAAAATACTTTTTATGTATTTTTGTTAGTGTTTATTTGTTATTTTGCATATTGGTTGACTGATAGGAATGTCCCTGAGGCTAAAATTGCCACAAGACATCAAATTTTATTATTTATTTGTTGCTCTACTTATATCAAGTCACAAATTGATTTTAAAATTTTATGGAACAAAGAGTCATACACTTGACATGACGATGATAATAAATCTTTTGTCACCAAAGTAGAGTCATAAGGTCAAATAGAAAATTATCCAACAAAAAAAAAAACATGAAAAATTAAATACTTGATAAAAAAAAAATTGTTTTTTTCGCAAGTACGACAATTTTTTTTTCTATGCCAAGTTAAAAAATAAAAATCATTAGTTAATGTTGGACATTTAATTGAGCAAAAAAAGATAATTTAGCTATAATTTATAACAGGATATATCACGTCAAGTTTCCACACCCTGAGGAAAATAAAAAATAAAGATTTCAAGGTCGTAACGATATCAATAAATTAAAAAAAAAAAAAGATAAATATTCTTTGGAGTAAATCGTAAAAAAAAAAAACTATCGAAACACGCAGGGAATTAGTGACGAGAATTTTATCTAATGATGAGGATAATAATAAATCAAACATCAACTATAAGAAAACTAAAATATAGTGTGATATTTTAAATCGTGCCAAGTTGGCCAACAGGTTCACACCAAGTTCAACGCAACAAGAAACTTTTATAATCACAAGTTAAGGGTCATGGGTGCGTCTAATACCGTACGTTATAACTCGTCAGGGTCAATTTATCCTTCAGGGTATTAAACGCCCTCGTCACTTGACGACCTAGAATTTTCTCATTGAGGCCAGTTGTATATACTAATGTCTCTTATTTTTCATTATTATTATTATCTATTTTTTATTTACTTCTTATTTTTATTAAATACTTTTATTATAAAAAAAATAAAAAACTTACCTTTTAGCTGAGTTGTTTCTATTGCAAACATGTTTAGTGCAAGCAACTGTAACAATCGAGTCCCCGGAAGTGGTAAAGGCGTATGTTGCAATAAAGCTCTAAACTCACGCAACATCTGAATAGCTGCTTCTTGGAATGTCTCCATTCTAAAAAATAAAAAACATTAAATTAATATAAATACATTGATAAATAATTAAAAATATATAACTAGTTTTTTTTTTTTTTATAATTTGCAAATCAAATAATATATATCTATTTATATACTGAGAAAGTTGTCATTTTAAAACAGGTAAAATGCATAGTATCATAAATAGGTTCATTTGAAATGTACTTGTAATAACTAAACGAGTTTTATACATCACATGTTATGCCTTCTGACATATCTTTTTTTTAATTTTATGTATATTTTTATTTTTTACATCACGCCTTGATATTATGCTCAAAATAAAACACAAATTTTTCAATTAAATTATTATTTTTTTCAATTTTCTAATCATCATTAGAAACCTAAAATATATTTAATACATAAAATAATTATACAGCATTAGCTTCGATATTTTAAAATTAAAAAAAACAACTAAATTTTCTGTTTTTTTTTTTTGTTTCATCGAAAGAAAAATTGATAAACCGTTGTAATTATTTTTATTTGATTTTTATAATTGAAAATTTAAATATCTAAAAGCATATATAGGTTTATCATTAACAGATAAATTTATTATTTAAATTATTAAAAATAATAATTAAATTGGATATGTCCGTAATATTTCAACTGGTATATTTGATTTTTGATAAATGATTAAAAGATTTGAAATTATTTCCTGATTATTTAAACTTGTTTAACAAGGTATTTCAGTCAGGATAGTAATAGAACATCTTTCAACATGATGAAGACTTCTGTTAGTTTATATATATATATTCTTAATATATATTTTTTTATTTTTCTTATATAGTTTACCCTTCAGAAATTAAGTGGCGTGGTCAGTATGGCGTAACGCCTATCTTCAGTAGCACCAAAGTATTTCCTCTTAGTAAATTGTGCCTACTGCTATAGTAGCTAGTCAGTAAGCAAGCAAAATCATGATGATTTCTCATTGAGTTTTTATTTTAATAGAAATAAAAAAAATAAAAAAATAGATAAAGATTGTAAATGAAATAAAAAATTTAATATACATAGAAAAATATGTTGTAGACATGAAGAAAATCATGAGGAAAGAACCAATTGGTTCATATATCTCTACACCGATAGAAAAAAATATTTAAGAAAAAATTGAATTGACTCGATCTATAACTCTCGTAGTATAGAAGTTGTTTGTAATTAGGATAACGGAGAGACCGGCTGCTAATATCGTTTTACACATTATGGCAATATTACTTGATATAAAGTTGGTATGACTATTTTGTATGACTATATATCCACCCCATAATAATACAACTTTTCCATCATCACCATTTTCAATGTTGTTTTAAATTCTTTTATTATTATTTTATTGCCATCAACAATCTTACGCCGACAATTTTTCTTTTGTTTTTATTTTTTAACTTTTGGTTTTATTATGTCGATAGTTTTATGCTGAGAAATACTTTTTTTTTTTTTTTGTTATAACTACATAAAAATGTCTCGAAATCGAAAAAAACAGTTTGTAAATTAAAGGAAACTTGTTCTCTTAAGAAAAGTTACTTTTTTCTTCTTGTAATATTTATTTTTAACTAAATTTGTAAAACAATTATTTCAGTAGTTGTAATTGCTTCATTTTCATGTAATTTTGTCGGTTTTTTTTTGCTTCAAAAAAATTATCACTCGAATAAATAGTTGCTATACTTTGATAAAGTTCAATGGTCTTTGTATCTAATCAAGTTTTTCTTGTATTTATACTAAATAAATTTTTTTCTTTGTAATAGTCATGTTTTTTTTTTTTTTCATTTAAATTATAGAAAATTTTCTTAAACAAAGTAAATTACATTAATATAGAAAATTTTTCATCCAATCATGGGAAAAATTTATCTCAGTAATACTTGAATAAAATATTGATCATTTAGAGTCAATAATTTGCCAATTGAAAATTTATTTTATTTTAAACTAATTTGCCTAAACTATAGCTTTGAATTTTTACATCTTTCTTTGTAAAAAAAAAAAATATATATATGAATATTTCACAACTCACAAAGACACTGTTTAAAAAATTAAATTTAGTATATTATAGTCGAAATGACAAAATTATCCATGGATAACTAAAGGCAACATAAAAAAATATAAATATGAATGAAAAAAAAAAGTAATCAGTCCTTCCTAATCTGAGTATATCTATATATAATTTGGTTGAATGGGATAACGAGGTCTTCACGTTATATGCCGCGGTGGAACGAATGATAAAATGTAAAGGATTTTAATCCAAGCTACTGACTATATTCTCTCCTATCATTCTTTACATAATTTAATTTTTTTTATTTGTTATTTAAAATTAAACTTCTTTCTCTTCTTTCACTCATGAGATTCACTCAACATTGCACACTTTGCTATCTATACCAGCTACACCGCAATGTACGGTATATTTCAGTATAATACACAACCAAAGTTATACATTACTATACTACTACAGATGAATTCCCACAGCCCCAATCACCAACAGAAACCAGCAACACACATGGGATATATGTTCAGTGGCAAATTTACGAGATGTAACATCTCACTTGTGATATCTTTAGCTACAGCACAAACTCGTCAGGTAAAATGTTACTTATAATCTAGGGAATTCGTGAGGTAAAACCCAGGGGCAATATATATGTTATCTCAACAAAACCAATGATTCATTTAAATCAATTTGAATCACGTTTTTCAACTAACTCATAATTTATTTATTTATACATTTATCATTAACTTTATATTTTTTTTTTTTTTTGATGGAAAAAGTTTATGTATAATTGAATTGAAAAATTTCATTTTCTAAATTGAAAAAAAAAGAAAAACAAAATATGAAAAAATCATTTTAAGAATGACTTAGTTTTCATCACTTTTTTCGTTTGCAATATTTTTTTATTCAAAAAAAAAAAATTCTTAAAAGTGTTCTACAAAAATTATGTTGGTGATATTAATAAAAGTAGCACAGATATTTTTTTTTTCAAAAATATCATTGTCATTTATTTTATTTTATTATTTTTATTGTCGTTGAATGATTGGTTGAACGATGTGTCCAAGTACCGTTATAAAACATTATGCCAAGCTTGGTACATAATCGTGTCCTAGGGACTTTTGATCAAACCCGCCGAATGTGGGAACATCCAAGGATGGAAGTGTTAAGTTAACTTATAATAGAATCCCAAGCTAGCTTTACTAGGACACGCTATTATATTTTTTTTTTTTATTTGACATATATAAACAAAAAGATAAATAAAAAAAAAAAAAAAAACCGTTGGCTTAACACTTGAACGAATCCTTCTAAGGATATTTTCCTGCAGCATATAAGCATTTTTTTTTTTTAAATTTATTTTTTTACAATCACAGGATAATTATTGTCCAAGTTATACGATCCTAACTATAACCATCTTATATGGGTCATTTAAAATACACCTCAACAACATCACGGATATTCAATATATAAAAAGAGATCGTTATTATTGAATAATAATAATATAGATTAAAAAAAAAATAATATTAATAAAATAAATTACAAGAAAAACTGTTAATGTAAGATGTAAGATTCGTTGGGAATTTATGATTTCAAATCATTCGTGTTATAACCACCTTGAAACCCTTTTAATAAGGCCGCCCGTTAGAATTATCTTGGCTATCTTGTTCGAATACATTTATTACAAAATATTATTATTATTATTTAATTTATGTTTTTTTATTTTTAAAATATTAAATTATTATTTATTTAATAATTTTTTTTTTTCATTTAAAATTGAGCATCAACACTTGTATTCAATTAGGAGCGATAAAAGTGCCCTAATTACCACGACTTGATATAATATTAACGGTCGTTATCAATACCCGGAAATTCAATTGGATGAATTACCAGTTTGTTGATTAGCCAACTAAAGGCATTCATAAATTTTTCATCATTTTTTTTTTTTCTAATAAAATAATAATATTTTAATTCATCAATATTAAAAATTATTACTAAAAAATATTTTTATAATTAGATATTTTTTTTTTAATTGAAACACAATAAATTTTTCATTCAAGACAAGTTTTTCTTGTCTAAATAATTTATTTTTTAAATTCAAGAAATTTCTTTAAACAAAGTAATTAATTTAAGACATTTATTTTTGAATATGATAAAAAATTTTAATGTAATATTTTATTGATTTCAATGTATGAAGAATATATATCTCAGTAAAATTCCGCAGCTATAATTATTTACTTGCTATTTTCTACAAAGGCTATAAAATCTCTGAATCTAATTACACAAAGCAGCACTCTATTCTGCATCTAGCTCTATTTTAAATTATTTTTTTTTAAATGTTTTCTTGTCGGCAAAATACTGAGCTTTAAAAAAAAAATATTAAAAATTGTGATTCGTCATTAGAGTAATTTAAAAAAATAATTTCTTGGTGTGTGCATGTTTGCAAGAATAAACATGCACACACCAAGATAGTATAATAACTTTATTTAACCATCTTAACACGTAAACATATAGTCAAAGAAGTAGACAGTAGAAAAGAAGACATTATTAAAGATGCGTGTGACTTGTTAAAACTAGTGTTTATAAATTCACAAACGTGCAATCTACAATAACCCATGTTTTAAAATCTTAATAACCTACACAGAAAATTGTTAAATTCACATGTTTTTTTTTTTAATTTAAATTATTAATTTGTATAATATTATATTAAAAATATTCAACAGTAACATCTTTGTCGGTAACATGTGTATTTATGATAAACTCAAGTATTAAATTTAATAAAATAAAAATTTAAACAAGTGTTATTATTAAGTGTTCATTTTACTTTTCATTATTTTTATATAATAATTATATATGTTTTTTTAAACAACAAAAAAGGTGTCAGTTTTAATGATATTTAAACAGCAGGATATTATTTATAAAAATTAATAAAAATTAAATATATATAATTGTTAATAACTCGTTTTAAAAAATATAAAAAAAACGTAAAATGTTTAATTTATAAAACATTGAATATATTAAATATTATAATTTTTTTAAACAATTTAATATTTAATAACGGTATTTTAGCAACATTGTGGTCAATAGTGTGGTATTAACATCACCATGGTTGATCATAGATCATAACTAAGTGTCATGAGATTTGACCCATGTGTGCTAAATCGCGTGGGCTCAATGAATACAACATAATCATTTTTTTTTTTTTAACACTAAAATGCCAAAGGCATTGGGTCTTCTCAAATCATTACGTATATAAAAATTCTCAACCTCTTTATATCTTTCTCTATGTGACTAAACAGTTAGAAATAAATAAATAAATAAATAAATAAATAAAATTGATTATTATTTAAATGTCAAAATAGATCTATATATTGTTTTTTTATTTCAACAATTATTTTTTGTTCAAAAAATAAAATAGAAAAATCTTTAGAAGAAAATTCATGAACATGAAAAATAGAAAAACTTATGGACATACTACCCCATCATCATCATCATCACCATTTGTTTTTTCTATACGTTTTTTTTTACCTTTAAATTTATTTTTTTTTATCATCTTTCGCGTTTCAACTTGAATTAAAGATGAACGATAAAAAATCGCAGATATGTGTACAGAGATGAAGATTGTTTTTTTTTTTTTTGTTTTGAAACAATTTTTTTTTTTTTCATTTTTAAATTTATTTTATTCTTTAACAACGCGATACCACGAAGCGACACGATCTTCACAAGACCATGTACCCTCTGGGTGTGGATCCAGACTCGTTTTGTTTTTCCATCCTGACGTAGATACCTTCTGATGCTTTCTTGATACCTTATATTCCCTTGTCCCTCATCCTCTCTCATCTACTATTGTTGATGCATTTCGCGTGTAAGAAGAATTGCCGGTTTAAAATATTTTTTTTTTTTTTATATTATTTATTTGCCGCAAAAGTTTAGACTTCGACAGTGACCACGCGAGAGTCACTGACAACAAGATACTTTATTGCAACGTGAAAAAGAATCCGCGTGTCGATATAAATTTTCTTCTGTCGCTTGACTGAAATTCTTCAATTTTTTTTTTTTTCTATTTTATATCTCACTTTTTTTATATATATTTTTTTTTCCATTTATTTATAATAAATATATTTTCTATATATAGAATTACTTTTGACGTATATTTGTTATGATAATATAAAATTAATAAAGATATATACTTAATGTAAAATTACAGATATCATGTAAAATGTCTTGGTAATAATATTTATGAAGATATACAAATAAAATAACCAAACACTTAATGTTTGAAGCATTTAATTTTATGATGGTAATATTGCCGCCAAGAGTATCATTGCATGCATTTGAAATAACCACTACTACCAAGTTGTAAATAATATTCAACAAAATCTTATTATTTATTACGAGGTTATTTTAATAATAAAAAAATAAATATATATCTTGTTTTTATATTTACAAAAATATATAACAAAAAAAAAAATATATGCAATATCTATTGATAAAATGACTAAGTCAATTTTGATAGAAATAAAAACACTGTGATGGAATATTTCGAAAAAAAATTTGTCAAGTTTAAAATAGGTATAATTTTTTATCAAATATTAATGTTAGTATATAGACACTATCACCTCTATGTTAATAATTTTTAAATAAAAAAAAAAAACATCATAAATAATAATTCATTATTTACGATGATTATTTTTAGAATGTTGTTTACCCCTAGAGGCGACAGAAACTACTTACAAGCCTGTTAATCGTAGTGATTCGTTCAAATTGTCGCATTCAAGAAACTCATACCAGACACACTATATTGTGTGTATATAAATATACTATGTTGGTATGCAGAAAATAAAAAAATAGCAAAGGAAAATGATAACCCTTTTCTTGAAGACATTCAGAAAGATTTCATGTATATGTAAAAATAAAATAAATAAACAAAGAGTCAAATGCAAATGTCTATAAGACACGAAGGAACTTACACATACTTATTTAAGACATTACAATCTTGCAATTGGCGCCACTATTAATTTTTTTTTTTTTTTTATAACTATTGCCTCGCCACTTTTATAAACATCAGCCAAGTAAATTTTCTATTATCCCTTCGTTTCCATATTTAATTAACACCTTTTTTTTTTAATATAAAATTTATTCTATTACGATGTTTTTTTTTTTATTTTTAGTATTTATTTTCAATCATCAAGGCTATGATAATAATCGACTATTAAATGATGAACATTGGCGCCATTATTCTGACACTTTGATGGGCATATTTTTTATTTAATGAAAATTCCTATCATACGCAATTCATAACCACTGATAATCATCCACGCATATCTGATTTTATTTAATTGACATTTTTTTAAATTAATTTATAATGTATTTAATAATAAAGTTAATAGTTTTTTTTTTTTAAATAATTTTATAGAATATTAATTTTATTTTATAGATATTTAATTTTAAATTGTGTGTATGTTTGTTAAGATAGGTGAAGATCAATGTTCATGTGGGTAGATTATTACTGGAACGATTAATCTAGTTTTAATGAAATATTTGATGATAAAATCAAACGCGTAATACAGGTTGATTCGAGAATACTCCCATTTTATTAATAATAAATTGAAAAAAAATAAAAATAAAAAAATTATAAAGATAAACATTTATTTCAATTGGTATATATATAAATTGTTTTTCATTACTATTTTCTTGTATTAACATTGGATTGAAATAAATTTTTATTTTTATATCAATAAAAATATTTATCAAGTTAATGGATAATAAATTAAACCTCAAGATTTTAAATTAGAATTTAAAAAAATAAAAAAATAAAACTAGACAAAATAATTCTCATCTAGTTTTAAAATTAAATGAAAATTTTTTTATTTTTTTTCAACTGTTATTTAAAGATTATCAATAGAATAAATTATTTATACAATAATTAAATTATTTATTAACTTTAAACCCTTTTTAAACAAAATAAAAGTGAAAAAGAAATTTTTTTTCAAATTTTCTTCAAGAGTTTGAGAATTACTTGAATATTCTTTTGATAATAAAATATTTAATAAATAACAGTATCAATATAATATATATAAAAACGTCCTTGAAAGCAATGCAGCATGTATAACTTGCCATAATGACCCATTAGTCTCTAGGGCATTTGATATCACGCTTCGATAAGCCAACTTCTCGTAAACTCGACACCTTGTTGAAGGGACATTAAAAATAATCAACTCAAGAATGACAAGCCTAACATTCAATCAATCAACATTGATTTAATAAACGACACTATAAATTAAATCCGACAAATTATCAAAATGAAATAAAATAAAATTCCACAACATTGTAAGCACAATAATAAATCAAAAGATTAAGCCAACAAAGATATGTATTTTTTAAAAATATATGTCCTGCTGACCTTAAAAACTTCATGGAATTAATACTCTTTGGTTTGATAAATATTAATCGTTGAATTATAAAGCTCCTTTTTTTTAATAATAACAACAATAACATTAAATACTCCGGGTGCTTTATATCTACCAAGAAATTATATCCTTACAAACATGTATATATTTAAACATTGTATGACAATTTGACCAAGAAATTCACGACATTAAAAATATTATACATATTTTTATTATCAATAAATATAATAAATGTATTTTATTAAATATTATTTATATTATTAACAATTATTATTATTTATTCATCATCAGTGAATATAATAGAAAAGAGAGATGAGACTGAGGTTGATACTAATTTTCAAACGAGTACACCATTGTGGTATAACGAACCGGAGCTACTTGGGTGGTCAATACCAACTACTTATTTAAAAAATAAATAAATAAATAATAATAATAATACTATGTGTCTCGTTAAGAAGACCTTGTCTAAAAAAGAGCATTTAATCTATCTGTACAGAACACCTCAACACTTTATGCAAGCCCTTTAAACAACTTAAATGAAAAATAAAAATAAATAAAGATTCTTTACACTCACACCATCATCATCATCATTCGCACAATATTATTATTTATTTGTTTTTTTTTTTTTATTATTATCTAATCTTGCCAATTATTTTGACATTCCAACTTGACATTTATTATTTGCTTAAAAAGAAAAAAATATGTATGCAAGATTCAATCATTAAAATAACATATGTACTAGTTAATTTTATATATGTTTTTTGAATTTTATTTTTTAATAATAGTTAATATAAATAAAATTTTATTGGATATTGGATTATAGCATTAAGTTATTGATATTAGATATTTAGAAAATAATAAAATATGGATTTTTATAAGCGGTATGAATTTTCATTTACTGAAAAATTATATTTTAACACAAGTGTTGAAAGTTATATTCTAATTTAGATTGGATATTATTTTGCTACGATGCAGCTTTGAAATTTAGAATGATATACAAAAGAGGGTGGTTCAATAAAAAAAAAGAATACATCATGAAGCATGTATTAGTATAGAAATAATAAGTTATTTAAAAATTAAAATAAATCATTATAAAAATAATAAAAGCATAGTAACATATTGACATAATGATTTAATGATTATTTTGAATTTTTAAAAAATTATGACAACAGTATATCATACGATAAATAAATAAATATTTCATTTAAAAATTTATTTATTTATTTAAAATTTACTTTAATCATATATCTTTGATAAATTCAAAATTAATTAATTTAAAAATTTATTAATTAGTCATTTTATTGTAATGACACAATGTTATTATTATTTCAAATTTAATTTTTTTTTTTTCATATTAATCTTTCAAATATTGTATGAAATGTTTATTTATTTTTATTTATTATTATATATTATTATCAAGATTATTATTATCATCATATATCTTGGATAAATTTGTAATTAATTTAATTTTCATTTGTTAATTTAAAACTTTTACACAAAAAGATCTTGAAATTAACTCAGTATAATTTACACAAAAATGACAAAATACCAATCACATTTATTTATTAAACAAAATAAAAATAAAATAAAATGAATGAGTAATTATTCTAAGATTGTCTCAATCAATTGTGTTGTACTGTCATTGATTTCCTGACCAATAAATATTGAAATAAACACACACTGAAGAATACTGAGACACGACAAGCGAGACGAGACACAGCTGGAATGCAGCAAGTGGTAAAAGAAGAAGAAGAAAAAGTAAAAATTCTTTAAAGAGAAAATAAAAGTTTAACAGTATCATCATCAATTGAAAGAACAAAGAAAAATTCATTCAATAAAAAATAAAACTACATCCTACAAAATAAAATTAACTGATGATAAAAATAAATAGACGTAAAACTATTGAAGTAAAATTAATTCAAATGTGCAATATATGAATGTATTTTTCTTTTTTTTTTTTTCAAAGAGTCAAGTTAACAGTGGATGCCCTTGAAAGAGGCGAGGTCGTCACACGAGACCTGGCGACACTTGCAGGTAAACGACCATCAGCTTGATCTTCCACATTTGATTCTGTAACCCTCACAATAATTTGTCTCTTTCAAAATAATGATGTTTTCACACTGTGATAACAAATCTTTGTCTAGTTTAATTATTTATTTATAAAATTTCACTTGTTTAACAATTTATCATGATTGTATTATAAATCATTTGGTTCATTAAATATGAATTACTAGATGACGATTAACATGAATACATGGTCTTGCAATATAGCAAAGATGAGTTCGTGTGGGGTTGAATTTACTTGTGTGTGGCGCCACGCAATTGTCAATTAACATTTTTACCGACGTTAAATAAAACACGATTTGCACACTGGTAAAATTCATGAACACTATATATATAAATAACTTTACACACAGTAAATATACATTTTATTTTGATTATGTGTGCAATGAAATTGATAATCGTTGGCTTTGCGTTAAATATCTACTTCGACATCTTGGAATCTCTCAACTACATTAAACTTTATTTTCAATTTATTTTGCAAAAAACATTAGAAAAAAAAATGAAAATAATAATTGGAAACTCGTTTATCTTCAACGACATCAGTACCTTATTATCTGATGGCGTCAACCAGTCATTATTTTAGTCGATAACTAATGAAAATGTCCCTTAAAATTTATACTTAATCACAATTTGATTGATCATTTAAAAATCATCTTTTTTTTTTTATTATTTATATGCATAAAAAAATATCGGGCAGTCGAGCAAGCAATGCTTGCACTCTCTAAGAATATATCTATATAAATTTTTTTTATTATTTTTAAAATATTTTACTACAACTTCAACATCAACTTCACTTTCGATCATAATACTTTCTTCACAAGCGTAACGTTACGACTCGTTGAATTATACCTCAAAGTATATACTTTGTATCCGGCATAAATATTTCTCATACCCATGTATATTTACAAAGTTGTTGCTGTTGTTGTTTTTTTTATTTATTATTATTATTTAAATTGTTGAGGGGAAAAAAAAATAAAAAATATATCATGAAGCAGCAGCAGCAGGATGAACAAGGTCAATGTCTCAAAAAAAAAAAGAGATAAATATATAATAAAATAGTTGTTGACAAAAAATCAAGAAAACTATTTTTAAAAACGTAAAAAAAATAAATAGATAAATTGAATGAACAAGGCCAAGGTCAATGGATCATTGCCAATATATACTTTCAACATCTGGACAATTCAACCATTAAGTCTCGGTCTAATTGCAGAATAACGAGAAATGATAATTCAATGCTTGTAATTTGTTGTAACAACTACGGATATGATTTACTGAGAGCAAAAACCCTCAAGCCACATCACAAACAACACGGTTATTATACCAGGTAGATAAATATAAATAAATTTACAAAAAAAAAAAACCATAATTTTTTTAAATAAAAATTGATTGGTATGTATAATAAAAACAAATTAGAGAGATAATAAAAAAATTATCATTATAATAACAATAATTATTGAATAATAAAAAAAAAAAAATTGATTATTATTTTCGTAGAATAAATTCACATGACGTAAATTCATTGAAATATAAATAATTGTTATTTTTTTTTTTTTAATTTATATATGTATGTGTATGTGTATATTTACAGGTCATTGATCTGTAAATTCTAAGAATACATGATAAGCTGATGTGATGGTTTCCGGAAAGCTAGATGCAACAGAACAATTTGCACGAGAGAAAAATAAGGAATAATAAGTTGAAAATTAAGACCCAAGGGATTATCGAAGAAGTTAACAACAAGTAGTAAGGCCCTTTATCAATTTCAGCATAGCTTATTATATTATTTAATTATTTTTAAGTTGAATAAGAGAATTCAAATAATTATTTCTTTTGTATTAAAAAATGTTTTGAAATTAATTAAATATAGGGATGTGTCAAAGAAGATTGACATATTAAATTGTTAATTTGATGGTTTATTTAAGAGGGGTTTTTATTGCTCAATTATTCATTGAAATTAATTTGTAAATGGAAAATTCAAGTAGTTATTGTTGTCAGTGAGCGAATATAACAAAATGACAATTAACTATTTGATAATTAATAAAAATAACAATTTCTAATCCAGTCAACTGGACAATTAAAGTCCAATTTACGTACAGCCTTGAAGCGTGAATATTTAAAGTTGTTTAAATCCTTGAATTTGACAAAAATATTTAACTTTCAACTGCTATATTTTTTAAACAAAACAGCAAAGTCCATTTGTTTGTTTTTTTTTTAATTTTCTTTTTTTTTTCTTACGTCAATTATCATTGTTGTATATAAAATTTTGACTAGTTAATTTTTTAATAAAACGTTAACATTAAAATTTTTTAAAAACAAAAATATAAAATTTGCAAATTCATTTGTCATTAAATAAGCCTAAAAAAAATTACCAACTTTAAAAATAATTATTTCAACAACTAAACGGTCAATTATCCCCCAAAGTAAAAATAATAGATAAACAATTATTTAAATAAATTATTATGAAATTTTAAATAAATTACTAAAAGATTGATATGCCTTCTAGAGTTTATCATAAATGTCGACAAACTAATTTTCAAGTAATATAGCAGTTTTTGAGGGAAGCATCTGGCTAGTAACTTGTGCATATTTAAAACTTTTTACCAAGTCTTTGGCGACTAATGATCAAAAATAATAATGAACGAAAAAAAATAATAATAATAATATTGCCAATAAATCATCTACACCTGCATCAAGATTTTTACATTAATATTCTTAATGATAATTATTCATTCATCCATCTGTCTTGCAGAGTCAAAAGATAATTTTCATTATTATATATTTATTTATATATATTTTTTTAAATTTATTTCATCATTTAATAATATTCTTAGAAATATTTAAACCTTTAGTTTTTCTCACGTATTTTCATTGCAATATTTAATGACATGTTAAAAAAAATAAATAAAAAATTAAAGCCCTTTTTTTTTTTTTTTTTGTGGTCATTCATTTGAGATCACAAATGTCAATTTTAAATATTACCTTGTTTAAATATAATTTTCATTTTCATTATTTAAATAAAAATACATTTCGTCGGCTTTGAACATTATTTATTACTGACATATTCTCAACACCTATAGACCATGAAATATTCTAACACCTCTATCCTAGCACCTGTTATTTTTTTTGCAATATATAAGAATACGATCTCAAGGTTTTCCGGGAATAGCCATAAAAACTGACGAGACTTTTTCACGCAAATGTAGTAATTATCCATTCTCACGTATAAGAAAAATAAATAAATAAAAAAATAATTTTTTAAATTAAACTTACCCTATCTTGGTGATGAGTTTTCCATGCACATGAAGATAAGATGTTACAAATCTTTTGTTAACCTGTAAATAATCATCAAAAAAAAAACATTTATTACCATAATTTTTTTCGATCTTTTAAACATTTAAATTTGTTTTACTAGAGAATTGTTTTTTTTACCTCGACACTGCTTAATTGTGCAAGCTCTTCTAAATCACTGATTGCAACAACATCACTAGCACTTGCTGTTGAAGTTGTACGTCGCATTCTTTTTCCATCAGGATGAATCCATATTTCACGTCGTAAACCACCACTAATATTATTAGCACCTTCTTTTTCCTTCATTCTTGCACGTTCTTTCCATTCACGTTCTTCTTTTCGTTTACGTTCAGTTGATTCATACTGTTAATTATAGAAAAAATAATAAGAAAAAAAAGATAAAACATTTGTTAAATTAATATTTTATTTAATAGCTATCTTTATCGCTCAAAAATGTATTTAAAAATGATTATTAAAATTTTATTATAGACTAAATGGTCATTAGTATCAGTTGATCAATTAAGCAAAATGACAATTAGCCATTTAACAATTTATAAAATTAATTAACTGAGCAAATTAAATCCAATTTAAGTACGGCTTTAAATCATGAATATTCAAAGCTAACTTGATCCTCAAATTCATCAAAATTTTAACTTTTAATTACTCGTTTATTTCGAAAAAAAAACTAAGCATTCCAAAAAAAAAAACTTCTTAACTAATTAGTTAATTTGTTAATTAAAAAAAAAACAATAACATCGAAATTATTTTTAAAAAAAAACAATCAAATTCGAAATTTGAAAAATCGTTTGCCTAAAAAGTTGCTAACTTTAGTAATATTTTTCTCGTCAACTTGACAAACAATTATCCTCAAATTAAAAGCAATAATAAATCAATATCTATTTGGGAAAAAAAAAAAACAATTTGACAAAATATTTCTGCAGCGATAAAGATAGCTTAAAAAAAAAAAAAAAAGCAAGTGTAAAAAAATTGTGCTGATTTCTCAAAATACTTGAAGCTTTAACTAACGTGCAACTCATAAAAATTCTACAAAAATATCAAAACTAATTTGCAACAAAATAATAATAATGTGTGATAAATATTTTTTTATAATAAATAATAATGATTTTAAATATGACACGCCAAGTATTTAGAGTTACTTACATAGTGTAGATACTATGAGCAAGAATAAAAAAAATTCATAAATATTATTAACATATTTAATTAATTTATTAAGTAATAATAATATTATTTAATTATTTAAATACCTTTTTTCTATTTTCATCAAATAAAGCAATGAGACTTTCTCTTGCTGAATGAAATGGATTTGAAGCCATCAACGCTCTCATATAATAATAAACAGCATCTAATTTTCTTCTCTGTAATAAAAAATAAATTAATTAGTTAATATGAATTAATATAATTAAAAATTAATCAACTTACAGCATAATGAGCCAATAGTGCCAATTGATTATAGGGTCTTCCATTTTTAGAATTAATTTGTTGAGCTTTTAAATACCATTGTCTTGATTTTCCATAATTAGTTGTTTCATTAGCTTGTTCTTTGTATCTTGCTAAATCACCAAGAAATAAAAATATTTTTTGTGCACTATTTAATGCTAAACCAATAAAACCAAGACCTTTTGGTGGTGAACTTGATGATAGATAAGTATCTAATTTAAAATTATATGTTGTTTCAAGTATATTTAATAAACTTTCAAAATAACAAACACCATCATCAATCATTTTAAGCATTGTTTTTTTACATAATTTTTTACCTTCATTATCTTCTTTAATCATAATTTTTCTTAACATTTCAATGATATTATAATAAAGTATTTTCCAAAAATGTTGTTCAATATTTTCAGTTTGACAAAATTTTAAATCAGTTTTAAGTAATGTTGTTAAACTTTGTTGTAATGAATGACGTAAAAATTCAACACGATCCCAATTTGCAGCAAGACCACTTGATGATAATAACCTAGTTAATTCACGATCCATTGTTTCAACACCAAGTAAAAGACATGGATTTTTAGATGATTTTAATGTATCTGATACAGAATCATACCATGATGGTCTTTGATTAATTATTTGATCAGTAATATATGATAATGGTGTACCATCTAATTGTAATGATAATTGAAAACTTGATGGTGAATAATTAACACTAGTATTTAAACATCCATCATTTGTTCTAGTACTATTTGATGATGGTACTATTATTGGTTTATTTGGATTATTTGGATCAAATAATATTTTTTGTGTACCTGGTGATGTTCTTTTATCATTTTTAATAATATTTGTATTTGTATTTGTATTAACTGGTGTATCAGGTAGTACAAGTATACCTGGTTGTTGTGAATTATTTAATTTAACTGGTGATATAGATCTTGTTGATAAATTAAAATTTGACATTGATGGAGTTTTTCTATCATCTTCAGAATCACAAATTGATATTCTTTTTCCTGTTCTCCAATTTTCTTCAATATCAATACGATTTTTTATTGTTGTATCATCATTTCTTTTATAACAACGTTCTTTACTTGATTCTCTACTTTTATGATTAATATTTTGTCTACGTCTATTATCATAACGTTCATTTCTACAATTATTATTATTACTATTTTGATTATCATTACTATTATTAATATTAAAACAATTATTTTCTCTATTATGTTGATTATTAATTAATTCACGACTATTATCACGTTTATTATTAATTTTTTCACAACTATCATCACTACGTTGTTCATTATAACGTCTATCACGTCTTTTTTTTCTTCTAACAGATCTATTACGTATTGTATTATCACCAGATATACTTGGATTATCATGATAACTCATAACTGATGAACTACGACTATCTTTATCATTATCAAAATTAAGTTCTTCTTCAATATCAACTTCTTCACTCCAATCAAGTCTTTCAATTGGCATATCATAATGTAAATTAATTGATGATTCTATTTTATTATTATTAATTATTGTTGTCAATTGATTTTTATCATTTTGTTTTTGTTTATCATTTAAATTTTCATTATTTCTATTATGATTTTTAAAATTATTGTTATTATTATTATTTTTTTGTTGTTGTGATTGATAATTATTTGATGATGATCTTGATTGACGATTATATCCACTTTGATTATGTATTGTTGTTGGTGCAATTGTTTGTAGTGATAATAATGATGGTGGTTGTGATGATGATGATGGTGGTGGCATTGTTATATTATCTTTACTTAAACTTTCTATACTTGTATACATTGTACTGTTACTACCTCTTCTGTCATATGAACGATTTATTAATTCTTGATTTGGTGTATGTGATCTTGAATTTGGTGCTGAATATTGATCTGGTGTATTTGGTCTATAATGAGTATCAAGTTCATCTGGTCTAAGTCTACCACGTCCTCTTGAACGTGCTGGTATTGTATTTGACCAATTTTGTGGTGGTTGTAAATTAATTTTTTGTTGTATATTATCCATTGTTTTTGAATTTGGTAATTTTGCTCCATGTGGATAATAACCAGATGGATTTGTTGGTATTGGATCATAATTATCATCTTGATATGATGGTGGATGTTCTAATCCATTTTCTTCACGATATTTTTTTTGTAATCTTGGTGGTAAATTTTCAATTTTAATTGGTGCTTTCATATTATTTCTATAACGTCCAGTTGGTGGTTTACGTTGAAATTTATCATAACCCATTGGTTCAACACTTCTTGTATCACGTGTACGATTATTATTATTACTGTTATTATTATCATTTGTATTAACTTGTTGATTAATATTATTATTTTGTGGTGGCTCAGAACCTTGACGTGTATCACGTCTATTATTAAAACCTCTTGGTGATTCTGGACGCCAATTATTATTATCATTTTCATTTGTATTTCTATTTCTATTTCTATTACCAGAATAACGTTTATTATGATCATGTTGATTTCTGTTATCTTGATGTTGATTTCTTACTTGACGATTACGATGATGATCTGATCTTTGACTGTGTGTTGATTGAGTATCCCAGTCTTCACGTGATTCTCGTGATTCTCTTTCCCAGCCACTTGGATTTAATGAACTTTAATTAAAAATAAAAACATAAAATGTAAATAAAATAATTATTTTTTAATTAATATTTATCATTACCTGTTGACAACTTCTCGTTCAGCAGGTTGTTCTTGAAGTTTTTTTGCAATATACAATGGTTGTTCTGGTTTTTTATTTTTTCTTCCAAATGTATTTGTCATAATTGGCTCATTATTTTGATTAAGATTAGCAAGACGTAATTTTTCAACCAATACTTCTGGTGTTTGTTGTGAACCAGGATGACTTTTTGTCATTGGATTACGATTATTTTGTTGTGGTAAACTAAGTCTATCTTGTATTGATGATTGTTTTTGACGTTCTTGTTGTTGATTAACTTCCATTGTTGATTCATAATCATCACATTGACGTCCTGTTTTTTTTAATGGACCACTTCCTGGTGTATAAAGAGGCTGAGGTATACGATGACCACCTCCACGATTATTCATTGATTGATCTCTATCTACTCTTGACCCTGAATGATCAAAAATAATTAATATTTCATCATTTATTGTAATATAATATTTTATATTTATTAAAAACTTGATAAAAACTTTTGTTTATTTTTTTTTTTTTTCTTGATAAGATAATAATAATATATCTATGACGTTCAATATAACAAATTACGTCAATGAATTTCTCGAAAATTTTAATGTATAAAAAGAAAACAATGTATTATAATAAAAATAAAAGAAAATGACAACAAAAATATTTGAGGTTAGAAAATTGAATAAATAATTTAACAACAAATATAATAATATTATTTGAATAATTAATTTGTCGATAATAATTTACACAATTTTTCACTATTAACAATAATTTATAATGAATATTATTTATTTATTTATTTGTAAATACCGTGTGAATTTCTTCCCCATTTTCTGCGTCCTTTGTCGTGATCCGCCATGTTAATAAATGCTGAATAATAATAATATCAGTAATATATACATTATATTTTCAATTAATATATGTATGAAATGATATGAACATTGATACATATATCAGATCCATTTCATTGATCGCCATTGAGCTTGATGCTCATCTAAATACGCAATTATATCATAATAAATATTAATAATAATAATATCAGTACAATGAGATCGCCATGTTGATGCAAAATTTCGCGACCTCTTTTTTTTGCGACTCATGAGTTTGCACCCTAAACATTTAAAAAAAAAAATACAACTAATTTAAGCGCGAAAATTTTTTCATTAAATGTCAAAATACAAATAAGAATACTCAATAAAAATTCAGGTAAATTAATTTTCAATATTTATACATTTTTTCGTTTAAATAGTCATTTATTTAATTATGTATTTATTATTTATTTAAATATATATTATTATTAAAAAATGCACAACAGAAAAAAGAAAATTAATGAGATTAAAATTATAAATATTATTAATAATATTTGTCGTTTTGTATTTAAAATGAATTAGATTATATAAATTGCATTGTCTTCTCGATGTTTGATAGGTTTTTTTTTTTATACTCGTTGAATTTCAAATAGTTTAACATCAGTGTCATACCATACTGGTGGTTCAACATTACGCAAATAAATAACACCCCACATATAAGTACGAAACCAAGCAGTTGTACCAGCATTTGCTTGATATCTTCGTATTAATATTGGATGAGGTACAGGTAAAAGACCAACTAAAGTACCATGTTGTAGAAATTTAAGTATTTCACTTTCATCAGTTAAACCTCTGCAATATAAATTCAATGAATTAAAAGTCAATTAAAAAAAAGAAACAAATAACTTACTTGTCAATACATATTTTTTCAACTTGAGGCACAAGAACTTGTAATAATCTCATAATTGTTTGAAGTGGTAATTTAATTTTCCACTGATAAACCCATTCACCAGTTGGTACCCATTGATTATTAGCACTTGATGTTTGTTGTTCATCAGAAACACGTATTCCACCTTTAGTAACAATGGTATTTTGATTTTTTTGTTGATTATTCATTAAATTATTATCATCAATTGTTTTAGTAATAGCAACATCAATTGATGGACTCAATGGATGTGCTGATTCTTTTTCAGTCATATTTTCAATACCAGGTGTATCAAGTAATGTTGCTTTAAGTGTACCAGGTTCTGCTGGTAATGCTGGATGTGAACCTTCCATTGTTGTTTCACATACATTTTCAGTTGATACACTTGGTGATGTTAAAGTATTACTATTGTTACTGTTAATATTGTTATTTTTTTTTTGTCGTTTATTTAATGATTTAGCAATTGTACCACAATCACTTGGTAAATTTGCTAATGCATGAAATACTTGTCTTTTACGTATTATTGTATATACTAAATTACTATTACCATCAAATTGATATTGTATTATATTATTAAATATTTCAAGTAAAAAAAAAATTAAATGATGATTTGTTGGTGATGAAAATAAAAACCATGGTGTACTAAATGCTTCAAGTAAATGTAATAATTTTGTACTAGCAACCATTGATAATGTTTTTAAATATGGTGATACATTAACAAGTATTGTTAATAAACAATCAAATAGTGGTTGTAATCTTTGATGTCCAGTTGTTATTATTTTATGAAATACTGTTACAAGAAGATCAGCATGTGTACCAGTAAATACTGGTATATCCATTGGTACTGTTGCTGTATATGGTTTATTTAATCTAACACCAAAATTTCTTTCACCACTTAATAATAATAATATAAATACACCAATATGCATTAAACCAACACGTGATTGATCAGCTCTTGAATCATTTAAATGATATAATATTGGTACAAGTACTTCAAGTACATCTGATGATTTTAATACATAGTATAAAAATTTTTTATTATAATCACACATTTTCCAAAAAAATATTAATAACTCTTGATGAAAATGTACTTTTTTTGTTGAATTTGGTAAATATGTTTGTGTTAATGGATTATTTAATAATCTTGTTATACCTTTTAATACAAATTGAAAATCTTCATCTCTATGAATACGACCTAAATAATTTATAAATAAATTATCACCAGCAATACCTGGTTCATCTGATAATGCAGCATTACCACTTGTATCATGATCAAGTGTTACAATTAATATTTGTAATGATACATCAACAAGTGGTTCCATTGAATCAGTAAATAATAAATGATTGTATGGTACACCAAGACCAACTGGATTATATGCACATACTGTATTTAACAATGATGTAAACATTGGTAATGCATGTCTATTATCAGAACCAGTTAAATATTGTATCCATTTATTTGGTGTTTCTGATAAATCACTTGGTGGATTGTACATTGTTTCACTAAAACATGTTAATAATAATTTCAATAATTCAGTTCTATTTAAATCAAGTATTGGATAACGTGCTGTTGAACGAGCAAAACCAACACCAGCTTCCCATATATATTCACAACTATCGATTGTTTGTAATTCTTCAGCCTTGTCCTAAATAATAAAAATATTTATTTTAATCAATAATTCAATTATTTTATTTATTAATTTACAAATAAAAATAAACTTACTGGTCCAGATTTTCTACCAGAAATAACAGTAAAATCAGGACAAAATAATAAATCACATATTGCATTTAATAATGAATGTGCAAGTGGTAAACTTTCTTCTTCATCTTCTTTACCAGGTAAACTTGACCAAAAAAAACCTTTCCAATCTGGATCTTCAAATACATATGGTAATAATCTTGTTAATAAACGACAACAATTTAATACAGTTTGATGTTCTCTTTGTGTTCTACAACTATTATCAACAGCTTTAACTAATTTTTCAACAGCTTTGTAACATAATGTTGCAAGATTTGATGGTGCTTCTTCACGTAACATACGTATTTCGGTTGCTGGTATTAATGTAAATATATCTTGTACACATGATACATTTTCTGACCAAAATTGATCCCAAAAATTATCATCACTCGTATCAATAACCTGTTGTTGTATTTTTTAATTTTAATTTTAATTTTTTTTTTCTTTAACACACAGTAAACAAAACAAATAATTTTGACAATACTTACTTGTGTTTTTGAGGTCAATTGAACAACAGCTTTACGAAAATTTAATTTTGTATCAGCATTACCCATTTTTACCCCACTTTTTTTTATCAATTAATTCAAAGTAATTGATAATTTTTATTCAGTTTTTTTTAATTATTGAAATATATATTGTTGACAGCAGTTTTGACGTTTACTGCAATCCGCTCGATATTATGTGTAGAAAAAAAAAAAAAAACAATAAATACAATTTGACGTTTAGCATCGCGCATTGGCAATGGACGACAGGAAGTTATAAAATGGCGGGTTAAATATAAATATAAAAATTATCAATATAAAAAACTTGATTGCTTGTTTTATTTATAAAGAAAAAAATTATTTAAAATATGAAAATTGTCTATTAATTTTTAGGTAATCAATTAATTTACGAAATAGTCCAACAAATAAAAAAAAAAACATTTGATAATAATAAAAATAATTACCATGATGAATGATAAAATAATAAACAATAATAATAGTTAAAAAAAAAAAAATGATAATATACTATTTTGTGTACGAATAAATGGATAAATAGTTAATTTGAATATTTATGTTTCATTCATAAATACAACCTTTTAACCTTTTTTTTTATTTTTACAATTTTTAATAAAATAAAAAATATAATATTGCGCTTAAGCAGCAAATTTTAATAAATTACTTGATGTTTCTATTTACACTGATGTACATGATGTACGATACGCGAGTAAATTAAAAATTCTAAAATAACCCTGGTAGAAATAATCTCTCCGGATTTTCTCCGGATTTCTCCGGATTTTTCATGATTTCTCCGGATTTCTCCGGATTTTTCCGGATTTCTCCGGACTTCTCCGGATTTTTTACGTAATTGAGACTTCCGGAGATATTTACGGAGTAATCTCCAGACTATTCTTATAATATCTCCGGATTATTTCCGGAATTTTGACTTAAAAAAACAAACATAAAAAAATGGTAAAATTAATAAGAAAAAGTAGAAATAAGAGTTTACATACGAAAAATAAAAAAGAAATTTTTCCTGAAAAAATCCGGAGAAAACCCGAAAAAACTCCGGAATAATATCTCCGGAAGTCTCAATTGCGTAGAAACTCCAGAGAAATCCGGAGACGATCCGGAGAAAGTCGGGAGAAAATCCTGAGAAATCCAGAGAGATCCGGAGAAAACCGTAGAAATCCGGAGATAATCCGTAGAAATCCGGAGAAAATCCGGAGAGATTATTTCTACCAGGGAAATACTTGATAAACAAGTTAGATAAAAAAAAAAGAGTAATAAATTATTAACTTGCGCTCAAAGCTGCAGGCACATTAAATTCAATTTAAAAAAAAATATTTTTAAGGGACAAAATAAACATCCTAATCTTTCTTAGAAAAAATAATAAAAAAGTTTATGTATTGTTTAATTTAAATATTTATTTAAACATAATGATATGGCACATAGAACACGGTATTTTAGTCTAGACTATTTTCTAGACTTCTAGAAATTTGCCTTCGCAGTTACTGAATACTTCTGAAAGGCCATTGAAGACTCTAACCAATTTTCGTGCAAGTTTTTGGACGACCTTCCTTTCATCATCCGCAGCATTTTTTTTTTCTGTCAGAGAGTTGACTAAATCGCGGGTAGTACTCATCAATTTTTTTTTTTGCGATAATTCCAATGATAAAAGTCTATTAAGAAGTGTGCGTAGGTTCCGATTTGTTGCTATTTCAATGTCTGAAACTTCATCCTGAAAACATATAAAATAAAAAAAAAAATTAATACAACAAAAGCATCTATAAAAATTAACAAACTATAGTCGACAGTAAATATTGGTGAATATTTTTTTTAAGAAAAAATAATAATAGTTATCATTAAACAAAAAAAAAAAAAAAATTGCCGGTGTGGAGTAGAGGTATACCTATACGAGAGATATATCCAACAGACACCTTAGTAATTTAACTCTAAAATTATTATCTTCAGCCACATCAGGTACTTTACGTTTATCAATTGATGATAGACGTGCCTTGATTTCAGACATGAGATTTTTGAAACGAATTTCTTTGTTGTGAGCACGTATTATTTGACCACGTGTTATGAGCACTTCTGATAATTTGTGTTCATATATATGATTATGAAGATGTAGTCTCTTATTGAGATAATGCAGTTTATTTGTTTGCTCACAACAATCGTCTGATACATCGGGTATCTCTGTTATATTATTCATCGCATGGTCACAAGTTGTTATGTATGACCGCTGATGAGTGATGACTGACTGTCGACCATATGGAGGTCTAAATCTTTAACACCTCCATGCCTGTGAATTGGACTGCAGGCCGATCATTTCGCATTCGCATCTCGACATTCTCGAGTGATCTCGAGGTTAACAGAGGTTAATAACAGAAATAGAAAGTCGAAAGATATCATCCATTGTCATCCCTGGTAGAAATAATCTCTCCGGATTTTTCATGATTTCTCCGGATCTCTCCGGATTTCTCCGGATTTTTCCGGATTTCTCCGGACTTACTCCGGATTTTTTACGTAATTGAGACTTCCGGAGATATTTACAAAGTAATCTCCAGACTATTTCTATAATATCTCCGGATTATTTCCGGAATTTTGACTTAAAAAAACAAACATAAAAAAATGGTAAAATTAATAAGAAAAAGTAGAAATAAGAGTTCTCTTAACTCCGGAATAATATCTCCGGAAGTCTCAATTGCGTAGAAACTCCGGAGAAATCCGGAGAAAATCCGGAGAGATTATTTCTACCAGGGACTTTCTCAAATGGAAATAAAAATCAGTCAATCATTATATATGAATGCATCAGACTCGGATAGCGAAGAATATCTAAAAATGAGAAGCGACAATAAAATTAATGTATCTGGTCAACAACCTATTTTTTAACATAACAATAACATACGATAAAAATATAAAAATAAAAAAAAAAAAAACACTTATAATAATCATATGCTATAAGTAATAAGTTTTTTATGTATATTTCATCTAATATCAAAATATAAACGAAATAAAATATAAAAAAAATATATTCTAGTGTGTTTGACGACAAATATTTTTATAATTTTAATCATAATAAATGCTAAAATACTAAGCAAATGATTATACTATTGAAAGTGTTAGTAAGCAAGTCACTTACTTAACTTTGTGTTACCAAGTCCTTTGCAATAACAACACATGGTGTCAGTATTATTGACTCTCATGCTCTCTGTAATATTGTTGTTGTTATTGTTTAACATTTACCAATCTATAAACAGTAAGTAACAACTAATATTCCAACAAAAAGATGACTAGGAATTATTTGAATAAATGTCTTTGCAGCTATTATCAAACAATGACAGGTATTAAATACTTTTACTAATTATAATTAAATTTTTTATTTATTAAAATTGTTGTTAAAAAAATATTTTATTTTTATTATACTGTTGTAAGTATATATTATAAATGTTTTAATTATTAAATACACACATGGTTTTCACCTAGAGTTCCAGGTAAAGATTTTCCTCTAATTTAAAATCCCAAAAAGAAAATCAAAAGTAAGTCCTCTCTCGACGACAATAATACTGTTTCCGATGAACGACAAATGATGACACTAGTATCTCATTTCCAAAGAGAGAACGAGAGAGAGAGGGAGAGAAAAATTATCTAAAAAAAAAAAATAAAATCACAGGTCAGCTACGTAAAAAAAAATTGATAATAATTTTTTCTTTCTAACCTCAATAAAATAATTATAATTTAACAAAAGTAGGTATCAAAAAAAAAAAAAAAAAAAACAAAAAATAATAATAAACTAATAATATTTAATTGTTATTAATTATAGTAAAAGTGTAATAAATAATGGCGTCATTAACGAGTGTCAGAATTTTAACAAGAAACACCGGCAGTTTGAGACGTTTAACTTCATCATGTCTTGGAGCAAGAAATCATTCATTATTGGCTACAACTCAAATCCAGAGATTCATTCCATCTCATGATAATAATGCCAAGACACTATTAACACCATTAAAAATTCAGGTAAATACATTAATAAATACATCAACATTATATACAAATAAAATGAAAAATTATTTCTCAGAGTTATGTAACACTTTTATGTATAATTTTTATTTTTTTCTAAAAAAACAATTGATGATTTATCAGGTGAGTTGTGTTCCTTATTCAACAACAATTGAAAAACCTAAATCAAAGAAGGAAATTGAAGAAAGAGTTCTTCGTGTTGTTGCTGCTTATGATAAAATAACTGCTGACAAGGTTAATATATTAAATTTTAATTTTTTTTTTTTTCTGTGTAGGGGCCACGAGTCGAGCAGACAAGAAGTTACAGCGAAAAATTTCCATTGACACTTGACCTTATTCGTGATCGAGTCCTTTTGATTCTCAATCTTTATGACAAAATTGATCCAAAAAAGGTAGACTCGTGGCTCATTAACAACATTAAGATGTCTCTATTGCTCCAACAACAATTAAACAACAATATTTTTCCAAATTTAGTGTCACTTATTTTATGTTTTTAAAGTTCTTTTTATTTTTGTTTGATGTCTTTGAGCAATAGAGATAGCTTAAATATTAATTAAACAAAAAAATCATTCAAAAAAATATTTTAATTATTTTATTTATTGTTATTAACAGCTAACACTTGACTCTCACTTTATGAATGATCTTGGTCTTGATTCACTTGATCATGTTGAAGTAATAATGGCAATTGAAGATGACTTTGGCTTTGAAATACCAGATATTGATGCTGAAAAACTCTTTAAACCATCAGACATTATTCGTTATATTGCTGACAAAGAAGATATTTATGAATAGATTTTTGATTATTAATCAATTAAATAAATAAATAATCAATAAAACGTTAGTATCTACTCATCTGTAATTGTTTCTTTTTTTTTTTTATGATTAACTTCCTAAAAATAATGTTTAATAAATTGGATAAATTCGAAAATTATTAGGAAGGTGTATTTATTTTTTATTTGATTAACAATTTTACCACATTGTGATACACTTTTTTATATATTTAAAATAATTATCAGTACAATTATTGGTTTGCGGATTTAATGAGGGTTAATTGTCAATTAGACAAGGGATTTGACATATTTTTTAAAAATAAATTATCATTTCAAAATTTGTAACAACAAACACAGTATTTTCTTTTTTTTTTTTTTTTATAATCAATGCTGATTGGTTCCTTGGTAACTTTAATTATTATCAGTAACTATTTTTTGTTAAAATTATTTATTATTTGTTTAATCAAAATTAATATTATTTTTATGTTTTTTTTATTTTAAATATTGGCCAAAGCCGGAAGCATAAGTCACTTGTGATTTACATCATGTTTATCGATATTTTACACAAATACATTTTTCAAGTGTTATTAATTTCTTTTTTGTTAATATATAAACGTCAATATTTATTTGTAAAATTTTTTATGAAAATTACACTGAAAATACTAATTTAAAAATATGAAAAACACAAAAATTAGATGATTATTTGTGGCAGTATATATTTAATGCAAATATTTTTGTAATTATAAATAATATTGCCACATTTATTGCTGATGTTATTGATTTTACATCAATGGCAATTACAACAATTGATTAATTAAAAAATTAGAAAAAACATAGAAGCATTGAATACGCTATTGTTTTTTTTTTTTTATCAAAGAATCTTTTTTTTTTTTTTGTTAATCAACACAATCTAAATTGTTTACCCTTCAACGCGTATTAATTACCTACAGTTATAATTATTTATTTTTAAATAATTTCTATTCAATCTAATTAAAAATCATTCATTTATCGTCGCAAGTTTATTAACAGTAACTATTTTTATTTAATAAAGATTTGAAAAAATAAAATAATACAAATGATTTAAATTATCAGCAGTTTTTCTGTTTGAATTGTTATTAATTATTATTAACATTAATAAATAATAATTAACTAACAATTATAGTAAATAATTGAAAAAATTAACTTTCAAAGTTCTCTAAAGTTAAAATATAATTTTTTTTCAAAGAAATTATTAATTAATTATGTATTAATAATATTTTAAAAAATTATTACATTAATTATTTTTGTTAATGTTAATTACACATGAATAATATTGGGTAATAAGACAGAGCTAACTTGATTTTAGTATTTTAATTTTACATAATTATTAATAATTTATTCATCAGCAGAATTTTCATGTTAAATAATCTCATGATAATTTGCTGGAATGATTGAAAGATTTTAGTCTAAAAATTTTTTTTGTTTTTTATATTTATATACGAGTTTATAAACCTTTTTTTTTTTACTTAAATTTGTTTTTTATAATAATTTTTTTAAATGCCATTTAGGTATTTCGTCAAAAGGCAATTCAATTTTAAAATAAATGATAATTTAATTACGAGTTTGTTAGTTTTTTTTTTGGGCGTAATTATTTTTTTTAGCATCATGTTATTCGATTACACAATTTTATAAAATAAAATTAGGAGAAAAAAAAGAGACTGGTACTGAAAATAATTAAGCATCTGCGACGATATTGATTTGAAAACAAAAAAAAACATTTTAAATATGATTGATAATATTATTTAAATTTTAATCATATTTATGAACACTTGGGCAGTTTTTGAGTTCACAAGATATAATTGTATTGTTTATGATTCGTTAAAATAATTAATACAATATCTCGATGATTAATTGTAAAACAAAATGTTGCGTGTGGAATTTTTTTTTTTTTTTAAATCAGCCTTTGTATATTTATTCTTGTGTCTCAATGCTGAACTCAAGTATTTTATTTTATTTATGAAAAATTAAAGCTCGATATGCCAATTAATTAATAAATTAACTGTCATTATTATTCGAGTTAAAAATATAACACTAAAGTATCAAATTAAACATTTTGATAATAACAAAATATCTTTTTGAAGTAAATTTTATAAAAAAACAAATTAACTAAATCTAATTGCCGAGAAAAATTATTTTTTTTTTATATTTTAATTGGCTTTATATTATTAACGTATTTAATAATAATCAAAACAAAATGTACTATCAAAATTGTGGGTCTCGTGTCAACTCGACAAAAATTATTAAAAAGTAATAATAACAATAATATTATTTTCTTTGATTAAAAAATATCCAATGATAAACATTAATAAATTGTTAATTTTTTTTTAGCAAAAGAAAATTATAATTGGGCGAAAAAAAATTATCTAAATTTAATTATCGAGCACGTAAGATAAATTCCTCTATTTGTTATTTACTTTTTTTTTTTTTTTTTTTGAATAATTATTTATAAATATAATAATCTTATTATCGTCATCAATCGTCATTAACATTTTATTTTTCGTATTTTTTAAAAAAGTGTTTCAATTTTCTTTTCATGTAAAATTGTATTAGGCACAAATAAATTTATCATTTTCCTGAGTTTAAAGGATCTTAACCGGCTCGATAAATTAAATTAACAAAAAAAAAAAAATGGGATTAATATTTTTGTTAAATAATGAATATTTATAATTAATCTAAATCTTGCATTTCGGTATCTAAATCATCTACATCATTGTGTCCACGTCCGTTTCTGAAATAAATTTTTTTAAATAATATAATTAACTAAAAAACAAAGCTTGAAAAAATTGTTGATTTTTCTTTTTTTGTTTTTCTATAAAATTAATAATAAAATAATTATTCATACCTAAACAAATTATTATTTCTTGGTGAAAAACCCCGCATACGTGGATTTTTATTTTTACAAACATTAACAATATGAACACCAGCATAAATATCCTCCATGTGTTCTTCAAATATACTTGGTGCAACATAAGTAAATCCCTGTATAAAGAAAAAAACATTAATTTTTCATAATTAAATATTAATAAATAATTAATAATAAATAATTATAAAACAAACTTGAAAAACACGATTTGCTGATTCACTTAGTATATACTCTGGTGGTGAATCAACTGGTGCTGCATTTGTAAATATTTTATCAAATTGTGATACATCATCAGCACTAGTAAGTCTTGGTCTAAATGGTGGTATTAATTTACGTGATATAACATCATCCCAATGTAAATGTTTAAAAAAATGATGATTTTTAATTTCTTCAGAATCAGATGAACTTGATCCAAGACGAGATAATGCATCTCTTTTTAATAATTTTCTTAATAAATCTTTAGCATCTTGTGTTAAATATGGTGGTAATATTAATTTAGCTCTTAAAATTCTATCAATTGTTTTTTTACGATTTTCACCAGTAAATGGTGGTGAACCAGTTAACATATCAAACATAAGTGTACCAAGACTCCACCAATCAACTGGTTTACCATGTCCTTGTCTTCTTAATATTTCTGGTGCCATATATTCAATTGTACCACAAAATGTATGTGTTACATCACCTTCTTGTACATGTTCTTTACATAAACCAAAATCAGTTAATTTAATATGTCCATCAGCATCAAGTAATACATTTTCTGGTTTTAAATCACGATATATTATTCCTTGTTTATGAAGATGTTCAAGTGCTAATATTATTTCAGATAAATAAAAACATGCTGTTTCTTCCAAAAATATACCTTCATCATTTAAATGACGAAATAATTCACCACCACACATATATTCTAATATTAAATATAATTTACCACCAGTTTGAAATGCATACATTAAATCAACAATAAATGGATGTTTTATTGCTTCTAATATATTTCTTTCTGTTTTTGTATGATCAGTATCTTTTGGATTTCTTATTATTGATGCTTTACGTAAAACCTTATGACAATAATATTTATTTATTATTATAAAAATAATGTCAAGTCAAGTGAACAAACAATTGTTCATTTTTATTTTATCATGTGTATAATACTCTGAATTAGTTTTAAAATTTATCGAAATATTACCATAACAAATGTATCTATTTTCATGTTTTCAATGTTTATTATTATTCAAATAAAAGTAATCATTTTACATTTATTATTTACAAAATAATAAATAAAAATAATAATATTCATAATTTAATAATAAATTGTCAACAACATAAAATTGATTAATTATTACCTTAGATTATCCAATGTAAACAATCTATAATATAAAATAAGTACATAGATATATTCATAATATATAATAATAATAAAATAATATTTAATCATTAATCATATAATTTTATGATAATTACATGATTTTATATGTATACTATATATTCTATTGACATATATATTACAATGTTTTAAACTTAACAATATCAACTAATTTATTATATTAAAGGTAACTTAATTATTGTAAACTAAAACTAATATTAACATAGTTCATTTGTTTTAAATCACATGTTATTATTTGATATGATGCATTGTTAATATTATCAATATTTTTTGCACTTATGAATTTAGATAAATTCTTAACAACATGTTTATACTATTGTATTTGACATTATTAAATAATTTTAATCATTTTTGATATAACCATTATTGAATCATCAATGTAATTTATAATCATGATATTTGATACAAATTGTAATTTTTTTCTTTAATCTATTCTTCTCTCTATTCTTCATGATTTTACTTTAATGCTTTATTATTACCTTCATTGCAAATAATGTTCCTTTATCACTACCAGTTTTTTTACGTACTTGAAATACTTTTCCATATCCACCTTTACCAATAACACGACAAAGTTCAAAATCTTGACGACTTACTCTTTCTCTTCCAACATTTTGTGGTGATATTGGAACTTTTTCAACTTCTTCATTTCTATAAAATTAAATATTTAATAAACAAACTATCAATTTGTTTATAAAAATAATTCGTTAAACTTACTCGATAATTCTATCAATATTTGGATTTATACTGTAATCACCCTGAATAAAAAAAAATAAATTAATAATATAATTATAAATAATATAAAAATATTAAAATCTCTACCTCAGTTAAATCAATAACATCATTATCAGAATCTTCTTTTTGAACAAAGTCCACATCATGTAACTCAATGTCAAATACAGCCGCCATTCTGTAACAATATTTATCATTACATTGTTATTATCATTATAATTATTATTATAAACAATACAGGTTATATTATTATTACCTTATTTATATAAAAAAATAACAAAAAACCTCGTATTATCCAAACAATAATGGATGACGAGGATAATTAGAAAAACAACAACAACACTGGTAAATTTTTTTACTCCAAATTAAATTAATTAATAATTTTTTTGTTCAATTGTTAATTAGTACATAAATTGTCGTTAAAAATTTTTTATATCGACAAGTATATTTTTAAGTACTTACGATTGTCTGTAAGATAAATTGTCTGTATATTTTTATGAGTAGATATAAGTTGATGTTGGCTGATGATACTTACTCAATGATGCTGATAACAATATTATGATTATATATACCTTGGAAAAACCAATTGATAATATAAATAACGAGTTAAAAAAATTTTATATTGTTAACAATATTTCCTCATACTATTATTTGCTATTATTTTTCTCTTTTTATCTTTAGTTGCTTCAATATTTTTCGTCCTTGTTCTAATAAACTTGTTGTTTTTTTTAGTTTAGAGACGCCATATTGCACTGATATTTATTTTTTATCTAATATCTAATGCAATCTAATGTCTATTATCTAATTTATATGTTTTTATCGACAGTGCAAAATTGATAGTTGATATTTTTACCGTTAGACTACTCAGTGTCTCATTTTTTTCCCTCCTCATTACGTTTTTTCGTGTGTTTTGACATTTTATCAGTCATAAATATATTTATAAAAGTGTTTATTAATTATATATAAATTAAAATCAATTCAACAGTTTATTACTTAAACATAGAGGTAAGTTTTTTTTATATTTATTATTTAATGTGTTAAAAATATATTGAAAATCCTTGTCATCTTATGATTATAACCTCAAAATTTTGACATTAATAAAAAAAAAAATGTCAATTAAAAATTATCTATCAATGATTTATTATGATAATAATATTTACAAATTTTAAATGATAATATTTAATAATTATTATACATTTTAATTCCAAGACAATGATTATTATCTCTGAAAATAAACAAAAAAAAAAATTATTTACTTTTTCGTTATCTGTTGTGTGTAATTATGCATCAGATTTATTATTTATTGCTATTTTTTTAATCTAGAATAAGCGAGTACAATTAAGCAATTTATTTTTGCTCTTTTTTTTTTTATAAACACGTTGATTGATCAGTTGGTGGTGCCCTCCACCAAGTTGTTGATGAATTTTATTTTTGATTAGAAAAAAATAAAACTATTTATGTTACAAATAAAGGCGTACAAATTGACTTGTTGCAATAAAAATAATAAATACTTTTTAAATGCGTTTATTATCAAACTGATATACAAATTTTTTTCGAGGTATCAGTGTTATTTAAAATGGTTATTAAACATCACGTTACTGGCTATGATAAATTTCTCGAATTTATGGAAAAACTCAAAGTCGATGAACCGATATTTGTGCTTTACAGTGGTACAAAACTTGATAATGGAAAAAGTTGGTGTCCTGATTGTGTTGAAGGTAATTTAATAATAAATTTATCTATTATATTTATAAGTTAATTATTATTGTTATACAATTATTATTTGTCTAAATAGCTGAGCCATTTATTGAAGAAGCTGTTAATACAGCACCAGAAAATTCACACTTTATTCATGTTGAAGTAGGTGATCGGCCATTGTAAGTACTTGAACAATAAATATTTAAAAATTATTTAAATAAATACAAATATATTTAAATAATTAATTTATTGTTTTTTCTAGTTGGAAAGATTTAAAGTGTCCATTTAGAATAAATCCCAAGACAAAACTCAGCTCTTTGCCAACAATTTCCAGATGGGGAACACAAAAAAAACTTGAAGGAGAACATCTTCTTGATGTTGAACTTATTAAAATGTTACTTCATGATGATGATGATTAAGTATATTGTAAAAAAAATAATTTAACAGTTTTTTTTATAAATGAATTTCCATCAGTATAATGAGTTTAATGAGTTATTATTTTTTACTGTTAAATATTTATAATTTTTACTTTTAAAAAAGATGCTCTGCAACTTTAATAATAAACATTATTAATATTTTTTTTTTTTTTAAATGTTTGTACCCGACAACCAATTAGTTAAGTTTTTTTAAAATATTTTTATGATAATTTTATTGGTCAGTTGTCTTGGAGAGCTAATTCTTGAAGGCCATCATTTGGCTCTTCTATTCTTACATTGTAATGAATTTTTTTATTTCTCAGTAGACTGTAGCTGTTGTCAAAAACAACTGAGTCTAAAAAAAATAATAAATTACGTCATTAAATATTATAAATAAACAAGTTTTTATTTTGTTTTTTTTTTTTTTAACTTACAAGTAGCTGGTTCTTCACAAGTTAATACTCCAACTTCATCAATTTGATGTGCAGCAACTCTATGAATTGGTATAATTTCAATTTTTTCACCACTATTATTTTTTTTAATAATACCAAATTTAATATCATGATCTTCTGATCTAAATTCCCAACTTAATATTGAACCAATTTTATCTGGTATCATATCAATTTTAAATTTACCACCTTTTTTAACAATAGCCGTTGTAAAATCTTCATTTATTTTATCTTTATCAAGATTTTTTGAGTAAAGATCTTTTGATATTTTTCCACCTTGACATATTTTTGTTGTTAAACGTTCATCACCATCTGGATCAGTTAATGTTCCACCAAAATGTACTGGTAATTGATCTTTTGATACAACTTTTAATATTTCTGGTATCCATCTATCTGGATCAGCTTTGTATATTTGAATTTTTGATATTGTATATTCATTCATAAATTTTTTAGCAATTGAAAATCCAAGAGCAAATACTTTTGGTGCTGTAAAATAATGTTGTTTTTTTTAAAATATTATCATAAATTTTTTTACATGTCATATAAATTTTATTTATTACCATTAACGATGAAGCAAGTTTTAAGTATCTCTGGATAATTTGCTTCATACATTTGTATGAGTGTTATGACGACTTCTCCCGCTAAATATATAACAAAAAAAATTTTATTTCGTTAATTTATGTTACGAGCGAAATATTTTTATTGAACATTAACGATTTGATAATTAATAAAAATAACAATTTCTAATCCAGTCAACTGGATGATTAAAGTCCAGTTTACGTACAGCCTTGAAGCGTGAATATTTAAAGTTGTTTAAATCCTTGAAATTGACAAAAATATTTAACTTTCAACTGCTATATTTTTTAAACAAAACAGCAAAGTCCATTTGTTTGTTTTTTTTTTAATTTTTTTTTTTTTTCTTACGTCAATTATCATTGTTGTATATAAAATTTTGACTAGTTAATTTTTTAATAAAACGTTAACATCAAAATTTTTTAAAAACAAAAATATAAAATTTGCAAATTCATTTGTCATTAAATAAGCCCAAAAAAAATTACCAACTTTAAAAATAATTATTTCAACAACTAAACGGTCAATTATCCCCCGAAGTAAAAATAATAGCTAAACAATTATTTAAATAAATTATTATGAAATTTTAAATAAATTACTAAAAGATTGATATGCCTTCTAGAGTTTATCATAAATGTTAACAAACTAATTTTCATATATAGAGCAATATTATTAATCACCTGGTCTCCACATATACGGTCTGAGATTAAAATCCTGCATGTCAAATAAAACAATAACTTGTCCAGCAGCTGGTCCATGTTTTTTTGATTGTTCCTGACATAAATTCATATAATATTCAAGTATTTGAACAGTTGCTTTTATCATATCTCGTCGTGATACAACATGAAGTATTCCGTATAAATCTAATCCAGCAAACGGAACAACAATAACTAGACAAAAAAAAAATATAATATATATATTTAATACACAATATAAAGTTAAACATATAGTTATATTATATTTTTTATATATTTACCAGGTGCACCATCTTTATCTTCTCCACATTGTCCATGTGGCAAATGATCTTTTAATATCTGTGGTGTTTTCCATTCTCCAATTCTATCAACATCCCATTGTTTTCTCCACTCCAATGACTTTTCAAAACAAATACAAATAAATTTACTATATTTAATTACAAATTAGTAGCTGATAAACGTAACAGTACATTTTATTGACGTAATAAGTTGAACAAACTCATGTTATATTTATATATATTTATTGTAACAATATATATAAAATTTGTTCATCACCATCGTTAACATCATTGAAAACAGTGAAAGCGTACCGAGTTTCGCGCCACATAAACTACTCTGATTGCTATCATTGGATTATTATATATTTTTTTTTATTCTAAATTATCATTCTCTTTGAATACATTTTATTGTTTTTTTTTTTTTGTAAGAAATAAAAAAATAACAATACTCACTTCTCGTAGCATTTTTTCAGCAGCAACTGGATCCCATTTCCGTGCTTAAAATAATAATAATAATTTTTTATTTTTAATAAATATTTATGAGTAAATAAAAAGGAAAAAAAAAAAATAAAATAACCTACTATCATGAGTAGTTGCAAAGGTGATATTTACCTCTAAGCCAACGTAACAAAAATTGATCATCATGATGTGCTTCAAGTACACCAGCAACACTCCTTCGAAACTAAAAACAAAAAAAAATACATAAAAAATATTTTTTATGAATTTATTTTTGAATTATAAATAAGAATTTTTATATGAAAATTTCATTTGATGTTTTAAAAGTCATTAAGTAACAACCAGTAATTTAGGAAAAGGAAAAAAAAAAAAAAACCTTGAAAAATTGTAGATCATTTGATAAACATTGCAACTTGTTTATACATAATATCAAATATCCGTAGGATAATAATTTATTTTGATAAATAAATTATAAACAAAAAAAATGAATAAAAAATTCTACAAACTTTCGCTGTATATTTCATATTTATATGTTTAATCTCAGAAGAGAAATATAAATATTGATCAATTACCACCAAAATGTTGAATTCAACATCAGCTTTCACCTTCCCTCCAATAATTTCGATATTATTTTTTTTTTTTTTACGCAATTATTGTGTAAATGTATTAATCAAAACATAATTTTTTGTATTATTAAATGTGAATGTATAAACTGCAAGTTTCATTCAACCGGTCAACGACACTTGAGATAAAAAATAAATTTATATTAAAATCAAGATAAAATGATAATTATATTTTTAAATAAAAAATATTACTAAATTATTTCAAAGCTGGATGAACTTAATCAAAGTTGGATTAAAATATTTATATTGTGATCCAATCAAGTGGATGAAAAACAATATTAAAGATTAGTATAAAAAATGTCCTCAATAATAAACAAATAAACAATTTCAAAAAAAAAAAGTATTAATTGCATCATAATCAACAAACAATCTCGTGTTTCTTGTGGATTAAAATATGATATATTTAAAACTAGTCGTTATTGCATTAAACGTATATTAAAAAATACGAAAACATAAGGAAAAAAAAAACTATGGCACATTGCGATTGAGAAATATTGATGAAAAGAAAAAAAATTTATCTCTCGCAATTTCATGCTAGATATATATTTTTTTTTTATATATATGTATTCAATTTGCCAACACTCACGATCTTTGAAATCATGAAAAAATCTATTTAAAAGAAAAACAACTTGCTGAGTAATGTTGAGACAAAAAAAATATATCTTTTAAGTGAATAAATTATTAACAAAAAGAAATCAAACAGGTCAAAGTATGATAATAAAAAAAACAGTCCATCAAGTGCAAAACTTGTTTTTATTTTTTTTTTTTGAATTAATAAAATCAGTATTCTTTAGATAAAAAGTTTAATTTTTTTTCACGTTAATTATTATTTTTTTATTATTTGATAATTAATTTACTGAAAAAAAAAAAAAAAAACAATATATTATTAAATCTTTTTGAAGTTTATCTGTTTGATTTTTATGTCTCATTAAAATTATATTTTCAAAATTGAAAGTTAATTTATCTTTTGAAATTTTATAAACAATATTTCAAAGGTCAATCTCATTATTAACAAATATAAACAATATATTTTTTAAATAAATATATTATTATTAAAAAAAAAAATTTCTAAATAATTTTACTCACTTTCATCAATGCAAATCTTTCATTGTCAGCCAGTGATTTAATTGAACTCATTTTAAATTAAAAAATTTAAAAAACCACCCTTTAAATATATCACAAAATAATAATTAATTTCGTTTAAATTACAAAACACTTGATTAAATATTTCGATGATAATTTTACACATTTAAATGTTGATGATGGTGGTGTAGCAAGTGGCACAACAGACTGTATTTTTTATTTGATGGTCATTCGACTCCAATCTCCAAGAGGTAACTGAGAACTGAACCGATGTAAGAAATAATCATCAAGTTTGTTGTGTTTCACCAATACTTTTGTAAACTCAATATAGTCTTGTATGTTAAAAAAAAAAAAAAAATAAAACAAAAAACAAAATATAAAAAAACCTAAGGTGACTGGATGTAAAATTATGAATCCCCTTCCAGCATTCCATTAAACCACATCAATGCATATTAATTTTAATTTATATATGATTTTATTTTTCATATATTAATCTATATAAATTTTTTTACATATACATTAATGTGTTCTAAATAATTTTAATAATTATTAAAGCATATTTACAGACAATAAAAATTAGGTCACAAAGATTTTTTTAAGTTACTTTCAATTTCAACATGGTTAATGAATTTTTAAAAAGTAATAATAATAATTCCAAAATATCAACTGTAATAATTCAAAATTGGCTTTTATTTCGGAATAATTTTAGCGATTATTTGATTATTATAAAATTGTGATGACCGGTTGTGATTGAGACAAAACACTTTTGTGATGTTGCAATGTTACCTGGGCTTAATAATTAGCCAAAAATTTTACATTTTTTATTAATCAAAAATAAGGTATTTTTAATGAACATAAGCATCGAAATTTTAAAGTTAAATTAACAACATTACATTCACCCAACAAATTAAAGAAAAAATTATTTTTTCTTACATACTCAATTTCTCCAAATCATCAATTTCATTATTTTTTTTTTTCTTCAATTTTTTTTTTCTCCAATTGGCATTCTTACTGTGTATTAACTTTAAAAAGAAAGTTTAAATATGTGTATTGCATTTAAATATAATTTTTTTTATTTGTTTTTTTTTTTTTTAAATTTTTTATTATGTGGTTGAAAAGAAAATTGGTAGATCGATGATTCTTACAATTAACAATTGTATTATAAAAAAAAAAAATTGAAAAATTTATACTTGGATTATTTTTTTTTATTAACAGACTTATTTCATTTTAAATTGTCGTGGCATGTCAGGGTCTCCACGCTCTAACGTGTATCCCCTTTTATTTAAAATTTTTTTTTTTTATTTATTCATATGTATCAATCAAACTTGTATGTGTGTCTTATAATACATTTGTATTATTTTCAACTGGTCGTTTAATCTCAACCACATCGTTCAGTCTTATTTTTGCCAGCATACAAAACATTTAAAAAAAATTTATTAACTAGTTAAATTTAAAAAAAAACATTAGATCATTATCTTGTATTATCAAAAGTGTCATTAATTTAATAATGTTGCCTTTCATAATTTGAAAAAAATCATTGTAAATTTATAATAAAAAAAAAACAAGTAGATAAAAAAAAAACAACAATGTGATTGTTATGAAATTTTATTTATTTTTTTTTGTTAATTATTGTTCAATCAAATTGTGACTATTAAAATATCTTTGGGTGATTTATTTTTTATTTTTTTTCTACTCAACATAAAGATGGTGACGCAAGAAGGTACATACACTCAAGTACATTGATGTATTTACAATCTTAATAAACTAGTAGGCAAAAAGAAAAAAAAAATAAATAATTATAATAATAATTATTTGAAGGATAAAAATTTCAAGTTTTTCTTAGAAAATAATTCTCACTTTGTGGCAAAATATCGCGTAACTTTTGGCAGTATTTTAGACACTATAAATAGATTTTTTTTTTTTTTAAACAGGTGGTTATTGAATCATTTTTTTTTAATTGGAAAAAAAATTATCTAAAAGATTTTATGTAATTTTTTTAATTTTTCAACAGTTTTTCTATTTATATTTTTATATATTATGGTCTGTTTAGATATATTTATAGTAGTACCATTACCCATGACCCACATGATCTTTTAGAAGGTCAAAAATAATTTGAATTCACGACATTAACCCTTTTCATCGTTTAATATGTATCAAATACTAAAAATAATATTTGAATAATTAAAATTTATAATATAAACAGAATAATTTATAAATAATTAAATTGTATTTATTAATAATTTAAATGTTTTATTTAAATAATTGAATTTGTTTGAATTAATAATTTATTTCCTGTTGAATTTTAAAATTTGTTATTGTTTAATTTAGATAATTAACAAACAAATAAAAATTATTTATCAATCATGTAATTAGAAGGAGAAAAATGTTTATTGTTTTAATAATTTAATTTTATTATTTATAAATATTATACTGTTAAATTTTTAATAAATTCACTGGTGAATTTGAAATTAATTCAATGAATTGTTTCGTATAATTTTATGTAATTCAACTAAAGGAAGTAATTGTTAATGTAAAAAAAAAAAAAAAAAAAAAACAACAACAATCTTGATAATAGTAATATCAAATTTTTTTTAATTTCAGAATAATTCAGAGATTCGCATAATATCACGAGCCTAATGTCTGTATGGTCATCAAGCACCGGACGCAACTCAGTGTTTGGTGCTGAGGTTGGACCACTTGGAAAAACAACAAAAAAACAAATACAAAATTACGTTCATTCACACGCACATCTACATTCATCAGACGGTCACTGCTTTCATCAAAACTTTCACACTTGCCAGGTTCGTTTTTGCTTTTTTTTTTTGTGTTTCTATAAAATTCAAATTCATCTTTTTTTAATTATTTTTATTCTTTTCTCTCTTTCTCTTTCTCACTCTTGCATATTATTATTATTATAAAATATATTTTGCAAGTTTTATTTACATGTTTTGTTTAACAATTTTTTTTTTTTTTAAATATTATTTTGTACTTATCTTTGGACTGCCTGCATTGTAAGTCAAAAAAAAAAGGAAAAATAATTTTTTTTTTTCTTTAATAAATATTTCTGCACGATTTAAAAATCAAAAAAATATAAATAAATAAAGTCCGGCTGGTGATGTTTATGTAAATATAATTTTTAAATAAAATTATTATTTTACTGGAAGCTAGCTTTTTTCAAACTTATGTCTTTTTTTTTTCAATTTTCAAAACTATTTATCTTCCATTTATTTTCTAAACACAACATATAAAACTTTTTTGTTTTTATTTAAATAAAAAAAAAAAAACACATTTATTTATTATCTAATCATATAAAATTATTGTTTTTTCGTTCAGCACCAATTGGTTTTTTTTAACATCGCAGGAAAGGGAGTAGTAGGATCACTACAGTTGGGATCATCGTTTGGTGGTACGTTTTATTGGACACCTGCATAAATCATTTAATTTCATCCAAGCACTAATTATTATTTATAAATTTGCTTTATTAATATTTTAAATATATATTTTTATTTTTTATATTTTTTCATGTCCAACACCAGCCGATACTTAGTGACTAACAAAACAAAAAATAAAAAAAATATTTACACAAAAAGTTTTAAAACAATTTAAACAAACAAAAAAAAAAAAAAAACATTTGATATTTTTGCATTAAAGGCAAAGATGTCGCAGTCAGGTGATGGTCTACATACACCAGGTTATTTATCATGGAGAAAATTACAACTCAGTCGTGCTAAATTGAAGGCATCAAGCAAAACATCAGCATTATTATCTGGTTTTGCAATGGTAATTATTAATTTATAATTAATACATTATGTATATATTAATTTTTCTTATTAAATTTATACAGGTAGCAATGGTTGAAGTACAATTAAATTCCGAGACAAAAGTACCAACAGAAATGTTAATTGCTTTTGCTGTATGTACAACTCTTCTTGTTGCTGTTCATATGTTGGCATTAATGATATCAACATGTATACTACCAAATATTGAAGCAGTATGTAATCTTCATAGTATAAGTTTAGTTCATGAATCACCACATGAACGTTTACATTGGTATATTGAAATTGCTTGGGCATTTTCAACTTTACTTGGTTTATTATTATTTTTATTAGAAATTGCAATATTATGTTGGGTTAAATTTTATGATTTTTCAAAAGTTGCTGCATGGTCTGCTTGTATTGTTCTTATTCCTGTATTAATTATATTTTTAACATTTGCAATACATTTTTATCGTAGTCTTGTTGCTCATAAATATGAAGTTACAATATCTGGTATACGTGAATTGGAATTATTAAAAGAACAAATTGAATCAAATGATGCTGAGGGTAGACATGGTGTTAATCAACTTATACAATCAACTACACATATTGTTTAAAATTTTTATTTTTTAATCACTGCAAGACAAGAGCAATTGTATATATATTTTATATTACTTAAAAGATCTGAGAAGAAGAAAATATTGGAAGAATAATTTGTCTTCCAAATTTTAAATTGTTAAAAATGAATCTCTCCTGTGTTTGTTACTTTTTTCTTTAATAAAAGTTAATTCATTTTTATTAAAAAAAAAAGAAAACTCAATGAATTTAACAGCTTTATTTGTTGTTATTATAATTATTTTTTTAAATCACATGTAAATAATGCTAAACATTCCCCTAAATTGTGAATATATGCTTCGAGACTTAATTATTTATTTTGTTTCATTTTTTTTTTTTTTTTCGTTGTCTAAGACTTTTGCCAACATGTATGTCAATATTTATATTATATTTAATCAGGGTTAGTCAAGTTATTATTATAGTTATCTTGAGATATATATTTACCCTGTAATTAAAATTTATAAAAATTTATATTGTAATAAATTTTTAAAATTAATTGTTTATAAATTTATTTTACTTACTAATTTTGGAATAAGATATATTGTTGGTTTTGGTGAATTATCACGATAATTCATGTCTGTTATTATTCCATTTTTACAAATGTCATTTGTCCAATTACCCTCTTGCATTTGTCCAGTTATAAAATGATAAAATATTCCATTACCATGTTTTTTTCCTTGTATGAATTCTCCTTCATATCTATTTCCATTTGCTGAATTTTACAGTTGATAAAAATTGATTTTATAGTTTAAATTAATTTGTTTGAATAAATTTACCTTGAATTAACATTCCAGTACCATGATAAAATCCATTTAACCATGTTCCTTGATAAAATTTACCATCATGACACCACATTCTTCCAAAACCATGTCTTTTACCTTGACAAAAATTTCCCTCATAATAACCACCATCTGTAAACCATAAACCACCAAATCCTTGTTTTTTTCCATTAACCCAATTACCAATGTATTCTTTAAAAATATTATCATCTTCATAAATTCTTAGCAATACTCCAAAACCATTTGCTCGTCCTTTTAATAATTCACCTTCATATAAATATTTAAAATTATATTTATCAGAATTTTTAAATACTTTCATCCATCCTGTTTTTAATTTTACTGCACTTTCAATTTTTTTTCTATTAAATTTATTAGAACCCATGACATTTAAATTAACCAAATTAAAAAAACAAAATAAAACTTTTATTTATTTTGTTTTTCTCCTAAACAAGACCTTTATATATTGTAAAATTTTTTGAATAATTCAACAAATAATCATCAGGATTTAATTAATAAACAAAAAATAATATTTTAATATTTTTATTTATTTGTACAATTTGCGATATGCGACTTTGCTATAATTCCAGAGCTATAAATCTAAATCTACAATATTTTTTTGACATTCAAATAATAATAACGCATTATTAAAAAAAAAAAAATAATAATAAATTTTTCTTTTATTTCATTTTTTTTTTTTATAATTTGATTTATTTATTTATTTTTTTTTTTCAAAAGACATGTCTCTGATTCTCTCTCTGATAACGGGTCTATTTTTTTTTTTTTTGCTTATTTTATTTGTTTATCAAATTACGTATATTAATTTCGATATGTATAATGTAATATCATCAATAATATAATCAACATCATGTCAAGATGTCAAAATTTTAATTATCAATATAATATAAATAATTATAATTAATATTTTGTTTGTTATTTAATAATATTTTTTCAACTACGTATAAATAATCTATGCATTCTTGTATTAAACAATTATTATTAATAATAATAATAATTGGACAATAATGAATTTAACAAGTACAAGTTAAACAGCATTGTGCATATTTTTATTTATTTTTTATAATTTATTATTAATCTCCCATCTCAATCGCAATTGACTGTGTTTTAAATCATTATATTTTAAATTATTATTTAAACAATTATAGCATTTTTTATTTCTCCTTCAATTGAAGTACTTTCTTCAAATTTTATTATTTTCATTCAACTACAAATATGCGCCCACAAAAGCATTATATTTTTATATATTTTTATATATTTTTATTTTTTTTTTTCGTTAATTAGCTTGTTGATTATTAGTTTGATAAACTTTGTCAATACTCTCACACGTGGGGGGACATTATACACTTATTGGCGCAAATTTTTATATTAAATATTCATTCAAAACAATTTTATAATAAATTTTTTTTTTAAATATAAAATCTAGTTTATACATATGCGAAATTTAATTGCATATGATGGATCGGTTTTTCTTATTTTTTTTTTTTTGTTTTGTTCCTGCCCAAGCTGCCCCCTGTTTAACTTTGATGCTTGATAAATGTAAAATTAATTTAAAATATATGAGATTTAAAAATTAACAAAATTATTAGTCCTTTTTTTTATGAACAGATATGACTTTGAGTTGCCAGATTATTTAAATTGAAAAAAATATATAAATGCATTAATTTTTTTTCATGTTACTTTTATAAAATAGTTAAACAAATTAATATCTATGCTGCTAAATAATAATACATAATATATCAATAATTTAAATGAGTATTGATAAAAAATATTTATGTTTTCAAAACACATCTTTTTTTTTTACATTTTTTTTTACTATAAATAAAAGAACTCAAGATTAACTCAAGTTATTTGAAGAAAAACTAAAGAAAAATAATCGATTTATGGTGATCCCATAATTGTCAATTATAAAACAATAACCTGGCCTGAATTATCAACAAAAAATATTTTTATTTTTGAAAATAATTAAATAGAATAATTTATTAAATTTGACCTGGCGCAGCAGTGGCTTTTTTTATTTTATTAATCTTTTTATTTTTGTTAAATATTAATTAATCAATTAATTTATTGATCCGTCACAAAATTTTAGAATATTACTGTGCGGTTGTTCGAAATAAAAAGAAAAAAAAAACAAATTAAAGAACGATGAATGATGATGTAAAATAATAATAAAATCACCTAAAGAACAACATCGGGCAGGGTACAATGCCACTAGGCGTGATGATTTGAATTTCTTAAAGTTCCATGATGATTATTAGCATGTCCAAGCATTGAACCATTACCACCAGTAACATCTTCACGTACAACTTTACGTTCTTTGTAATAAATTTCTTCACTTTCTTTATCACAAAGTAATAATACAATTCCACCAATTAAAAATATAGCAGCACCCCAAACAACACCATAAGCCCAGCCAAATTCCCAAAGTGAACGATTACCTAAAATAATTAATTAATAATTAATAACAATATCATAAATAAATAACAATAAATAATTATGTAATTATTTAATTACCCAAATTAAGTTCAGCTGCAAAACATACTGGATAAATAATAAGTGCACCAAGCAAAAAACTCACTAGAAAATTGAATAAATAAATTAGTTAATTATCTAACTATGAATTATTATTAAAATTATTAATTGTTAATTAAAATACTTACAAGATAATGCCATTGATATAACAGCAAATTTATACCATTTAATTTTTTCTTGTCTTTCTTTAACTCTCAATCCAATTAGTGTCAAAATTGTTGCACAAATATCAGTGATTAAACAGATGATACAAAACCAAAATGCAATTCCAATATATGTAACTTTTCTTGCTGGAAGACATCCTTCTGGTTCATTTGTTGGAAAATTAAATGGTAATGGTTTTGGTGCATCTCTTTCCCAACAATGACTCAATAATCCTTGTCTCCAGCCAACTGATAACAACCAATCTGGTGATAATATACCAATTATCATCAAAAGTATCACCATAACTCCACATATGAATGCAATCAACTATAAATAAACATACACAAATAATTAATTAAACAATTAACAACTAATTGATAAAAAAATTTAAAACTTATTTTCATTAAATGACAAATTTTTTATCAAGTGTGTAAATCACCTGGGCAATGTCATTATCCCCCATATGATCATCAGCAACTGTGTACATGATCATTATGATATATTTAATTGACTATTTTAATTACTTGTTAATTTTGATTATCGTTTTTTTTTTTTTGTTTTTATTTATTTTTTTTAACTCGCGGTATGGTTTTTATATATGATAATTTAATTAACAATATTATTATTTATATTTATGGCACGTCATAGACACCTCTGGACCCCGCCATATATAAATAAACGCACAACTATACTCTCGAGGGTGAGGCGTTTAGAAACCAACGAAAAGATCTTTTTATTTCTATTTCACTTCACCCAACTTTAAACGATCAATCAATTTTTTTTTTTTTTCCTTCTATAATTTATTAATATCTATAAATCCCATCACAAGTTTTATTTTTTTTAAATTATTATCAAAAGTTTTTTAATTTAGTGTTGATTAAATTGTTTTTTATAGGTCATTTTGTTGTTTTTTTTTTTTTTTCAATCTTGATATTAATTTGACGAGAAAAAAATTACAGTACAAGTAGGTTGACTACACTGCTTTACTGGAGAGATTTTATTTTATTTTTTTATTTTTTTGGATAAATGTCTTGGTGGTGATGAGGGGTAGTGAAAAATATATTCAGCGACTGCGCCACGATGATTTTATTCAGGTCGTCACCCTGGTATATTATTATTCTGCGCTCGCGCATATTAGAAAAAATTATTAAATTGAAATTAAAATAATATCAATGTATATCAATATTTCTGGTGTTTAAAATATTGTGCAAATTAATTTAAAGTGTTGATTTTTTTAATTTATAAATTTATAATTACCTTGAGTGGTCTGACGACAGTCACTGTTTCAATCACCGTTGTTTGTGCCATTGTTAATGATTTTTCACAATTTATTTATCAAACTTGTTCAATCTAAAATAATAAAATAATATTATTATTTAATTTACAATTATTATTAATTTTTAAATGTTAAATTAAACAAGCTAAGTGGACAAAAAAAATTTGTGTACATCACTCAACAACACCTTTTGTTAAAATGAATTTTTATTTTATTTTTTTTTTCCTCGTTTTCACCTTTCTTATCGCATTTGACTAGAAAAAAAAAATTTTTTTTAAATTATTTTTATGCGTCATTGATGACATATATGGTAATCGATGACAAAACAAAATTTACTCGACTCCAAAAATAAAAAGATAATAAATATAATATTTTTAAAAATATAAAATCTATATATTTATTTAAATAAATAAATTGATGATAATATTAAAGTTGAATTTTTTTATTATACTTACAAAGAGACGCTAGATTAATAATTAAATGAAGCCAAGAAAGTAAATGTTGTTTGTTGAATAAATTGACTTGTTGCAAGATGACGATGACACATATCTAAATGTTATTTGTCAGCAGAATAACAAATACTCAATTGAACTGCTGATTGATAAAATGTTTTTTCAATTTTTATTTTCGTTGAGGATATTAAAATAATTTATTCTATGATAAGAATAAATACAACGTGTTGATTGTTGAATTTTTGTTGATATGTGTTGATATGCTTGGCATGCTGTCACACTTTTACTCACTTTTACTACATATACTATGACATTTTATTTTTTTTTTTTTTTCATTTTACATATAGTTTATTGTGTTAAAACGTCACTTGAAAAAATATTCATAATGTATAGTATAGTATAGTAGTGACTAGTGTGTTAAAAGAAAAAAAAAAACTTTTAGAATTTTTATAACTGCTATATTTTTTAATGAAATGAAATTATATATTTTTATTATTATAATTTTATTTTAATTAATTATTATGATTTTAAATTATTAGATTATTTTTAAATTTTATATTTTGGGTTTAACAGTTCAAATTTTGCCTCGTAAAAATGGCGTTCTTTTTGTAGTTGAAATTAAGAAAACTAGAGGACTCGATTTTCTAAATAGAGGGCTTTATTTCCGGTTGCACCAGTTGATCCTGGTCCGTAAAATTTCGTAAAATGTCTTTCCACTTTGACCAGGACTCCACACTGTCATCAACGTTTTTTAAATTTTTATTGCAATCAATTGCAATTTAATTGTCAAGTGTGTTTAATTATTTTTTACATACAATTATGAACTATAATAATTGTTACAATAAAAAAAATGTGCGGAGAAATTCGGAGTGATCTTAAAAGAAATAAATACATTGAATAAAAATGAAGAAATTTTTGTTGGGCATCACGTGGTAAGATAAAATTTTAATTATAATCTTAAATTATATTAGTAATCTTGATAAATTATTTACGTAATATTAATTATTTGTTAATGTTAATATACATTTAATTAAACTACGCTAATATTTTTTTTCAAATATTTAAATTTTAATAACGTGATGATATACAACCGAATCAACCTGAGTTCATGATTAACAAATTACATGCACTACCAACTGAAGCCTTTATTATTAACAAAATAAATTATTATAATTTTGGAGCAGATGACTAACTGGTTTTATTTTGTTACAGATTTTAACGAAATTAGTAATTATTTCTACTGATCAATCAAATGGAGTATTAAGAGGTAATTTTTATTTAACAGTTTATAAACAAGTTTAGTATTTTTTAATTAATTGACGTGATGATAAACAACCGAATCAACCTGAGTTCATGATTAACAAATTACATGCACTACCAACTGAAGCTTTTTGTTATTAACAAAATAAATTATTATAATTTTGGAGCAGATGATTAATATATTTGCTTTAATTTGTTACAGATGCAACAGATAACAATTGGCACGTTGTGAAAATGGAAATGAGGAAACACAAGGTAATTTTTACTTGACAATAAATAAATTAGATTAAAATTATTTAATTGACGTGATGATAAACAACCGAATCAACCTGAGTTCATGATTAATAAATTACATGCACTACCAACTGAAGCTTTTATTATTATTAATAAAATAAATTCTTATAATGTTGGAGCAGATGATTAATTTATTTGTTTTAATTTGTTGCAGATTTAACAGATAACAGATGGAAAGTTATCAAATTGGCAACCTGAAATTTACAAGGTAATTTTTGCTTAATAATTCAATAAATTAGTTTAATATTTTTTAATTAATTGATATGATGATAAACAACCGAATCAACCTGAGTTCATGATTAATAAAATTACATGCACTACCAACTGAAGTTTTTTTTTATATTTATTAATTAGTAATTGATTTTTGTAGAGATTAGTTTTTCATTATTGCATTTGTGTTACAGGTTTTATTGCTATGACAATAATAATGGAGAAAAAGCACCAAGAGAGAAAAGCTACTTTTTGTAAATCATAATCAAAAGTATGCTTGATCTCAAGCCCAGCACAGATTGACTCTACTGAGCTCCATATAATTTTTTTTTTGTCGTAATGATGAGGTAAATATATTACTTTTTAATTCAAAATAAATAGCAAACTAATTTTATAATTGACGTGATGATAAACAACCGAATCAACCTGAGTTCATGATTAACAAATTACATGCACTACCAACTGAAGCTTTTAATTATTAACAAAATAAATTATTATAATGTTGGAGCAGATGATTAATTTATTTGTTTTAATTTGTTACAGATGCAACATACAACAGTTGGCAAATTGTGACAATGGAAATTAGGAAATAATACAAGGTAATTTTTACTTGACAATAAATAAACTAGATTAAAATTTTTCAATTAATTGACGTGATGATAAACAACCGAATCAACCTGAGTTCATGATTAATAAATTACATGCACTACCAACTGAAGCTTTTTATTATTACAAAAAAATATATTAATATATTGTTGGAGTAGATGATTAATTTATTTGTTTTAATTTGTTATAGATGCAACAGATAACAGTTGGCACGTTGTGACTATGGAAATAAGGAATTACAAGGTAATTTTTACTTGACAATAAATAAATTAGTTTAATATTTTTTAATTAATTGACGTGATGATAAACAACCGAATCAACCTGAGTCCATGATTAATAAAATTACATGCACTACCAACTGAAGCTTTTTTATTATCTATTAATTAATTTAAAACTCATATTAAACTGATCATTAATCCATTTTTTCGATTTTCTGTTGCAGATTATTCAATGATAATTTAAAACATCTAATTGAGAAGACTAGAAAATTAATCATTTAGTATTTCTAGTCTTTTTACATCTAATGTAAATTTTTACTCAATAAAAAGAACTCAAAATAAATATATATAAAACCTACTTACCTGTTTGTTAAATTATTTTTAAAATATAAAATAATGAATGTCTTATGTTTAAAAATTAAAATTGATATTACTGGGTTGATTTTTAGGATTAAAAAAAAAATAATTAACATAAACAATAGGAAAATTAAATAAATGTAAATTAAAAATTTATATTTCATCTCAAAATTTCAATTTATCAAATCTTCAATAGTTTTTTTTTTTTTCTATGATAAATAAAAAATACATTTTCTACTTGATCAAACAATAATTATCACAACATAATTTTTAAAAAAATTAAATTTTTACATGTCAATATTTCGGGGTGAATTATTTTATTTATTTCTCTCAATTAATATCTCTCAAAAAACATCAACAATTATTAATGACAATTAGCAAGAGATAAAAAATTCATGGAAAAAAAAAAATAGGTTTATTTATCAAAACAGAAAAATATGCAAACATTTATATAAAATGTAAAAGTTTATAAACATTTTATAATATCAATATATGTAGTTTAATAACAAGGCCTTTTTTTTTTAACCAGAAAAAATGGCCTAAGCGTTTTACAAATGACAATGAAAATTATCATTTTTTTTCTAATTTTTCTGGAATGACACTATTTTAACAATCAATATTTTTAATAATGAAAAATAATTTCTTTTTTTTTTTTTAATTCTGGCGAATTATTTGAATGGCACCATTAATGATAACAGAATAAATTGAAAAAAAAAAATAATAATAATTATTGAATAATCTCTTGTAAGACAACGATGAAAAAAAAAAAATAATAATATTATAAATTGTACATTTTTATAAACAATTTTGTATTCTATACATATTTGTATTCGAAAAAAATTCAAACAATAACGCGCAATAGCAATCGTTGAATATTTATACAGATATATAATTTATATTTATATATAAAAAGACATATTTGTCCTTGTTTATCATTCATCCCCGTCTCTTTGGCTGATCGTCTATCATTTAATTAATTTTTTTTTCATTTATCACGTACAAACACTCTCAGTACGTATCTTTATCATTTTTTTTTTTTTGCATAAATTGTTTTATTTTTCCCGGAATGCATAAATCAATGAAAAAAAAAAAAAAAAATAGAAATTTTAACTGCAAATTATTAACGAGCTATCTGTAAGTAGCAATAATAAAAAAAAAATATATATATATCTTTAACTTGACTGAAGGCACGAGATAATTTATCGCAAAAAAAAAAAAATAATAATAATAAAATTAACTGAGATTCATTAATAAATTTAATATATATATATAATATATAAAAAAAAAAATCTATTATTAAAATTGAGATTACATCTCATTTTTAATAATAATAATAATAATAGCTTAAAAAAAAACCTTAAATTCTAAATGAATATTTTCAAGTCATCATAATTTCATTTCCCACAAGACAATATGTGCATCATTACTATTTGGTTCTTTGTAAGCAGCAGCCTTGGTATTTTTATCTGATAAAAATGGTTGTTGTTGTTGATGATTTGAAGTATTAAGTTGTCGCCAATTAACATAACCACGTCCACCCATTAATGTTAATACAGTACGTTTAGGTTGTTCAATTTGTTGTTGTGTTTTACTATTACTATTACCATTATTATTGTTGTTGTTGTTGCTATTATTGCTATTGATGTTTATTCTTTTAGTTGTACCAGTTGTTTTATTATTCAATATTCTAACTTGAGTATTATTATTTTCATTATTGTTATTGTTAATAATAATATTATTATTACTATTTGTATTTGGTACTTCCAAATTAAATGTTGTTCTAATTGTTCTACTAGTTGTACTACTATTTCTTGATAATTTACCATTTTTATTATTAATATTTTCTTCAGAACCAGATGATGTATATAATGAACTAGCATGTGAATCAACTGACCAATTTGATAAATCTAATGATCTTGGTCTTGTTATTTTCATTTTTAATCTTCTATCTAATGTATTAACTTTATTAGGTATTGCTGCTAATTCTGGATCACTTCTTCTTAAACTTTCATATATTGGATCAATACCAGAATTATTATCATTATCATAATCTTTAAGATGCATTAATTCACTATATAAACCATAAACATCACAATTTTCACCAGAACTTTGTGAGCTTGTTATTGATGTTGATAATAAACCATTTGTTGTTGTATTATTTGATAATACACCACCAAAACCACGTGGTAATGTTTTTGAACCACGATAATCATTATCTTTATTACGTTTACGTCTTAATGCAACTGGACTACCAGATAAATGTTGTTTTAATTTATCAACATTATATGAAAATGATGATGATGATGCTGTTGATGATGCTGCTGATGATTCATTTATAATACTATTTGTACGATTACGTTGATTTGTTTCATCTTCAGCTTGTTGATTTTTTAATTGTTGTAATTCAATTTCTTGATCATTATTATTTATAATTTGTTCATCTTTACCACTTGTTATCCAATTTTTATTATTTTGTATTGCAAGAAGAAATGTTATTGGTCCAAAATGTGCATGATATGATATATTAACACGTCCACTTATTATTGGTACACCTTCTAATCTTGGTAATGGTATTGTTAAACTAATACCAACATTTGTACCAACCCAAAGTAAACCTTTACATGCCATTAATGCTGTAACTGTTACACTTAATTGTGAATTATTATTATCATTACTATTACTACAGTTATTTGATGATGATGATGCTGATAATTTATCAAGTATTGATGATTTAGTAACTCTTAATATATTTGATGCAATATTAATATCTTGTAAATGTTTAAATGTTTCAGTATGATATAAACAAACAGTACTTGAATTTTTTAATGCAACCCATAAACCAACACCTGAATGTGCCATTAATTTAACATTACCAAGATGTTCATGTTGTACACTAAAATTTTTAATAATTTCACCAGTTAAACCAGATAATACCCATACTTTTTTACCACATGCAGCATATACTGTTGAATTTATTGGCATTAAACAAGCTACGGGATCATTACCCAATGTTATTATTGATGTATCAGATGTTATTCCCCATGTACCATCAATTTGTCGTTTATAAATAATAAGTGTACCATTACCAAGTGCAACAAATACATTATCACAATGATATTTAATTTGTATAACAGAACCATTAACTGTTAAATTACATATTTCTTCATGTTTTTCTGGTTCACTTGCTGAATATATTATTATTTTACGTGAATCAGTACCCATCCATACTTGATCACCACATTTTATTGTATTATTATTATTTGTATTATCATAACCACGTATAAATTCAATAGCAGCAACACGTGTTTCAAATAAATCAAATGTACTAACTTTTTTTAATGTTATTGCTGATGAATTTGTTGATGTTGATTGATTAAATACAGTAACATGACTTGATACACCATCACCAGTACATATCCATAAATATGATTGTGGATTTCTTGTTGATCTTCTACGTGTTGGTTTTGGATTTTGAGTTGTATAATAACAACCACATCTAACTTCTGATTTATGTTGTGAATGATATACTGATTGTGAACTAACAAATAATGGCATTTTTGTTGATGGTCGTTGTTCTTGTTCTGGTACTTCCCATGATGGTGAATTATTTGGATCAAGTGCTAATTGTGCTAATCGTAATTCTGTTATCCAGTCTTTTTTAACTAATGGATTATCTGTTTGAAATGTATACATTTGTCCTTGTTTTGTCATTAATTGTAAACAACAACTATCAGCCCATATCATATCTTCATCTTTTTGTTGTATTGATGATTGTATTGATTGTAATATTTGTTTTGTTGTTGCTACTGTCATTCCCTATGAAAAAAAATAAATAAATAAAAACCAGAAATTTTAAATCTAAATAAATTCTATTTACCAATTATAAAGATAATAAAAATTATTACCTCGTATGTTCCCTTGAGTTGTGTTACGAGGTCACTTATCCTTGATACAACCTCGTAATCATGCATAAGATCATTCATCTCAGCACAAATACTGTCGGCACCAGCTTGACTACTCTCATTCATTCCACCACTTTTTTCTGACTTTAAACTACCGCCTTTGTTTAATCCCGCCGTGAGTAAACGACTTAATGTTGGTGATGTACTAGTGTCTTGAATCTACATATTATAAATATATAATTAATTTAAATGACAATAAATAACATTAAATTTATTTATTTATTTATTTATTAACCTCAATGTCGGACACTGGATACGTCCATTTAAGCGTTAATCTTTCACTACTTGAAAAATCATCAATTGATCTTGGTGTAACTGATACACAAACAACAAGATCATTTAATAGCAGTAATCTTCGACGTTTTGATTTTGTTATCATTCCATTTTGATTAAATTCTAATTGTGTAACATTATCTTCACGAATTAAATAACGTGATGATGAAGAAAGTGGACGATGTGATAATTTTCCTGATACATGACGTAACATTTCTTTAAATGCTTGAAATTGTTCAGCTTCACGTTTTCTTTCATTTAACATTTCAGCAAGACTTTCTAGTTGTGTTAAAGCCAATTGTAATGACATACGATCATCATGACCTTGTGGTGTATGTTTTAAAAGATCCTTAAAATTAAAAATTTAATATTAATTAAGAATTTTTTATATTGACAAACAATTACATGTTAATAAAATTAAATCATATATTTTGTTTTTTTTTTTACCTGAAGAAATAGTATAAATTGAGGAAATCTTTGTACTGGTTTTACCATTAATCCAAAAAATGAAAGTCTATCATGGGCACTTATTTGTTTTACCTTAAAAAAATCATTTAAAGCTGTTTTTCTTTTAGATTCTTGTTTAGCTAAATCCATTGCAACGGAAAAATTATTAATAAATCCACTATAAATATCTAGTACAATTGCTTTACTAAAATTAGCAACAAAAACATCACCCAATTTTTCATCTTTATCCCATGATCTAACACATTCAGCTAATGCAATTCTAAATAATGTATGACACTGTAATATTTCTGGTAAACGATGAAACAATGTTGCTATTTTAGTTTGACTCAATACTGGTGGTGATGATTCTTCCAATTGTTTTTTATAATCCTGAAAAAAGAAAAAAAAATATATACCTATATAAAAACAAGTCAATAATTTAAGTTGTTATTATTATTATTGACATAATTAAATATAATGAAATGTTTGCGAGAGATATAAAATTAAAATAATAAAAAAAACTAACATTAACAAGTCTTTGTAGTGTAGCAACATAGCTATTTTCTGAATGAACAATAGCAGCAACAATATGACGTCGTTTTAATTGTTGTGGTGTCAGATTGGGTGGTGCTGGTGGTAATGTTGGTGGTGCTTGACGTCTATGATGTATACATTGAAACTGCATCATTGCTGTAGCACTAGCTGACGTTGACACACTTGATCCTGTCACGTAACTCTCCTCTTCAACCTAATTTATTTAACAAAGAGAATTAAAACAAAAAGAAAAAAAACAATTGATTAAAAATATGTAAAATAAATTATATACTAAGTGTACATGCACGAGTACAATGGAAAAATTGAATTGAATATTAAATTAAATATTTACCTCTGTTAAACGAGACATTGGTGAAATATGTGTTGATGGAGATTGTTGAATTGGCGTTGATGATAAAGGTGATGATTGTTGTTGTTGTTGTTGATGTTGTTGTTTAACTGGACTACATAATAATGCAGTTGATGTATCAGATGATGATGAATCAATATCATATTGATGTGTTGATCCACGTCTAATGCTAAACCATCTTGATAATCTACCTTGATTATTAACACCACTATCAATTGGTGTTTCATTTGTCGTATTATTCAGTCTTATATTTTGTGATCTCCATTTATCACATAATGTTTTAGCTTTATGTAATGTATTACGTAATTGACAATTACTTTTAACACTAATATTACTTTTTTCACTTTCATCATCTGATGAATGTTCATGATCAGATGCTGAACACCATGAATCTTCACTTTTAATTGAATGACCTGATGCATTTGAATTTGTTGCTTCAAGTACTGTATGTTGTGGTGATTGTTGTGGCTGTTGTTGTTGTTGTATTTGTTGTTGTGGTTGAGGTTTTTGATCTTGACGTTTTGTTATTGTCTCCATTCTTGCTGTTCCACCTACGTCATCCCAAGATTGACACCTCGATCTTGGCTCATCTAATAAATATAAATATATATTTTAAGTATTTCTAATTAATCACTCAATATGTAGATAAATAATAAACTATAGTAAGAAAAAAAATAATATTTTTCGATATCGAAAAACACCATATTTAGAAATAAGACTTCCTACAGGTTGTTTCTTGTATGTGCCCCCGGGAGAAACTTGAAATACAACTAGATATATATACCTATTCGCATTTAATCGTTCACGAGTTTATTTCTCAATGCAATAACAACAGCAGCTTGTCGTTTGACTGGCCAACTATCAGAGTGTGAGAGAAAAATATGAATTTAAAAAAGTATGACTCGTCGTCGTTGTTAGAAACACATACACAATTTAAAAAAAAAAAAATAGTTCTACCATTACAGTTGGCTTGTAATCTGCTTGACAATAATGTCTGTGTGATTTAAAAAAAAAAAACATATGTATATATGTATTAAATAGTTTGTACATAGACAAGTCAATAAGTAGATATATAGTAAAATAATATACAAGCAGGTCCAGCACACGCTTGACCAAGCAATTCTTGATGGATTTAAGTTTCCCCTCTTACAAATATTAATATGTGTATGTACACTCGTTCATCGAATGACGGAAGTATCTATTTATAAGATATATATATGCATGTTGCAACAAACAACAATATTATATAAAAAAAAAAAACACACACAAAATTATTACTATCAAGTTTTAGGTACAAGATAATTTTATTTATATATGAGTATATTATATTTCTTGGGTATACATCAACATTGACATTCGGGGAAATTTTTTTAATTTTTTTTTATATTAAACTTGTGTATATGCAATGTTAGAAACGTGGGAATTATAATGCGGGTACTAGGCTCTATAAAGTAATTTAGCTTCGTTAGACAAACGGATGTCATACGGATATACAGACACACAAAATTGAAATCAATTTTTTTTTTTTAAAAACTTTTTTATGTGTATTATGGTTTTTTTTTTATTAATTTTCATCTTTGTTTTAATACGGATTTTTTAATGCAGCTTCCTCATTGACTAAGCAGGTAATATTCCACAACTCTATTTTATTATAACTTGGCCTCGAATTGTGAGAAAAAAAAAACGATAATTGTTTCAGTACAAATATGTGAGTTGAAAAAAAAAATCACTGATCATTGTTTAATATGTTTTTTATACATCACAAGATGTATTATAAACAATTACGATTAAAAAAATAAATAAATTGAAATAGATTTTTTAATATTATATTGAAAAATATAAAATCTATTTTATATTTTCTAAATTTTTTTGTAGTTTATATATTATAAAAAAAATAATAATAGCTTTTATTTTCTAAAAGGTTTACTTTTAAAGAAATTTAATTTTAATTTCTTTTTTTTTTTTTATAAATCAAATATAGTGTGAGTGTGTATGTTGTGAAGAGATAAAAAAGATAAGACTTTTTTTTTTTTTTTTAAATCGTCTACATAATATTACACCTATAAAATAACTCATAAACCTTGGACTTGGAATAGACTTGATTTTTTTTTTTACATATTACTGTAAAACTATTTAAAAAAAAAAAAAAATTAATATGATTAAATAAATAAATAAACAAATTGAAAAATAAACCAATAAAATTATTGAAATTTAAAAAAGTAAATAAATTTAAAAAAATATAGAAAATAAGCTAATAAAAATAAACAATTTAGAAAATAAATTAGCAAATAAACTAATAAATTAAAAAATTAATCAATTAATCAATAATTAATTTAATAAATTAATGAAAATGAATGAACAAATTGATGAAAAAAAAAAAAAACAAATGACTAAGCAAATAAAATTCAAATATAACCGTATTAATCAATAAATTAATCAACTAATAAATTAACAATTAATCAAACTAACCAATAAATGAAATAATAAATAAACAAATTTAAATAATAATAAATAAAAACCAGAATGATCAGGCTTTCACGTTTATATTTCAACTCACTTGCTCACAATTTTAATCTTTTTTGCTTGATTTCTTGGCAAGATGTGCAATATACGTATGTCACGTTAGCTTTCTCATGTGCAAACATAAAAGGGTTGTTAAAAAATCAACCAAATATCATGTTTTATACATCAATATAATATTTTCGTTATATTTTAAACATCAAAATACATAGCAAAATATCAATTTAAACTCAATATAATATTTAACCACTATTTAACCAAAAGAAAAAAAAAAAAATAGTACAATATTATGTATCATGTAAAGTCCAAAACCTCAATATTAAATACACATATACACAACACCATGTGAGGGTAACTTGAGTCTTATTACTGGTGTTTCAGCTCATGACTTTTTTTTCTTTAGCCTCCTCATTTATTTCCACCTCCAACAAATGTATATAAATTTTTTCTTTTTTTTTTTTTTTCTCTCATATAAGCTCAGTATGACTTCAATACATTTATATACACATTGTGTGTTATTCCCTTCCATAATATATTTAATTTTTTTTTTTTTTTTTTTAAATTTTCTATCTGTGTTTGGAGCATGAATTAACTCTTTTTTTTTTATATAAATTTCTTTCTCTCTTTATTTATTTATTAATTTATTTTTTTATATACAAACATGCACGCACAAACTCACGCACCCATCATCATCATCATCATCATCATGTCTATCTATATTTTTATATACGAAATAAGAAATTGTACGAGATGCCATTGTCCTTAAAAATACAACGTGTGGGTATACGATGCGGTGCACGCGCCACACAACATAAATGGCTATGTTACTTTTTAATTTATTTATTTTTTTTTTATAATAATTTTAATAAATAAAATAAATAATAATAAATATACTAAACAAAAGAGTCAATTGATTGAATAAATGATGAGATACAATGAATTTCCGGATGTTTGACTTAGTCAATGATTTTATTTTTTTTTTTATTCATATACGCGTGTGTGATTTAAATTTTTAAAAGCCATTTTTTATTATTATTATTTTTATTTATATATATGATTTTTTTATAATAGAGCATTAGATATATATGACGAGTATATGCAACAGGCGGTTTATGAAATGCATGTAATGTCACACTGATATATAGAAGAAAAAAAAAATTACAGTGTCACGTGTGTGTGGCTTTTGTCCACACAAAAAAGGGGACAACAACAATAGAATATGTATGTGTTTATTTATTTATTTATTTATTTATATTCCCAACAGATTACTCCATTAACAGGGAACAGAGTTACAAAATTTATAACAATATTTTTACATTATAATATAAGATTTAGAAAATTTAAAATATACATATAAATAGTTTGAGATATATTGTTTAGACGAAGTAAATAAGAGTATTAATTTTTTTATTTGAAAGGAATAATTTAATGGTTTATTTTTTAGTTTAATTATGCGGGTACAATAACGTCCTTTGCCAAGTTAAATAAACCAACTTCCGGTATTTAAATTATTTGCCATTCGATGGGTCATTCCCACTGGTGTATTTTATATATATTATTATACAAAATTAGAATTTAAACATTAAAATTTATTTATTAATATAACTTTAAATGAAAAAGAAAAACAACTTTTTTTTTTTTGTATATTTTTTTAGTATAAATTTAGAAAGCTTTCGTGTTTATGTCTCTTTTTTTTTTTTTAAATATTTCTTGTGTAAATTGTCATTGAAATTTAAATGAAAAAAAATTATTTTTATATTTGTTTTGGACAAATAATTTCAAGTGTCCATTTACCAATTGCCTTGAATACAACGACATAAGAGTACTCAAGTTCCAATGGTATTATTGCCAAAAGAAAAAAAAAAAAATAATAATAAAAAAAAGGTGAAAGAAACTCTTTTGCAAGGTGAGGAGATTTTATTATTATTATATATTACTTGTTTTATTAGTTCTTGTGAATTCAGAGGATAAAAAAATAAAATGAGTTTTAAAAAATGCTCAAAGTTGTAAGTCCTCTGAGAGAGAAACTCATGGTGAACTTGGGATTTATTTAGTATTCCCTCAACCAAGGTCTGGCAACGTTGCGACTGTCTAGTTTAAAAATCACCATGGGTGTCATTCCCTTTCCTCATTTTAACATCTTCCCTTCTTCGGGCATTTGCCACCAACAACACCACCACCACTATCATCAGGATATCATTTTTTTTTGATACAATTTTTTTCTATCATAATTTGATATTTCGTTTCATTTATAATTTCGATTTTGTTTCATTTCGATTTCGAATGCTTTTCGAATTTTTTTTTTTTTACATATATTTATATACAGCTTCTATTCTTGTATGAGTAGCTTTATATTCAAACATGCATAAATTTCAACAAGACTAGAATTAGATCAAAGCTCAATGCACCAAAAAAAATACATGAAAAAATAATTTAATTAAATTAATTTAACTCACATTTAATAAGAACTACTCCATTTTGCATTTCTTCCATTATTATTATTTAATTTATTAATTGTTTTTAAATAAATATTATCAGCCTCCTCCGTTATGTAAATCCCTGGAGGAGGCTGCCCTGAGGATTCACTGTGATTATTATTTAAAAAAAAAAAATTTCTATGTCTCTAATCACTCACACTAAACTTGGCAATTTTATATTAATATAATAATTTTTTTTTTTTAAATAAATAAAACACAATATAATATGAAAAATAAAAAAATTCTTTTATATTTATTTTTAATTCCTTTGTAAATTCAAGGCCGGTTAAAATTTATTATTTAAATGAAAAAAAAAAATCTACAACAATTTTTAAAAATAAAATATATAAAATTAATAAATAATTAAATACACGTGTTTATAAAATTTATAATTAAAGCTTTAATTAAAAAAAAAAAAAAAATTTTTAATATATTGTATATTTATTTATGAGTAAAAAATATATTGCATGATGGCGGTTGTTCGTTCTACGGGCTTCGCGGTTCGCGCACTGAGGGAGGTTGAATAGCCGAACGGAAATAGTAGTGGGGGGAGGGGAATTTTAAAGAGTATTTTTTATATAAATATATATATATTGTATTTTATGTATTTGTGTTTGTAAAACTATACATATAACAATGATTGTTTGAGTGTATTTGAGAGATATGTTGAATGAAGAAAAGAGGGGAAATATTGCAATGGAATGGAGCCAGACTCTCCAAGAGTAAAGAGGATAATATTATATAAAAATAATATTATATATATATATTAAAGAGACAAGAATATGAGAATTGTTTAAAACTTTTAGAGATGGCGCCAGTTTATGATGGACCAAAAAGAAAAAAAAAATCGAAATTCGAAAAAAAAATATTTCGAAATGATTTATTTCGAAAAATGTAATTGTTTTTTTTTTTTGAGCTGATATATGTCTGGTTTATCTTCACTTCCAATGTGTTGCGATATGTAAATCATTTAATTTAATAGAAATAAAAATTTATAAATTAAAAAAAAAAAAAAAACATTGAAAATGAAACTTGAATGACAAGATGAAAAATTAATGGATTGAATAAATGAATAAAGAAAGAGTTAATAAATAAATAATAAGGTCTTTGGGTCGATAACGGCATTGGGAAAAATAAAATCAAGTTGACTAGTTGTTTAGCGAGATGGCGATGCAGTTTATTTACTTAAAATTTTATATTAAAAGTACTTTATAGTTATAGGAATAATAATAAAAAATCAACATTATTATTTCGTAATTCATAGTCAACATGAAGCAATGAGTTTGCGTAGTATTATTTTATACAGATATATGTATATATTCCCTCTCTTAATCGACATTAAAATTGTACAAGTATAAAGTGTACTTGTTGTATGACAGATACGTCTTACAGCCTCCTTCTTATATTTCTTTTAAAACCGCCCACTCTTATCCCCCATGACCCATCAACATCATCATCATCATCATCATCATCAACATCATCGTCATCAGCTATGGACTCAAACAAGGTCTACATTTCAGTACGCATTTAAATCTGTTACTATGAAGAGTTCAAAATGATTATCAAGATTATAAAATGACGCAAATTTATCAACACGTAAAATTTAGATGTAAGTATTATTTCATTTTTAAAATTATTATTCAATTGTTTATGTTTATTTATTATTTATAGGGACAGAAAATTTAACATCAAGATTTATCTGTTTGAGAAAAGAAAATGATAAATTATTTACTGGACGTAAATATTCTGCTCAAGCTGGATGGGAGTAAGTAATTTTAAATGTTTTTTTTTTTTTTTTTTCTATTTAACTATTATATTTTTTAAAATATTAATATGATTTTTTTATTGCATAGATTTATTTTACGACAGATGAAACAAGAATTTCCAACGATAATGGCTGACGTTCCTTTTCGAGTATTAAAAAAAAAGTGGTCAAATCTACTTCAACAGTACAAAGTAAGCTGTTTCTTTTGACCCCGTCTGTCAATAAATTATCTTATATAAATTTTTTATAATTATACACATGATTATATATATTAAATGTAAATTATAAATAAACTATTTATTAATATATTAATTTATAATTTAAAGGAATTAAAAAATCCAGTTATTGGTGATAAAAATAAGGCAGATGATGTATCCTGGCCATTTTACAGTGCAATTGATGAGATTGTCCTTGGTCAAGACCATCACAAATCAATGAAAAGAGAAAATATTGAGCAACCAATTGGTAATATAGAAGAAGAAGAAGAGGAGGTAGACCCCCACGAATTTCTTTGTGTGTCAGTCACACCACCCGATGAGCAAATTTCCCCTTCATGCTCACCCATTGAGACAAAATTTTTTTTACAAAATCATGATCAAAAATATTATGATGAAGATACACCAATACAAGCTCAAGAAGAATTAACAAGATCAAGGTAAAATATATATTTATTTTTTTGTTTTTTTTTTAAAATAATTATTTTGTATATTTAATTTTAGGATAAATGAAAAATTTGAATCAACGCCCACTATAAGTGTTTGTAAATTAACAAATACACGTAAAAATACGATAAATGAATCACGAATGATCCATCAAAAACAGCTGCAAATTATTCAAACTACTGTTAATCACGCAAAGCGTACAAGAGAACCACCACTTGATATAAATCATTTTAAAAAAATGAAAAAAAATCAAGATGATAATAATGATTCAATAATTATTAATAAAATTAATGAATTTTTAGATTATACTAAAAAACGTGATGAAGAAAATAAATTAATAATGCTTAAAATTTTATCAGCTGTTGAAAAAATTAGTGAAAAATTAAATTAATTTGTAATATGTAATTTAATAAATTTTATAAAAATATTTTTGTTATTTTTTTTTTTTGGATATATTAACAAAGAAATAATATATTCAGATGTGGCCAGGTTATTCATTGACTGACCTCCTGCTGACCATCACCAATAATTAACTGTCTCTTCTTCTTTTTGTGTAAGAAAGAAAGAAGAAAATAAAAAAATTTATACACGCATGAATATCGTGCAATATAATTTCGAGAAACATAGTAATGTTATTAAATATTTTTCAAGTTGCTAAGAAATGATAATATTATTGCGTCACATGTTGTGTACACTGTCTCATGATTTATATCAAACGATGCTGAATTAATAATTCATAGCAATCTGTGACATCTAAAGGTTAAACTTTTACAATTTTTTTTTGTCTTTATTTTAGTTATTATTTTAGTTTAATGTAAGTAACAATTTATTTAAAATTTCATCATGTAATTTATTTAAATTATTATTTATCTGTTATTTTTACTTTGGGAATGATTGACCGTTTAGTTTTTGAAATAATTATTTTTAAAATTGGTAATTTTTTTTGGACTTATTTAATAACAAATGAATTTGCAAATTTTATATTTTTGTTTTTAAAAAATTTTGATGTTAACGTTTTATTAAAAAATTAACTAGTCAAAATTTTATATACAACAATGATAATTGACGTAAGAAAAAAAAAAAAAAATTAAAAAAAAACAAACAAATGGACTTTACTGTTTTGTTTAAAAAATATAGCAGTTGAAAGTTAAATATTTTTGTCAATTTCAAGGATTTAAACAACTTTAAATATTCATGTTTCAAGGCTGTACGTAAATTGGACTTTAATCATCCAGTTGACTGGATTAGAAATTGTTATTTTTATTAATTATCATTTATCTCAATTGGCCCACTGACAATATAACAAAAAAAATAATCATAAACAACTTACCACCAATTTTTGATGGACTACTAAATGCACCTAGCTTTTTCCATCCTTTCCATCCTTTTTTCCATATCATTGATGCTTTATTTTTACGATGTGTACTGCCAATTAATTTTGTACACGATGATGAGGTCAATGAACTTTTACCAAGGTCTCGTCTGAGTGAACCAAGTCCCGATCTTAACATGAATAATAAAACATTAAATTTCACAATTTATATTATTATTATTTATTATTAAAAGGAGAAAATTATTATTATATTTTTATTATTATTTAATATGGATGAAAGTTTTGTTATTTGAAGCGTTGCATTCAATATATTGCCGACAAAGTGAATGATGATGATGATGATGATGGGAATCGAATGACAGTGAAAGTAAGGTATATGTGCGGTCGTGCATAAATTATCAGTAGTTACAACCAGTACATATAACAAAAATTTATAAACTATTTAATTTTTGTTTTATTATAAATACCTATAACTGGCACTGGAGCTACCACTAAAACCACTATCTAAATCACAACCAACTGGTGCCATAGAATCATCATTACATAAAAATAATGCACTAGAATTTTTTTTTCTATCATTTATTTGATGATTATCAGATAATTGACAATGCTCTTCATTATCTTCATTCATACTTGGCATAAGCATTGCTTCAACACTCAAATTTAATTCACCAAGTATACGTCTATGGCCAAATTGTACTCTTCTAACTTCTTCAGCAACCAATGAACGTCTTGACGATGATATACCCATTTGGCATTGTCTGCTAAATTATATAAAAAAAAAAAAATAATAATAAATCTCAATTAGTTACCGACAAAAGAAAAAATATAAATAATAGAAATAAAAAAATAAAATAAAAAAATTTAAAAAAGTATTTTAAAGAATATTTTAGAACAAACAATAAAGATGTTTTTTTTTTTTTTTTATTTTTATTTCTTTTAAAAAAGAAATCTATGGAAAACTAGACAATGAACGTCTTTCAAAATTTAAAAGCGTAAAAATAAAATGAACACAAGGCCACATTGTCACCAGATATTTTCCGGTGGTCCTTTTTTTTATTTTTATTTTTTTTTTCTATTTTTTGAACTAAATGGTTCTAAATGGACGCAAAAAAAAAAAAAAAAGGTAATACCAAAAAATAAACCAGCAGCAAGGGGTCTCTTCTCTCAATCATTCTATCTTTTTTATTTACAATCTTGTTCGTTTTTTAAAATAAAAAAAAAAAGTGGCTCTACCTGATCTCGGTTATCTCCTCGTAGATATTTTCTTCAGTTCCATATCGAGTAACGTATGTGTGTCGTTTAGATGGATCCCTAACAGGTGGTTTACGATGCAGGTGATATGCAGCAGCCCAATGTTGTCTTGATCCAGGATTATCCATAATATAATTTGGATAAAATATTGTTCCATTACTTGAGTATGGTCTACTTGGTCCAGGACCCTCATAACATGCATATGAATAATCTTGAATTAATTTTTGTGTATTTTTTAAATTTTGATAATTTTTAATACCACCACCAGCTCCAACAATACCACCATTATGTTGATTATGTAATTGTTCATTTTTAGGTGGTGGATATGGTGGTGGTGGTGGAAATTCAAGATTAACACAACGTGTTGATGATACTGATGGTACTGATAAACATGTACCAGAACAACCAGAATTTCCTGAAGCCATTTTTCATTGTTGTATTAAATTCATTAATTTAATAATCCTGCAAAATAATCAACAAACATTAATACTCATATTTAAAAAAAATATATAATCTTTATATTCTAAGAATTTAAATTTTATCAACATCATACTTATCATTGATGATTCATTTAAAAAAAAAACATTTTAACAGTTTTTATTTATCTTAAAAAAAAAAAGGTTTTTCTTTTCAATTTTTTTTAATTATTAAATAACCATATGAAGTTTAAATTATTAATTAAATTTTCATGTTATTTATTCATTTATTTATAAAAAAAAAAAATAATAATTAATATCAACAAACCTTTTGACACTTGCATCTTCAATTTCATTGAGTTTATTTTTAATCTGTTGCTTTTTTTTTAAATTTAAATTGTTGTTATTAAAATAATAATTTATAAAACGATTTGCTAAGGGGGATCTTTTATTAAATTCACTGCTTGTTGTCAGAGTTGATAGCTTAGCACTCGACCATTGTTAGAAAGAAAACGAGCACGAGCACGAACGCCCCTTCTTGCTCCTTATGAAAGATCTCAAAAAAAAGAATATAATAATAATGAAAAAATAAAAAAATATAATAATAAGACCGGTCAACTGGCTATTTCATATTTCCCACACTTGCACCAGTATATTAATTTTTTTTTTTTTTTTTTACTATCAAATATATAACACTTGTTTATTTTATTTATTATAATTATATTTTTTTATTTTTATTTGTAATTCAATGCTTTAGCTTATGAATCACACATACACACAAACACACACAACACTTCACTTTAAATTGAAAAAAATATTATCAATAATTTATAAATAATTGATATATTTTTATTTAAATAATTAAACTCACATTAAAGATTTAGGAAAAAAAAAAAAATGATAAACCGGTTGGATGATTTTTTTGAAAATTTTGTAAAAAAAAATTCACTAACACAATTTGCATAATACAAATATTATTAACAACAATATAAATAAATGATAAATAATAAAAAAAAAAAATTTATTAAACTAATAATTTATAAAATTAAGTGTAAAATTTTCAGTCACGAATTTAGAAAACAAGCCAACACTAACACTTGTGTAAAAAAAAAAAAATATTATCAATTTTCTTAGACGCTGTATTTCAGACACATGTACACATACAAATTTGAGATATATAAAATGTATAAAATGCTCTTTTAGTTTTAATGGTGTATATATATATATTGAAGAACGTTAAATTCCATAAGAGCTTGTTCACAACACCGAGAAACTAATGGAGTGTGCAGCACGAGTGCCCTGAGCAACTGAGACTTTTAAGTTTCGGGGGCAACTTGCGGATGGCCTCTGTCTTATTTTTTTTTTTTATATTTATTTTTTCTTATAAATTTTTATATGTGTGTGTGTGTTTATTTTAAATACACAACACCATGAAGATAAATCCCCATAAAGGCAAAATATCTTGCTCTCTTCTTGCTCTTCTTCTTTTGATTATTATTATTATTTTTTGTTCGGTAAGTGGTCAACCAGTAGGGGCACCACAAAAATCCAAGAAGTTGAGTAAAATATTATACCGACAGGGGGCATCCTGCTACAGTAAATATATAATTTTTCCAAGAATAATTAATTATATCCATTTAAAAAATTAAAACACTCATTCATTTCTATTTTTAAAATTTTTTTATATAATGATTATAATTTTTATTTACATTTGGAATTTGTATTTTTTCTTTATCTCTTATTATGATGAATATTTTTTTTTTTTAGGTAATCATGTTTGGGTTATCAGTTGACTTTTTTTTATCACAAAAAAATGTATTTACTTCAGACAATTTGAATAACTCTAGACAGTTGTTGAAATATTTTAAAAATGAGTGATTCAATTGAGACAATAATTAATGATATTGGAGGATTAAAATGTGGTCCTTTGTTGGAATTATCAAAACCACTTGTGGTACCACATGGAAGAATTTTAATGGGACCAGGACCAAGTAATTGTTCACCAAGAGTATTGGAATCTCTTGCTAATCCAGTTATTGGACATATGCATCTAGAAACATTTAAGGTATACACTGTATTTTAAATAGAAAAATTCAACTATTAATTAATTATTATTTTTTAGATTATGGATGATATTAAAGAGGGTTTAAAGTACGCATTTCAAACAGATAATAGATTAACACTGGCAATAAGTGGATCTGGTCATTCTGGAATGGAAGCATGCATTGATAATTTACTTGAACCTGGTGAAACAATTCTAATTATCAAAGCAGGCATATGGGGTGAACGTGCAGCTGATATGGCATCACGTATTGGTGCTAATGTAAGTAAATAAATATTTTTAATTACATTAATTAATAATGATAAATAATAATTTTATTTAATAGGTCAAATTATTAACAACTGAACTTGGAAGTGTCTTTAGCCTGGATGAACTTGAAACTTCAATGATAAAATATAAACCAGATGTTGTATTTGTTGTTCATTCTGAATCATCAACTGGACTCAAACAGCCACTCCCTGGTGTTGGTCATATTGTTCAAAAGTAAAATAATTTTTATTTTTTATTTATTTTAATTGTCATGATGAACTGATTGTTTTTTTTTTTTTTTTAAAGATATGGTGCACTACTGATTGTCGATGCGGTTGCTTCACTTGGTGGCGAGCCCTTTTTCATGGATGCGTGGAAAATTGATGCTGCTTATACCGGAAGTCAAAAAGTACTTGGCGCACCGCCTGGACTCACCCCAATTTCATTTAATTCTAGAGCAGAGTTTGTATATATATAAATCTTTATTAAGATTTTTATTTTATCTTGTTTTTTTTTTTCTTTTTTTATATACAGGAAGAAATTATTTTCACGTAAAATTAAAGTACCAGTATATTACTGGGATATGTGTCTTTTGGGAAATTATTGGAATTGTTTTAATGATGCAAAAAGAAATTATAATCATACGGTTAGTACAACACTGTTGTATGGTTTACGTGAGGCACTTGCTATGCTTGTTGAAGAGGGTCTAGAAGCTTCATGGAAAAAACATTTAAACGCATCAATAATTCTTCATGGAGAACTTGAAAAAAGGGGTTTTAAATTTTTTGTTAAAAATCCAGAACATCGATTGGTTACAGTTACTGCTATTGTTCTTCCTCCAGGTGTTGATGGTAATATTGTTGTTCGTCGAACACTTGAGAGGTATGATGAATCAATTTTTACTGTTAAATTGCATTTTAATATTTTTAAAAAAAAATTCTAAATTACCATTTAAAAATGTTAAACATTTATATAAGATTTATATTTCATCATAAATATATTTACAGATGGAACGTAGAAATATCTGGTGGACTTGGTCCAACATTTGGAAAAATATTGAGGATAGGAGTAATGGGTATTAATACAACAAATAAACATGTTAATCTCGTTCTCAATGCTCTTGATGAAGCACTTGATTATGCACAAAGCAAATTGTAATTCATTTTTTTTTTTTTTTTCCTCTTTTTTATTCAATGAAAAATAATCGACACACAATGCGTGTTTGGTTTGTTTTTTTTTTTTCTATTTTCAGCCAGTTTACGTATATAATGCTAACATGATTACGTTTTTTATATATAGATTGATCTATTTGATCGATATACATAAGTAATAATGCTTGTTACATAATTTTATAATCTAAAATTTTAAAATTAACTTATTTTTCTTGTGTCTACTTATTATTATATCCTTCTTTTTTTTTCCTCATTTTTATTTATTACTGTTTTTCTTTTTTTTTTATAATGAATATTTAGTTTGGCACAATACACAGAATTATATTTATCATCCTGTTTTAAAACGTTCAACGTTTATGAAATTATTATTATTTTTTTTTTTCAGTTTTTTTTTTTAGATACCAATTTTATATAAAAAAAAAAAAAAAAAAAAAAATTCAAATACTGCTGTGTATTCGTTCAAATTTTATCCGGCAAAAATTGAACGTTTATTGTGATATTGCATATTTTTAATTATTAAAAATTTTATCATGAGTATAATTACTCTAATTTTATACCAAATTACATTAATTAAATTTTTGCTAGTCAAATTTTAAAACAAGATAATTCATATTTTTTATATTTTTAAATATTACCTAAAATACATACAAAAAAATTAATATATTTTATTATTAAATATTTATTAAATAGATCTAATTATATAAAATTAAATTTTGAAAAAATTAAAAAAAAAAAAAAAAGAAATCTTAGTCTTTGGTCCTTTGGGACTTGTGACTCAATTTCCACTCGTCCCTTACGATTAAAATTATTATTAATGAATATATTAAAATAAAAATAAATCACAAGGGACATTTGAATGGAATATAAATTATTAAAAATATAAACAATATAGTTTATAATATTAATAAATCTTAAAAATGACTTAAAATACTTATACCCGGTAAAGAGTCTCGCTTTTTAAAAATTGAGGCGAGACTCTACCGAGTCTCTTGATAACAATAATCTCTATTTTAAAAATTGATAAAATGATAAAAATAAAAAATATATATAATAATGACAATACACAAGTTGATACAATTTAATAATTATTACATAATGTTATATTATTAATATTATTATCATTATTATTTTTATTATTAAAATTTAATAATAGATTAATAAAAAGATAAGCAATCGTTTCGTTGACACGAGTAAACCGTTCAGTTCTTTGGATGCTGGGTAACTCGTTGAGATTAAATAAATAATAATAATAATAATATTAATAATAAAAAAAAAATAATAATAACAATGATTATTTGTTAAATATTATTTCCGCTGTCTGTCGTATTTTTCAATTTTTTTTTTTTTTTATAATAATATTTACCCTAGCCCTTTGATTAACCAGTTTGTGTATTCATATATTTATATGAAAAAATTACTTCCGTTTATTTTATGTATATTATGGTTGTTATTTATAATAGTCATACAAATTGATGATTATTTAAAATTACAAGACAACAAATATTCATATAAAATATAATTTATATAAATTGACAAATTGTTATATGCAATATCATCAATTTTAAGTATAATTTATAAAAATTTTTTTATAATCATTCAGTTGAAATATCATTTTTTTTTTATTCCAAAATATATTTTTTTAAACATTGGAATATTATTTATTTATAAATAATAATTATTGTTTTTTTTTAATGTAAATATTCAACTGAGATTTTTAGGTGTTAATGAGTGTTTTTGATTTTTTGAAGATGAATGACGTAGTTGTTGATGATGTTGATTATTATTATTATAATGATTACGATTGTGCCTTCTTGCACGTTTACATTGAGTCGTACAACATTCATCTGCATCCGGTATACGTTCACCACGCTTTAATTGATTAACTATGGTATTACATAGTGAACGAGGACAACGTTTCCTGTCACATTTAACTTCTCCATCCTAAATAAATTAATTGTTTTTATAGTTATCATTTAAATGAATAATTAAATAGCTATTTTTAAATATAATTTACCTTGCATCGACATTTAACACATTTAACTTCACCATGTGAATGAATTTTTGGATGCCATTCTCTGCCATTTTCATATGGACCACCAACTGGATATTTACATCCACCAGCAGCAATAATATCATCAGCAATACGTTTAGCTGATAATTTTGTTGCTGGTTGATCATGTGGTATATTAATATCATGTGTCAAATTATTTGTTGTTTGTGAAATAATTGGACAAACTTTACAGCAAGCTTTTTTATCTGGTCTTGTTGCTAATTTTTCATTACAACTTAAAGGAGGACATGGTACTCGAGGACAACGAACTTCTAAGCTAACTGGCTGTTGTGTTAAATTAAATTTAAAAAAAAAAATTAATAAATATCAATTAATTATAATGAATATATTTTAATTTACTTACATCACATGTACATATTGCACATGTATCAAAACCAGATGGTGGTAAATAAGGATGCCAAGAGGATCCAGAAGGATGAAATTGTCCAGCCAATGTGCAGCCTCTCAGTGGTAATACATTATTTGATTCTTCAATAATTTTTTCATGAGAAGTTGGTGTTGCAGGATTTAAAATTGACGTAACTGTTGTTGTTGTTGTTGTTGTTGATGATGTTGGTGTTGGTGTTGTTGAATTAATACTTGGTGATCCTGTATAAAAATTAAACGTTAATATTCAAATTAAATTTGTATTTATGAAGCTAAGAAAAAACTTACCAATGCAAATTGAACAACAATGACCAACTGGTGGATTAATTATTCTATCAATTGGACAATTTAATGGTGGACATGGTACTGGATCACAATTTGTAATTCCCAATCGACAATGACACATTAAACAAGAATTTGATTTAGCTGTCCATTGTGTACCATCATCATAAAATTTAGTTTCATGAAAACATGAGCTTGTTTCAATTTCTGTATTTGGTGGATGTAAATTATATATCATATTACTACCAACATCATTATCAGTAAAATGTGGAAGACAATTAATTGGTGCACGTGTTTTAAATTGTGTTTTCATAAGTTTACTTGTTATATTATTATTAATACCAATTAATTCTAAAAATCCAATACCAGAATCAATTCTATATATTTCAATTTGTGATAAACCATTAATTGAACCTTCTAATATATTACCATTAAATTCATCTAATAATCTTTTAGATACTGGTGCACCTTCAGCAAGTACTGGCATTGTTTCTAAATATAATTTAAGACTTGTTTGATTTTCATATTCTTCATCATCAGTTTGTTTATTATATTCTTCGGGTAAACCAGTTATTTCAAGTTCATAATAAAGTGTACATTCAATTGGATCAATATTTAACCATACAATACCAAACATTGTACCAGAAATTGGTGATTTAATTAATGTTGGTGTTAAATTATCTTTAGCATCAGCAATTGATTTTTGTATTAAACGACCTCTTAATAAACTTCCAATTTGTGATGCAGCAACAATTGATAATTCACCTTTAAATAATGATTCTAATAATCTTGGACTTGGTCTATCTAATGTACCATTACCATTTGAACCACCAATTAATGTTGGTGTTAAATCTTCAAGTTCAGTTTTTTTTTTTCCACCATCATCGACAATTGTAACTATTGGATTTTCATCTTCTAAACCATTTAAATTAACTCCATAATGTAATGCACCATAACGATCTAAAAATGCCCATGCTATACCACTTGCATGACTTTTTGATTCAGATGATATTAAACTTTGATAAATATCACAAGAAACTCTACTTCCAATTATTCCACTTAATCTTAATGCTTGTGGATCTTTTTTAGATGATATTGTTATTGTTAATTTACCACGTGATAATAAACGTAAATCATTAGCAGTAATAGCACTTCTAACTTCACCAAAATTAATATCATCAGATGGTTTTTTAATAATAATTTCATCTTGTAATATAATATAATTTTTTTCTTGATGTTCAATTAATACAATTAATGGTACATCAGTTATATCATCAGGTAAAAATAAACCATTAACAACAATTGATACATGAATTGATGGTGCTGATACTGATGATACTGATATTATTGATGTTGCTGTTGAACCAATTATAACAGATCTATCAGAACCAAGTGTTGGCTCAAGTAGTGATGAAAATTGTTCAGTTGATAATGCTTTGTAACGTAATAATTGACCAATTAATGCTGATTTTTTTATTTCAGATTTTGTTGAATCCTGAATTTCCCATATTAATGATATATACATTTCTTCATCACGTAATAATTTTCTATAATCACGTGGTACTCTTTTCCATACACCACATAATTTATCTGTTGAATTTTGATAATAACCAATTGTTTTTTCAATTTTTTGTTCTTCTAATATACTTCCAGTATCATCAATAAATTGTATTATATTTGGACGTGGTGTACCAATACCCAAGTAAAATGAATAGTAAAGATTTTTACGATTAAATGTAAAACGACCAGTTGCTACATAACTGTATATTTCAAAATTTATTGCTTCGTTCACACGGTCTACAACTTGTCTTGATGTTTTACTACTTATAATAGTACCAAAATCTACATTTTAAATAAATAACAAATAAAAATAAATTATCATTATTCATTATGCTCTTCTTTTTTTTTTTTTTTTTTTATATTTTTGTTTCAACTCACGTTTAAGACTTCGTTCTTCTTCTTCTATTGTCAGTTGAATTGGCACATCCTGTACAAGCTCTGTACCTATTTTTGACAAGTTAAAATAAAAAATAAAAATTATATTCAAGAATTTATATGATTATCTAATTAATCAAGATAATTTATATGTGAATCACGTTTATTGTGGCTTTTTTTGTTGTCTTGATTTTTGTGTTTGTATATACATGTTATCTTTATTAATCCACATGGTCATATAACACGCAAATTTATTATGACAAACCTCAATCATTCTGAATATACAAGTCAAAGTTATTCGGAATTTGTGCATTGGATTAATGCCAAATGATGCGAGTCTTATCGATCATACACATCGGATTATTTAAATTTTTTTCAAAAATTTTCTTTTATATATATACGTTTATTGAATTTAAAATATGACAGAAAAAAAAAAAAAAGAAATACTAATGAATGTGGATTAAATATTTGAAATAATTTATTAATCTTTTGTATTCTGGTAAATAATTTCCCCCCGAAAAAAAAGGATAACATCATGAAGCGTGTATTAGTATAGAAATAATAAGTTATTTAAAAATTAAAATAAATCATTATAAAAATAATAAAAGCATAGTAATATACATGATGAATGATGAATGATTTGAATTTTTAAAAAATTATGACAACAGTATATCATACGATAAATAAATAAATATTTCATTTAAAAATTTATTTATTTATTTAAAATTTACTTTAATCATATATCTTTGATAAATTCAAAATTAATTAATTTAAAAATTTATTAATTAGTCATTTTATTGTAATGACACAATGTTATTATTATTTCAAATTTAATTTTTTTTTTTCATATTAATCTTTCAAATATTGTATGAAATGTTTATTTATTTTTATTTATTATTATATATTATTATAAAGATTATTATTATCATCATATATCTTGGATAAATTTGTAATTAATTTAATTTTCATTTACTAGTAGAAATTTTTGTCGTGCAATATTTTCTACATGAGATTCTTTTTTTTTTGGATGATTTCATTTAGTTTATTTAATCGTGTAAACTACAATGGTGCAAACTAAATCATACAAAATAATTACTATCAATTAAAATCTCATTTAAAAATTTAATTAGTCTACACACAACGGGACAGATTAAATTTTTTTTATTATCTTTATTCGTTTTTTTAAATTCATTCAATCCAGTTTTTTATGTAATTTTTATTATTATTTTTTCGTTTTATTAAATATCAACTATACCCAATATCATTATGCATGCTAATATTTACATTTAGATTGCACACATTTTAATCGAAGTGACGCCATGCGGCAATACAATCGGCGCCATAGTGCTAAATCGTCGCGCCCGACTTATTTTCTCTCATATTTTAATTCACTATCACATTCTCATTTTTTTTTACAACATTACTATTCAATCATAATTTTATTGAAAAAAAAAAAAAAACCAAACAAATTTTAATTTATTTACTTTCTTTGAATTTAAATTACATTATTGAAAAATAAAATTTAGATTAAAAAATAAAAAAAATCAAATTGATAACTATCTAAATAGATATATATATGATAATATTATATTCCATGTTAAATGGAGCAGTAAATTAAGTAGTGAATAATGTGGTTTAAAAAAAAAATTAATATTTATTTACTGCAATTGAATAATGCATGAAAATAAATTTCATATATTTAATTTATCTTAATCGATTTTGACTTAATGTATACTTTGCCAATTGGCACAGTTTGTTTATGCTAAAAACATATAATTATCTGTCATCATTTAGTTAATTATAAGAAAAATATATTAATCAATATTTCAATTATATTTTATGGATAAAAAAATAAAATAGATTGAAAGAAATTTTACCACAAAATGTAACTTAAAAAAAATTTTTTTTCTTAGCACTTGTGATCTTTTAACTCTACAACGATGATAGAATTTATGATGGAATTAAATTGATGATAATTTAATTGTAATGATAATTATTGGCCTAGAAATATCCAAGTATGCTTTGTAAAAAAGAGAGAGCTATGACCTGTTAATTATTTTGCTACAGTACATATTCTCTCATTTGTATTTTAATTTGTGATTATTTTTTTTTTATTTGAATTAATAGCTTTTAAATGTATTTATTTTTTATTAGCTGTTTTATTAGCTACAGTACTAATTGATATATAAATTTTTATTTATTTTTTCTCACTCATTTTATTGAGCTATTGATGAGGGTATTAATCTGAATTTAAAAAAATTTTTTCGTGGTATTACTCGTGACTATAACCGTAGAAATAAAATTAATATTTGATAAAAAAAAAATCCAGCGATAATTAATTTTTAATTTTATAATAGCTTATGGTTTTTTTAAAAATATTTGAGTAAACTATTTGATGAAAAATATATATTATTTTATGCGTGTTTGTTTTAATTTTAATTTTTTTTATTTTATAGTTTGTGTGTATTTTATTGTTTTTATTTTTGTCATATAAAATTGCATGTTATTCTATAAAATACACCTTATTCGGTAGATTCCATAAACCGTTTATGGAAACACAAGTTTTTCATATAGCCATATTAAATAAAACCAGAAATATATATCATCAAATTGATTTTTTTTTTAAGTATATTGTCATCATTATTGTCAATAAAAGGTAGTTCTATTTAATTTAGAAAGTTTAACAAAAAAAATTCTAAAAGTTTAACGAAATTTATCAATCATTTTTCTTTTTTTTAAATTTAATATATAATTTTTAACGAAACTTGTTATTGTTTATCAAAATTTTTTATTTGCAAATTTTTTCTTATAAATTAATTGATGTAAAAAAAAAAAAAAACAACTTACTGTATTGACCAGGACAACTCTTGCAACATTTTCCAGGTAATAATTCTGCATCATCACACTCAACTACTGGACATTCATTTTTGATATTTCTACATTGTACTCTAGCTACAATTCTTCTTTTTTTTTGTATCTAAAAATAAATTAAATAATAAATTTTGAAAATTTACAATGTAAAAATAATGATTACAATGATAATTAATAATAATATATAATTGAGACATGCAATTTACAAAAAAAAAACATGAGTAAATTTTTTGATCATTCTTGTGATTTGTAACGAAACGCGTGTGACCTCGTATACGTCATCAATATATTTATAAAACAGACATAAAAAACTAACCGGCAGACTAAATTTATATACCCACAATAATCTTACTTATTAATCAAAATAAATTATATCAAATTGATATAGAAAAAAATAAAATAAGAATAGAAAAAAGTTTCAAAGAAAAAAACGAAAATAAATTCTATTAAAATTGCGTATTATGTTTTTATATATAAATATAAAATTTATCAACAGTATCTATTTACAATTTCGAAAATAATACAATTATAATTTTTAATTTATAAAATTTATAAATAATTAATTTATATTTTTAAATAATTGCCGAAAAAAAGTAAAAAAAAAAAAACAAATTTAAAAAAGCTTTAAAGCTCCAATTTTTTCTCGAAGAAATATTTCATTTTATTTATTAAAAATCGCAAAAAAAAATTATTGGAAAATTTTTCTGTTTTCTTTAAATTTATTTTGATATTATTATTATATTTTATGAGATAATGAATAACTCACTGGTATGCACTCGCACTTAATGCAGTACATGACGCCAAATGGTGGTCCCAAGTCGGCATTCCATTTAGATCCAAGCTCTTTTCTCTGCTTTCCAAAAGTGCATTCTGTAATTTGAATAAACACACACATATTTTAATATACATACTATATATATATTTCTATTTTTACATATAATTTTTACATATATAAACTATGAAACAGAAAAAAACAAAAATGAATATACGTGCATGCATATTAACATTTTATTTTTATCCAATTTTTATAACACAATATTGTTTTTTTTTTTTTGGGTTTTTTAAATTTATGATTTATATATTTAATACGCATGGTACATGGAGTGGTTTTGTCTCAAGTGCGTGTAATAGATATCACCTCTTACTCACACTCATTGTAACGTCAATATTTGCTGAGCTGTCTTCATGTGCAAAGAAGTGTTTTACAATTTATCCTTTAACATATACACTTGAAATATTTTATGATATGAAAAAACAAAATTATAAGTTATCATTTAGTGATAAAAAAAATTTTTTAAATTTACACATGGCATGTTTTTTTTTCAAGATAGTTATGATGTTTTAAAGAGCCTGGTGATTCTTGTGTTATGAATTTTTATAAAAAATTGTTTTTTTTTTTTTTTTCAAGTTTGTTAAGTGCATATATACACTTGTTAAAAGAATTTAAATTTATTAAATTTAGTGGTATGTATGATTGGTGACATGTACTTGTCTGATTTTTAGTTAATTTACCATAAATTTTTTTTATTTTATAAGCTGTGTATATGTGCATATAAATGTGTTCTTTAAGTCGTAATGCAACTTGTCGTTTCATTTTGAGATCAATAACCCCGTACGTATTTTGCAGCTATATACTTTTTCAACAACTTAAATAACTAGATAAATATATAAAATTAAGAAAAATAAAATTTAATAATTACACAAATGTGGAAAATTAATAAAAAAATGCAAAATTTAACATTTTTCAAATGACAAAATAAATCTAAATTTTTTAAAAAATGTTAATTTAATATTTAGCTTTAATTTAAAAATTAAATACTTGAAAAAAATATTTTAAAAAATTAACATTAAACAAAAATAATGTTAAATTAATATTTTTTAAAAATTTTAATTTAACATCTTAAAAAATATTAACTCATTATTTAATATTTTTTTAAAATATGTTTTATTAACAAATTTAAAATGTTAATTTTCTATTAAATTTCAAACAATACTTTTTATTTTTATATTAATTACAAAATTAAATAAAAAATAAAAAATATTAAACTAACATTTTTTTAAAATTTGTATTTTTATATTAACATTTATTTTTTGTTTAAATAAAATAAATGTATATAAAAATTGCATTTTAATATTTTCAAAAAAATGCTAAATAACAATTTAAAAATGTTAAAAATTTAAAACTCTATTTAAGGTATGTAAAATTAATATTTTATTCACAAATAAACTAAACTATTATACCTAAAAATAAAATTTTCGCAATTTTCAAAATACTTATATATAGTTTAAGTACATAATTAACATCAGGGAAATTAAAAACAGCGCCGAGACGTCTCGCAAACTCGATTATTTTATTTTCTATCTATTTATCCTACTCTCGTCTTACATACCATGTTTATTTGATGACATATATATTTGATTTTGTATATATATACCTACATTTATAAATTAAAATAAAAAAAAAATATATAAGCATCAGGTGTGCAAATTAATGATCGTGTGTCGCGTGATTATCAACACGTCATTTTTTATTATTACGCAATAACAAATATAATAGTATATTTAAATAATTTTTTTTCCAAATAACAATATGTACTTTTATAAATCTTAATAAATTTTATTTTCATTTTAATTATTTTTCCTTTAATCGACAAAGCATTTCAAACAATAATAAATAATTTTTAATACTCAAAAAATCGAAAAAAATATTATTAGTTTATTAATTTACCTTTCAATTTTAATCAAATTAATGATTTATGATATTTTCCTTGATTTTTCAAATTTTAAACATTTAAAATACCAAAAACTTTGCAACAAACTCGTGATCATGATGGTAAAAAAAAAAGAAAGAGACTATATATCTTGAGATTCCGTCTAACTTTAGTCGTCGTTTGAGCCTACTCACCGAAAAGCAAAGAGAAAAAAAAAATTAAAAGAAAAATCTATATAGTACTTTAGTCAACATGACGTAACACCTTGTCGTAACCTTCGTTTGTAAAATTTAAAGTAAAAAAATAAATAAATAAAATAATCCCCCTTCACCTCTTTTCGTATACGATTTTATTTTTTTAAATTTTATTTATCTGCCCTCGTTTGTATGTTAAACATATAACATATCATTTGATTTTTATTTATTATTTTATTTTTGACCCAAAAAAACTCTCGAGACTGCTGGGCATTTTTTCAATGTGTATATATTTTTTTTTTTTTTTTTTTACATAAAATAATACACCCACATTTGTGTTGATTCATTTTATCAAATGGTCGTTTATTGGATATCTGATTTGCTTATAATATCACGATACATCCGGCTGTAAATACGACTATAAATATTATGTTACTCGCGTGGGTGCATCAGTCTCATCATCATCGATACTTGTTAATTTTTTTTTTTCAAGTAAAAATTTAATTAATGAATTATTTAAATTACCTATTGTAATTATTTTTATTCAATTAACTTGCTCGTTTATTTTTGAATTTATCAATATAATTTTTTGATTTATAATTTAGATTTTTTTGCCATTTAATTTACCAAAATGAGAAATTTTAATTGATAAATTATACAAATTATCTATTGTAAATATTTTTATATAATTATTAAACTGTTATGCTTTAATTTTTTTTTCAGATGATGATTTTGTTGATGACCATATGGGGCACTATGAAGACCAATAAGTGACTCTTTAAATGGTATTGAAATGAACAAATGAAAGGATATATCCATCGTCAGTTACAGCAATGTCAAATTTGGTATGTACATATTTTTTTTTATGGATTTACTTGGCCCCGTGACACACACGATAAACAATTATTTATAAAAAAAAAAAAAAGAGTAAAATATAATGACGTAAATTTTTTAAATGTCCCTGAATTTTATTTATTTTTATGTTAAATGATGGACACAATACAATGTCAGATTCAAATCTAGATCAAGGGGTTAATAATTGTCAAATAATAATTTTATTTTATAATCAAATATTTATATTATATTTTTAGATTGAATTTATTTCTGAGTAAGCGAAAAAATTAAAAATTAAAATTACAAATTGATCATTACATCCACTATTTAATAATAGAAATTTTCAAAAATTTTTTTTTGCAAATTGAACAATGGAATACGAACTTATTTATGAAATAAATTTAAAAAATTAATTTTGAAAAATAACAACAATAAAAAATTAATAATTAAAATTTATTTATTTATTTATTTATTTAATTTTTGATGTACCCAGCGGCTTTACAGCCATAAAATGAAAAATTTCTATCTACACAAATTTCTATCTATTTCTATCTGTAAAAATTTCGAATCGAATTTTTCTATTAGTTTGTAATATTATGCATTTTTTTTTCATGTAATAATTCAACAAAAATTATTAACTTTAATTACATTAATAATTATATATTTGTATAATTTTATTTATTTATTTTGGCCCGTCAAAAATACTTGTTTATAACCGGATCCTTATATAGAAAGAACAAGTAAAGTACCTGATTTCGATGAGACTCATATTATATATAAATTATTTTTATTAAAAATAATTAATAAATAATAATAACAAACAATATAATTTATTATTTTATACAAATTAATTTGATAAAAATAATGTAAATTAAATTTTCATTTGAATTTAATTATACGAACAAATTACAAAAATATAAAGAGCAGATAATAATTTTTTTTTTTTTTTATATTTACTTGTTGATTTATTAATTAATTAAATTGTTTGTTTATTTATCATTCAATTGATTTATTCATGTATTTGTTTATTTATTTTTTTAAGTAGAAAAAATTCTTGATGGATAATTTGTCGAGTTGCGAGAATCGTTTTCTTTAATTATCATCATACAAATGTGTATAATATTCCATTCACCCTGATGATTATAATCTTTTAAACAAAGTGGGATTAATAAATTTACTCTCTTTTATATTTATAAAATTGCATGAGTTTAAAATTTCATGTTATTTTTAAATAATAATTAAAATTGTTGTCAATTGAGTGTATCATGATGATAATAATAATTTATATATAAATTTTCAATTGATAATATGAGATTTTTTTTTTTTTTAAATCAACAAAATGGATATGTTAAAAAAAAAGAAAAAAAAAAACAATTTATACAGTTGAGTGATCGTATAATCACAGAGTATATCCTTGATGGGTGGAATTTTTCACAGCCTTTCATTTTCTGGGAATTTTGCTTTTGCGATTTGACCGCACGCCGATTGATAAAAATCTGATGGACGTTAATTCATTTTTTATTTCTTTTTTTATTAAATAATTCTTACTGACACGCCTATATAGGTCTATACATATTTAACTTTTGTCTCTTTCACCCAGTATTTGTTTAAACTTTTTTTTTTTTATTAAATTAAATTTATGTTTTTTTTTTTTATGGAATCTGTGCTCTTGGTCAATATACATTATTCATTATCGGTTGTACCCAGGATATGCCTTATTTTACCTGCATACAAATATTTATTTATTTTATTTTAAATAAATAAAAAATAAGCATCAATATTTATTTAAACGAGAGCAAATTCCAACAATGATAATATTTTAAATTTTAAATTTTTATAATAATAATATAAATGTTGAAAATTTTTAACATTTTTAAATTGTTATTTAGCATTTTTTTGAAAATATTAAAATGCAATTTTTATATACATTTATTTTATTTTAACAAAAAATAAATGTTAATATAAAAATACAAATTTTAAAAAAATGTTAGTTTAATATTTTTTATTTTTTATTTAATTTTGTAATTAATATAAAAATAAAAAGTATTGTTTGAAATTTAATAGAAAATTAACATTTTAAATTTGTTAATAAAACATATTTTAAAAAAATATTAAATAATGAGTTAATATTTTTTAAGATGTTAAATTAAAATTTTTAAAAAATATTAATTTAACATTGTTTTTGTTTAATGTTAATTTTTTTAAATATTTTTTTTCAAGTATTTAATTTTTAAATTAAAGCTAAATATTAAATTAACATTTTTTAAAAAATTTAGATTTATTTTTTCATTTGAAAAATGTTAAATTTTGAATTTTTTTATTAATTTTCCACATTTGTGTAATTATTAAATTTTATTTTTGTTAATATTATCTAGTTAATCAAGTTGTTTAATTTTACATTCATTAACTATTTGTAAATTAATTGAATTCTTTTTACCAGTATAAATTGATCAACCATAATAAATATATTATATTATAATATTTGTTGAATGAAAAAAAAAAAAAATATATAATATTGTAAATTTGAATATAAAATTGCGTGTTAGATATATTTAAAATATTCACAAGTTGATATATATAAAATGCCATTCTCAATTTTATTGTAAGAGTTCATAGCACATGTCCGGGTTCGTTTATTAGCCGATGTCTGCACCTATAACCCAGAATTAGATCTACTATTTTACATGTACATATGCACACACAATAATATACTCTTATTATAACTCTATACAATATGTATATATATTGCAAAGTGTATATTGCAATTATTCCAAGTGCAATGTCTATTATTTTTTTTTATTCTTTCATTTATTTTAATTATTTTTATTTCATTGTAACAAATACAAGTACAGTATATACCAACTTAAATATTTATCCTCAAGACCGATTACGCATTAGCACATTTTTCTTTATATGCATTGTATATACAACTTCAACAACACCAACAACATTGTCTTAAGAATATTTTAAAACCATTTGGTATTGTCCCTTAATCTCATTTTATTTTTAATAATTCAAATACAACATAACGCCTACCCTCATCCGCCGATGACTTGCCATCATCAAAGGTCTTTGACACTTTTTTTTCATTATTATTTTTTTATTTAAACAATTCCTCTGTAATATATTAAGGAGAGTCTGGCAAAACTTTCGCCAATTTTTTTTTTATTTATCTTTGAAATAAGTCGAGGTAAAGAGCGCATATTTTATCATACATGCCCAACCCTGATGGTGTGTTAATAGTAAATACAGATAGAAAAAAAAAATTAAATTCAACTGAATGACAATAAAATAATTTTTTTTTTTTCTACTTTCTTTTAGTGTCATTTAAAAATAGGCTTAAAATTTTTTTTTTGCTCATATAGATTGTATGATGATGGATAAATATATTTATTACAATGATGATAAAAATGATACGAGTATGTATTTGTTAAAACGACATGAGTAGACATGGTAATATATTTGCAAAAAAAAAAAAAAGGGTGAGTAAGATAGGAAGAGTCTTGAAGGCGGCGTCGACGGCAATCGTTTTGTGTCTCGTACTCGTCTAAATATATATACATACAGCATACATACCGAAAAAAAAAAAAAAAAAAATACCTATTAAAAGTGCACGCGTGTATCCCAATATATACATACATACTACTTAATTTAAACTATATATAATAATTTTTTATGAACTATATCAATATGTATTTTTTTTTTTACATATTTCTTCTTTTTATAAATATACATGATGATTGATATATATTTATAACATTTCTATAAACAGTATTAATAATTTATAAATGTTATAAAAATTTACTATTAAAAATTATATTTATGTATGTGTATGTGTGTGTGTGGCTTTTTAAATACAGAGCAATCATTGTCGTTTATATAGGCGCGCACATGGGCGTTTTCTTTTCAGCTTCTGCTTCAACTTTTAGCTTGGCCAATTAAGTCAATCTTGAGGGAAAATATGCAACAACGATCAGCTCAATATACCATAGTTATCATTTTTTTTTTATTTTTATTAAATATATACTGTATATAAAAAAACAGTAAATGTATAATTATTAAATCAAAAAAAAAAAACAAAATTTTTTAATATAATGATAAATAAAAATTTTCAATATGAAAATTTAATTTTTTTTTATATAGAAAATATAATTTTCAATACAGTAAATAATTTTTTTCATATAAAATAATTTTTTTTTTGATGAAAAATAATTTTTCTTTGATGGAAAAAATTTTTTTTTCGATGAAAAATAATTTTTTTTTGATGAAAATAAATTTTTTTTTGATGGAAATAAATTTTTTTTTTTATCAATGAATAATCAAGAACAGGATGATGAAAAAATGATGATTTATTTCTCAATGTATATATATCGATATAAACTAATAACCGCAATACTATTTTATATCTTTTCCACTGCATCGGTAATTTTTTTTTTCTTTATTTTAACACATGTTAACGATATACGAGTGACGTAGGTAAACAAATTGTAATACAGGTATGTTGAATATATATTTAATTCAAGTCTTACCGGCATCACGATTGGGTCTTTTAACCCAGTCGTCCTCGAGAAGTGGTGCGGCCTTGCGTCCCTCAGTACTAATAGGACCCTCAAGCATCAATCCAAGTAGAAATACCAGAATAACACCAGTCTGAACATTCATATTGATGAACTCCTTAAAAAATTTTATCATCTTCAATTTTTTTACACACACTACAATTGTTTATTAATTTAACTTGAAAAAAAATCTAATATTTAAAAAAAATATATATATTTCACAAGTTTATTTAAACAATTATTATTATTGTTTTTTTTTTATTTAAAAAATACACTTTATCTTTTGTCACACACTGGTGACAAAACAATCTTATTATTTTATTTTATTAAACTTTATTTTTGTATTATTTTCAATGATAAGAGTACAAAATCCATTGAAAAACAACTTTAACACACAGATATATACAAAAAAAAAATAATTGTCAATTAATAAAATTGATGAAAATTCAAAGAAAATAATTTATTTTTAAATTATCGCATCTATTTTAGTTTAATTTTTTTGTTTTTTAATTTAAATATTGTCATGTAAATATTTACTGTACAAAATAAAAAAAAAAAAAAAAATTCATAAAAAAAAAACAAAGCAAAAAGTCACATAATTTATTTAGTTTTTTTTTTTTTTTTAAATTATTTTTTTAAATAATTTTTAATGTACGAACAAATTGACCAAGTCCCGTGTACTGTTGCTCGTCTCATTATCGTCATCATTCACCGGTCTGCAACACACACTCGATGCAGTTTCTATTTTTTTTTTTTTTAAAACAATTACATAGGTATGTGTATATTAACTTAGCGCAGGCGCAACTATTTATCAATTCTTCTATTTTGCTATTTCAAAAATAGTTTTATAAATTAAAGTTAAACACAAAAAAAAAAAATCTCTAATTACACTATTCACAAATTAAATTAAAAATATAATTAATCTATGTTATAGATATTATTGTAAAATATATATTTAATTGAAAAAAAAAATATATTTATATATAAAAGTTAATATTTAAAATTTATCTGTACTGTTAACGAGTGCGCGCGTATGAATGACTGACTGTCAAGTGACTGAGTGATCGCGAGGCAGCGAAAACTAACTTAGCCCCCAGGTCGTCGTCGACGTCGCGGTTGCCGTTGACGGTGTCGTTGTTGTTGTTACCACCGTCGTCTTCGTAGTCACTCTGTAATGTCGTATGTTCATGGATGGTGGGAGGAAGCTGTTTGGCGCTTTGGTACATGTTCTTTTTCTGTCTTCATTTAATATTATATATATTTTCTTCTCTCAGTAACTTAACAATATTATGTACCTTTTTATTCATACGATCAACTATAAAAAAAAATTTTTTTTTTTTTTTCAAAAACAAATCTTGTAACGCTCACGCTTTGATATATTCAAGCATCACCTCATTTTACATGCGTTATATTATTTTTTATTATTTATTAAATTTAATATAATGGTAAATGAATATACAGACATTGAAATTGTAATTTTTTTTTTTTTTCTGATAATATTTAAAATTTTTGTGTGTGGGTGAATTGTAAAAATGTTTTTTTTATTTATTTCAGATGATCCAGGCTTACTTTGAGATACATGAACTACTTGTACTTGTACTTATGGGACTCACCCGGAAAGGAGAGGTGTATTATCGCCTACGCAATTAAGGTGGGTGTTTGCGAGGACCACTTCCGACAATCTCTTATTTTTATTTTTTATTTATCTTAATTTTTCTTTTATTATTATATTTTTTTTTTCTTAATAAATCACATAGCAATAACTTTTATAAAAATTTTTATTTTTTTCATTTTACAAGTGATATGTAAAAATAATATATTTTTTTTTAAATTAATACTGAAATTTTAAGCCATTTTTTTTTTTTTTTTTTTTCACATATAGGTAACGATCCCACCATTAATCTTCTTCCCAGGGATTTCTACGAATAGCCAGAGACAAAAACGTAAAACTAAGTTGAGCAAAAAGTATAAAAAATAATTCTTTTTTTTTTTCAAAATAAGAAAATGTATGTTATATAAGAAAAGTATTTGTTAAAATGAAAAAAAAAAAAATTAAATGTTTAAGATATACTTGAGAACTGCAGTCGAATATCAGGACATTTGGGACATCGTTTTTTTAAATTTTAAGGGACAACCAAAAATAAAATAAAGTATTTAAAAAAAAAAAAAAAAAACGACTATGGATCGTACGAAGGCGGGACCGGTCAAATGATAATCCCTTGATCGCGTGTGTGAGCAAAAAAATAATTTTATTTATTTTGCATTTTAATGTTTAACATTTTTTTTTATTTTTTAAATATCATTTTTATTGTTATTATTATTATTTCTCACTAGTAAGATTTTTCGAAAAGATGTCTTCGTTTCGTTCTGGTGTCTAGACAATTTATTTTATTTTTTTTATTTTTTTACAAATACCTTTATGAAGAAAATGTTTTTTTTTTATATATATCTAAACCAACCGTGAAATAATATTTAATTGATAGTATTTTTTTTTTAAATTTATTTCGACCGAAGATGATGATTACGAGATGTAAATTTTCAATATCATCATAAAGGCAGTTTTTAGGCGCCAATAGTCTCGTCATATGCTTCAATATATTATTAGCCTCCCTCAAATATTATTCGTTTAGACATTTTAAAAATTGATATACATATTTGCCATCCAATAGTCGTTAAATGTCAAATGATAAAAATGAATATGACAAAACTGGGACATCTATTTGTGCGTGTTTATGAAATTTAATAATAAAAAAAAAATATATTATGTATGCTTGTATGAGTTTGTCATTGGGTACTATAACTCGACATCGAAATGATGATAAATATTTTAATGAAAATAAAATATCATTTGTCCTCAAAACGTGTGAAAAAAATAATAAAATTAAATGTATATAAGAGAATATAAATTTTTTTTTTTTATTTATTTATTATTTTAATTGTCAATTCTTATCTTTTGATGATTATTTATTTTATTTTAAGTTGTTTGAATATGTGAAGCAAGCCACTATGTTTTTTTTTTTTTTTCCAATATGCACAGTCGAGTGAGTGAGATTTTATTGCCGCACAAGTCACAATGTTGGCGCCTTTGAGACCAATGTATGTATATTATTACTATACACAAAAATCACGTGGTTAAATGGGTTGATTTTATCGTATCAATGAACCAAAAATTTACAGCAATTTATACAGGACACATGTGCAAATTTAAATTCATCTTTTTTATTTTTTAAATATTTTCAATCGTTAGATTTATTTATTTTATTTTTTATGTTTTGAATTGATTAAATGATAGGTAAGGGTAATTATTATTATTGATAATTCATTGAGCAAATGAAACAGGTAATTCGAGATTTCGATCTCTTCTTTATAAATCTCTCTACTTCTTTTAAATTATTCTAAATTGAAAGATACCTCTTCAGTCATTCTATAATTCTAATACGAATCAACTATTTTTTTGTAAAATTGGATTTAGTGAAGGTCAAAATAATTAAAGAGATATCAAGTACAGAAAGATTCTTACAAAACATCAAATACCTCTACACTCATTCTGTTATCCTGTTGAATATTAAAAATTTTTTTTTTTTTAATTTACGAAGGAAATTTACAATTATTATAAAAACATAAAAAAACTGAATATAGGATACCTCTTTAATTGTTCTATATTCCTGTTAACATTCCTGAATTTTTCTAATAAATATTTATATATTTTTTTTTAATATCCGGGAATTTCAGGGGAAAAGAGGTATGTCAGAAAATAAATAGAATACCTCTTTAGTTGTTCTATTTTCCTGTTAATATCCCTTAATTTTTCTAATAAATATTTATATGATTTTGTTAAAAATAAGGAAATTATAAGAAAAAGAGCTAAATCAAAAAATAAATAAAATACCTCTTTAGTTGTTCTATATTCCTGTTAATATCCCTTAATTTTTCTGATTGTTTTAAATATTATTTTATTAAAAATAAGGAAATTATAAGGGAAAAGAGGTAAGTCAAAAAATAAATGAAACACCCCTTTAGTTGTTCTATATTCCTGTTAATATCCCTGAATTTTTTTAATTATTTTGAATATTATTTTATCAAAAATGAGGAAATTATAAGGGAAAAGAGGTATAAGTCAAAAAATAAATAGAATACCTCTTTAGTTGTTCTATATCCCTGTTAATATCCCTCAATTTTTCTAATAAATATTTATATTATTCTTTTTAATATATGGAAATTATAAAGGAAAAGAGGTATGTCAGAAAATAAATAGAATACCTCTTTAGTTGTTCTATATCCCTGTTAATATCCTTCAACTTATAAATTTACATAGCCTTTAAATTTTTAGCTTTTTTCTTAAATGAGCAAATTGTACGGAGAATTTTTCAAACCAAAAATTGCTCGCAATAACTATCTAAGCATAGATTTATTATCTAACTCACTCGATATTTAATTGAAAAAGTTATGAATCAAGAATAACCAGAAAATTTTCCCTCATCACTTGCCCCCAGTCATCAATCAGCCAGAAATAAAAAAACTCCTTATAATAATGTTATAAATCTAAAAACTGATATACGTTGGTATTTTTAAATTTCGATAAATCAATCCACCAACAAATTTTTAATGTAATATATTAATTTTAGGCTGTTTGTATTCCCATCAACACACGGAAGTAGTTCATAGATCATTATTATAAAAACACGAATATTGTTGATTTTTTATTATGATCAACGATATGTTTTAACACGAGCTACTTCTGGCGTCAGACGTCGATTCAAAGAAAATAAAATTCATTTATATATTTTATCAATTTTTAACAAAAAAAAAAATACACGACGTAGTTAATATTTAACATGAAATTTATAAATATATTAAAAAAAACTTCTTTGTTATTTTATTAAATTTTTATTTTGTTTTTTTTTATCAATTATTTAATTTTTTTTTTTATTTATTAATCACACAACATTTTTAATTTTGACCTTTGAAAAAGTATGAACAAACTAAAACATTATTATTTTTAAAAATTTAAATTATTTAAAAATTAAACTTATTAATATTAAAAAATTAAACACAACTACGTAAAGCACAATTACAATATTTTTTTTTTTTTTTTTTTAAAAACATTCATACATAATAATTTTTTTTTGTTTTTAAATTTAGTTTTTTTTCTTTGCTCTTTTATTATAAATTTAAAAGGCTCATTAGCAATTATTTTATTATATTTTTATTTAATTATTGAATTCATTTATTTACCTTTTTGTTTATTTTAGATTATTAGTTGTAAAAACGTATTCAGCACTTTCAAACAAAATATCGCATATTCTCATTGTGGATATAATAATAATTGCTGATAATAATTGAAATTAACAAAGCTTTGTTTTTCAATAAGAAATTGATCCTTTTTATTTTTATAATATCGATATTAATTTGCCTGAATTTTGTGTAAAATTTCTGGCTCTGATTCAAGGTGAGCATCTTTGAATTTTATTTGTAAAATAAAATTAATAATAAACTATCTTTAAAAACAAAAAAAATTCATATTGATAATTAAATAATTCACAAGAGTTTCACCTTGCATCGGAATGTCGATGTTTTTTATTTTTTTACTTTTCATTTTCTCTCAAATTTAATCAAGAGAAATCCATCAATTATTTTTTATTAATTAACTTGTCACATGATGAGCTTCATCACAAAAAAAAAAAAAAAAATCATCAGTCGAAATGAATACTAATTTATAAACAATTTGAATCGAATTTTTGTTATATTTTTCTCCTTTTTTTTTTTATGAAAATACGAAACAACTCATTGCACAAATTCTAGGGGGTGAATTTAAATTATTTATTTGAATAGATGGGACACGAAGGCATATTACACATTTTATATTTTAAATTATTCAAAGATTATTAGCGAATTAATCAAGATGACACTTTGTTTAATATTAATGTGTACGGCAACTTTAGAATAACATTTAATTTATCTTTTTTTTTTTTTATTTTAATTCTTCTTTATTATTAAAAACATGGGATATTTTTTTTTTTAAACACACTCGTTCATTACACATTGATTCTCATTAAGCACACTGGAGGTATCAAATCAGTCATAAGAGCTTGATTTAAAAAAAAAAAAAAAAACCGTATAAAATTGAAATTTTTCATTATTTATCTTCAAGAAAATTGACTCAATACAATTACTATTTTTATCAATTTTTTTACTTAAATATTTCACACCAATTAAGGCATATTCAGCTGTAAAAAAATTTTTTCTTCTTTTTTTAACTTAAAAACTAGAATTGTAATTAATAATTATCGATACAATAATTAATAATAAAATAATAATAATAATAATGATAAGTTTGTATATTAGCAATTACTCCTCGTGATACACTTTTAATTTAATTTCATTTATTGTGTGTGTGGTGTGACCGTCAGTCCGTGTGTGACATTATAAAAAAGATTTAAAAAAAAAAAAAAAAAAAATACAATAAAATGAAACTCTAAGAGCCGGCTACACAGTAGCAAGTGCCTCCGAAATGACCTGCTTTTTAACGTGTGCATATCCGGCTGTAATTTGTTTTGTTTTATTTAATATTAATAATTATTTATATATATATTTTTTTTTTCGATAAAAATTATATATCTACCTTGACAAAAAAAAAAAAGAAAAAAAAAACAAAATAATGGTAGATATTGATTGTGTCTTACCCCCCTTGCTCGTGGATGTAAAAACAATTATTAAATTTAAATATTATTAGTTTTTAAAATGTACATTATTTGTACTTTCCACGAGGCAATGATAATGTGCAATATGCGTGTTCTTTTTTTGTTTTTAAATTTTTTTTTGTTTCAACTTGATTTCGTTTTTTTAAATATTTCTTTCTTTTTGTTTTTTTTTTTAATCGATTTATTATTGTTATCAAAGAGTTTTATTGTTTGCTTTTAGTTTTTTTTTTTTTTTTTGATGTTGATGATGATGAAGATGATGTTGATGTTTATATTTTATTATTATTATTTGTATTTTTTTTGTTGTATTTTCTTTTTTTTTTTTTTTTTATTTTTATTATCATTTTAATATTTCATTTAATATGTAGCAAACTTGATATTAATGATGATGATGAAGATTTAACGATTAGCATTTTTTAGTTGATTTGAAAGCCAGTCAAGACCTTCATAAAGTCCATCACCACTCGTGGCACAAGTTGCTTGAATATACCAATTACGATTGCGTAAAGAATGAAGTCCCAATTTATCAGTTATTTCAGCTGCATTCATGGCATTTGGCAAATCCTAAATTAAATATTAATAATTAATATTTATCAACAATGTTAATATTATCAATAATAATTACCTGTTTATTGGCAAATATAAGAAGTACTGCATCTCTGAGTTCATCTTCAGCAAGCATTCTCATGAGTTCTTCACGTGCTTCACCAATACGTTCTCTGTCGTTACTGTCAACAACAAATATTAAACCCTAAAAACAAAACAAAATTAATCATCATAATTATTATTACAAGCTAATAATATATTTAATAAATTAATTTACTTGTGTATTTTGGAAATAATGTCTCCATAATGGTCTAATTTTATCTTGACCACCAACATCCCATACAGTGAAGCTAATATTTTTATACTCAACAGTCTCTACATTGAAACCTAGATGATAAAAATTAAAAACAAATATATTAATTAAACATCAAATTATAATTTCAACAACAATAATAAATATATGTGTTAAATAATTACCTATTGTAGGAATTGTCGTTACGATTTCACCTAATTTTAATTTGTACAGAATTGTTGTTTTACCAGCAGCATCAAGACCGACCATCAAAATTCTCATCTCTTTTTTGCCAAAAAGGCCTTTAAACAACGTAGCAAACATATTGCCCATTTTGCTGATTGATTTTTTTCTTTATTTACCTAAAAATAAAGAAAAACAAATTAACATTTTCAATTATTAAAAATAATAGCTAATATAAATAAATAATTTATGGCAATATGCCAAAGTTAAAATGTCAAATGACAAATACATATACACAATGTCATCATAAAATAATAAACATATATTAATTGACAAATGTTGATGTAAAAAATAGCAATAAACAAATGATAAATTGGTCAATATCGTAATAACAATATTTGTATAAAAAATTAAAATTGTTTAAATGATCCCAAAGAGTTCAGCCGCGTCATCGCTCGATAAAATCTGTTGATAATTATTTTATTAATTTTAATAAACACGAGGCAATAATATGTCTAATTATTATTTAATTAAATAATCATATTACAATAAACTATGTGTTAATTTATAATGTAATTTTGAGTCAATGTTTGCTCATCATTGTCGGCCATAGTTTTTTTTTTTTTTTTGATGTAAAATAATCAACATATTGATGTAAGATGAAGAGAAAGGAAACAAAGAGATAACAAAATGACGAATATAAAAAAAAAAAAAAAAAGGTTTTCTTGGGCATCACACGTATTCTACCTTAATCATCTTTTTTTTTTTTTTTTTTTTTTTTTTTTGTGACTAATGGAGAAGAGAAAAGAAAAAAGAAAAAAAAAACACCTGGATGATGCACGAATAATTTGTTAGTATTTATTGTTATTAATAATAAATGTTGTAAATAATGATAATTAATTTGTTATTATATTTTTTGATAATAATGTTTGGCGTGCTTTTACAGGCTGCTGAGGGTGGTTGTCCAGTTCTGTCATCTACGAGCTATACACTACTTTCATTAAATCTTTTTTTTTTTTTTTCTCTCTTTTTGTCATTTTATTTTTTTTGTATAACAAATGTCATATTTGGTGAACTAATAATAATTAAGAATGTATAAAAAAATATGTATTATTAATATTATATATTTAAACACTTTATTATTACTTACGTTTCACTAAAAAAATGATTATTTAATCAACTCGATAAACGATAAAACATATAAAAACCAACACTGCCGAAATGTCCCGTAAGCTAAAATGGCTGACAGTAGAAAAAGGATTCATGCTTCTGCCACGTATAGGGCGGCACTCATTGACTCTCATTGGTTGATGACAGGTCATGTGACGTGTTATTTTTTATTTATTTTTTTCATTATTGTTTATGGTAATTGACGATAGAGTGAGCTTGCTCTCGCGCTGAATGTGGATGTCGCTGTGTGTGTGTTCCCCAAAAAAAAAAACATGGCGATATATAAATTAGCGCGTAAAATTCAAATTTAAATTTTGGTCATTTCTTTACGCTTTGAATGGTAAAGTGAATAATATATATTTGACAAATAAAATTGATTTTATAAGTGATAAATATTAAAGTATAATAAAATATTTATTTATCAAGAAAATAATATTAGCAAATTAGGAAATAATTAGAGTCTCTCGATAGGAGTTTCTGTTGAAAGACACTATTTTTTAGGATAAAAAATATACATAGTTTTTTTTTAAAACTTATTTATTTTGGGATTGCTAAAAATTCAAAATCATCAATTATTTTCAATAATTATAATTTATAAATTATCTTCAAACTCATTTTTTTATTATGGTTATTTATACTTTTGCACTTTTGCCCGTTGCACAGCTGACAAATATAAACAATATATTATGATACAACGCTCAATACTGGGGATATTTCAATACTTGTTGCTGCACCGTCTTCGGCAACCCCAACGGAAAATACATGTTCGACAATACTGTGAAATAAAAATAATAAATTATTAATAATGTATATTTTTTTATTAACAATTTATTGGAGATATAAAAAAATAATCGAAACTCATAATATTTTTCACTTAATAAAACGTTAATTAAATAATTTATATAATGAAAAACTGGTTCAAGAAATAATAGTTAATATTAAATATTATGTTATTATTAATTTTAATTAATATTCAACTTACATTTTAGCACCGTCTTGTGTTTTGAAAAGTATATAACCACTTACAAATTCTATATATAATTTATTTATTTCTGATGGTATTGTCTTATCTGCTGGCAATTTTTTTTCAACAAGAATTTTATTTTGTAAATTTTCATCCAGCTGACTATCAACTTCAATATTCAGCCTGTTTTTGAACCAATAACTGTAAAAATAAATAATATTATTAATGATGTAATTTTTTCATCAACAATATAATAAAGACAAAAATAAATAATCGAAACTCATAGTAGATAAATCTTGTTGATTAATATTTAACTTACACTTCATCACTTCCTTGCTTTTGTATTTTTACTTTATCATGATGTGATAAATTAAAATTTCCAGTCATTGAAAAACATGTGGTGTTACCTGAATCTTCGTGATCATGAGCCTCTTTACTTTGTAAATTTTTAGTGATTATTTGTTCAGTTTGAAGATGGTGAGTGCTTCTAAACAGATAAAATAATAGTAACATTATTAATGACAAAAGTTTTTTATCAACAATGTATTAAAAATATAAACGAATACTCATAATAGGTTATTCTAGTCAACAAAAAAATAGTTAAAAATTATTTAACTTACACTTCATTACTTTGTTCTTTTTGCAATTTTACTTCACTATCAGATAATACATTAAAATTGTTAGTTATATTATCAGTAACTTTATTTTGTGGAATATCAAGCCTTTTTTTTTCAATCATTGACTGAATGATGGGCATCTTCTCAAACCTGTAAAATAAAAATAATATTATTATCAATGACTTTATAATGATGAAAGAAATAACTCTTAATTATTGATTAATATTCAACTTACATTCTTTCGCCTTCTGGTGTTTTTAATGTTGTTATAATACTTCCATAATATATATTAAATTGTTTCATTTCTGATTTTATTGTTTCATCTCCATCTCCTTCTTCTTCTTCTTCTTCATTAGCATTATTTTGTAAACGTTTAGTCGTTTTTTTTACTTCAAGGCCCAGTTCATAATGGAAAGTAAATCTGTGAATTTTTTTATGAAAAATTTATTAGAAATACTAATAACAACACTAGGTAAATTTTTATTACTCAATAAAAAATTATTTATAATCAAAAATTAGTTCAAAATTATTGATTAATATTTAACTTACGTTTTATCACCTTCTTGTGTTTTCAATGTTAGTTTACCATTATCAAGTAATCCATTATATTTACCAATTTTTATTGGTATTGGTTTTCCTCTTGGAAATGGTTTTTGTATGTTTGCATCCAATTCATCGCCAATTATTAAATCACGTGTGTTATCGTTAATAAAACTGTAAAATAATGATGTGTATTTTTCATAAAAAATTATTAATTAGAGATATAAATGAATAATCATATTAATAATAATAATAGAAAAAAAAATGTTAAAGAAATTATTGATTAATATTTAACTCACATGTTATCTTCTGGTGTTATTATTGCTACTTCACCATCATTAAATAGTACACTAGATGTAATAATTTTTGATGGAATTATAGAATACTTAAAAAATTCCCTGTAAGCAGCATATTTCATGCTTAAATATTTCCAAAAGGATTCAGCTTCTTTACTCGAAACAAGAAGTACGATAATAAAAATTGCTGGTCCAATTATAGTTACTTTTGTAACAGTACTTATAATTTTCCAATAATTCCAATATCCAGTAGACTTTTTTTGAACTTTATAAAAATAATAAAAATTAAAATATATTAATTCAATAAATATTGTTAATATAGCATAAAATATAGGTATAATACTTGATTAATTATAATTACTCAAAATTAAACAGTATAAAAAATAATTAATTTTAATGAAAAGAAACTTTGTCGATAGTAATATAGTTTAAAAAAAATGTCAATCGAAACATGGTAGAAGTACTACAGGTATGGCAGTAGTCCATGCTTTTTTCGTCGCGTTCTGCGCAGCCTTATTTTTTCAACCAATCAAGAACGCGCCATCGAGCTGTTTTGCTTTTCTTTCTAACACGCAATCTCTATTATAAGATCCTTCTCTAACATACTGTGTTGACAACTATTTTTTTATATTGTTGTAAATACTAATAAATATATGGAGTATGTTTATAAAATCAAAAAAATCAAAAAACCAAGACAGTTTAACAAATAAATTATAATATTTTCATTGTTGTTTTTTTTTATGCCACAAACAATAGAGGTTGTGTTGTATTTATTATACTTGGATTCATTTATTTAATATAAATAATTAATTTTTATTATTGATGTATGTGAATCATTATAAAATATACCAAATCTAGTTGAATAAATATGATAACTTTTGAAAAATTTAAAAAGAACTTGAAAATTTTCTTAACAAATTTGTATCGCGCGCGCATAAAGTCTTCCATTTTTGTGGCGAGAAGGCGACCTTTTGATTGGTCGATTCACAGCGGCCAAACCAGGCTGCGCACTGCCATACCTGTAGTATTTCTACCATGAATCGAAATACACGTGGTATGTTTTAACCTAAAAAATATCGATGTCATACATAAACAAATTAATTATAATCTATATTGAAATATTAATTATAATTACCTAGAGTATGTTGTAATCTTCCTTGTAAATAATTGCAATAATTATATGATTTACCCGATGTAATTAAATTTTTGTTACTAACAGTAAAACTATTTCTCATGTGGCACATAGATCGTAAACATTTTGTTGTATTATTGTTTGCAATATACTTTGTTGTTGTTCCAACAAGACGCAATCCAATTTTTACAATTAAACTCATTGTTTGTATTATAGTTTTTTTTTCAAACAATATTTATTATTTTTATATTATAGTTATTGTCTTATTAATAACAATATATAAAAACAATTGATCTATCGAAACTACTACGTTCGAATGCTTTTGTTAAAAGCATTCGAACGTAGTAATGTACATTAATAATAACATAATATAATATTAATATTAACTATTATTTCTTGAACCAGTTTTTCATTATATAAATTATTTAATTAACGTTTTATTAAGTGAAAAATATTATGAGTTTCGATTATTTTTTTATATCTCCAATAAATTGTTAATAAAAAAATAAACATTATTAATAATTCATTATTTTTATTTTACAGTATTGTCGAACATAAATTTTTCGTTGAGGTTGCCGAAGACGGTGCAGCAACAAATATTAAAATGTCCCCAGTATTGAGCGTTGTATCATAATATATTGTTTATATTTGTCAGCTGTGCAACGGTCAAAAGTGCAAAAGTATAAATAACCATAATAGAAAGATGAGTTTGAAGATAATTTATAAATTATAATTATTGAAAATAATTGATGATTTTGAATTATTACTAATCCCAAAATAAATAAATATATAAAAAAAACTTTTTTTCCTCCTGGGATTTGATAATTTCCATATTGATCAATAATGCACCTAGATTTTTTACGAAAGTTTTCTATCGAAATCGATGTTAACGAAACATTATTTGAAGAATCATTACCGTCATATTTTATTCCAAGAACATCAAAAGCATGGGTAATTTAAAAATTTAATAAATGGGTAAATATATAAATATATTATAAACAATATTCAATGTTATTTTTAAAAGTATTTATTTATACAACGGCTCTTGACAAAGTACATTAATTAATTTAATTAAAATTCTTGAAATATATATTTAATAAATATTTTATTTGTGATTATTTTAATTATCACTATAAATAAAAAATCAATGCCGTTGAATAATGAAGGCAATAGTTATATTTATACGTATTTTTTTTCACCAAACGGTACATTTTTTAATTGGATTCATGTTGGATCCAGGTTGACATCCAAAATCTTTTGAAAATTCTGGCATATTGGACACGAGACCATTTACTCGAAATTTATTACGTGGATGTGTACCATTGATATATTTTTTAATATGATCCACAGAAAGTTTATCACACCATGCATTCCCAAAGCTTAGCCACAACAATTGTCTTGGACTGTAGTCTAAACCAGGTAGTCGCTTATCACTATTTGATAACTCTTCATAAGCTCGATAAGTAGCTTTCATTCCACCATTATCAGAAACAGTTTCAGGTTGAACAGCACTTCCATTTACCTAGAAAATTATGAAAATTAAAAAAAAAAAATAATAATAATAACAATATAATATCATAATAAATGTGATTACATTTTCTCCAACTTCTGGCATTGTATAATTTCCATATTGTTCAATGATGCATTGAGACCTGTTATGAAAATTATTTCTTGAAAATTCGGTCCACAGTGAATGATCTTCTGTACCTTTTTCATTTCTATGTATGTTATCAACATCAAAGCCATGTACCATTTCGTGGCCTATTGCAAAGCCCAAACCACCGTAATTCATGTAGTTTGGTGCTTTATAATAAAAATAGTTATTCTGAGGTATTAGTAGGTATGAAATAGCTGAAATAAATTAATTATAAATTTTTATAAAATTGTACTCAATAAATCATCCTTAATATCTAAGTAAAGAAATATATACCTATGAAATATGGAGTATATGGAAAATTGTTTCCAAGATCAAGTTGTGCAATTCTACCAAACATACTTACTATAACAGAATAAGATTCATTAATAAAAAGAGGATTGACTAAAAATTGTTTTGTTCTTTCGAGTGCATCTGAATAGCTTCCATTATCAAATAGTTGTAAATTTTCATAATATTGATCAATTTTTGATGTATTAGTTAAGACCTCTATATATCCAATTTCAATCCGAGATAATTTATTAAGTTTTTCTAAAGATTTATTTTTTGTATGATTATCAATCCAATCAGCCTCTTCAATTATTCTATGAAATTTTTCTTTGATATTGAAAAACATTTTTATTATATCGTTCCGTGCGTTTATCATCATAGAATTATTATTATAACTTTGAACATAAATAGTTGCCGCTGCTGCTGGTAGGTTATATATAACATCTCTAACACAATCTTTATCTTTAGGGAAACCAGTAGTATTTTTTTCATTTTCTACATATTTCCACATCATGTAATTTGTTAAAATTCTTTTTATTTCTGTTGAATTTAATGATTCACTCAATTTTTTCAGATAACTAAAATTAATAATAGTAAAAGTTGACGATAAATTAACTTGAGGATGAGACGTAAAATCGATAATCATTTGCCAATCGAAAAAAGAATAATTCTTTGTTAATTCATCGAGTGTCATTTCAACTCTATCAAAAGTAGGATTTAATTTTTTTTGTGCTGAAATTTTTCCACGGCTGAGCTCAATCTCAAATTCCAAAATTTTATCAAGTTCATCTTTGTAATTAGCATGTTTAACCCCCATGTTTTTTACTGTTTTTATCATTTTGTTGTAATATTTATTTACTTTAGTATTATTACGGCCTTCCGCCAAATCTTGCACAGTTAATGTGAATAGCAGTGGTTCCATTGAAATAGAAAAATCATCAAACTTAAATAAATTTATTGCAATGTGATGAAAGTAATGCCACTTCAATAATATGTCTTGGGAATTAAGATCACTTTTGTTCCATTGAGATCCTTTCAGAACAGGCCAACCTCCATAACGATCCAGAAAAATTAAAATATCTTCATACATGCGGAAAGATTCTTCATTACATAATCTGTATAAAGTTATAGCAAGCTTCAAGTATTTAGGCTCATTAACTGAACTATTTTTTTTAAGTGTTATTTCGAGATTTTTAAGAAATTGTTCTTTCAGTACACTGAAGCTATCTACTTCGTCTGTCATATAATTGGAATTTATAAAACCTCCACAGGTAAACTGATAAAAATCATGACAAGGATTAACAGTTGGATCCATGTTATGCAACAGTCGAGAAGCTAAATGTACAAATAAAATAAGTATAAAACAATCTTTTTTAAAAATTAAGAAATTTTTTTTTTTTTTACCAATTTCAAGACAAGCTGGAGTTTGACAAGTTTCATTATTGTTGTCAGTTGACGATGGTTGACTGCCTATTGTATTGAAAGAAAAAAATATTTATAATTATTGATCATTTGTAGCTGGCTTTGTAACTGGAAAAATAATCAAAAAAAAAATTTATTTAAATATTATTATAAATCGTTATAATTATGATGCACGTGATAAATTTGATTAATTGCTAAAAAATTAATTGAAACTGGAATAGAAAATTTAATATAAAATCTTAAATTTAATTTTAAAAAAAAAATTTTTATATGAATAATACAAATAATTTTTTTATTAATTATTTACCAAAAACAAGTTGACCCAATGAAAACAGGAATAAAAAAATAACGAATGCTGGCTTCTTCATTTTCTTGCAGCTGTTCAATATGATCCACTTGATGATATCGTTGTAGTTTACTAATGAATTTCACTGTATTTGATTCTTCTATTTATACTCAAAATTTTATAACTTGATGACTAATAAATTTACGTCTTCCGTATTATAAAAATAAGGATGAGCCAACCAGTATATAGTGTTATATCTTTTGTTTAAAAAAATAAAAATATATTTTATTGAATTTTATTACTCTTCCGCATTTTTTCTATGTTAATATGTTTTTTTTTTTTTTTAAGTAATAAAAAAATGATAAAAAATTAAGTTAGGATTTCTTATCACTATAGCCTTCGAGTATAGACATGTAGAGACAAGTGTTTTATGTAATAATTATACGATCAACTTTATATGAATCTTTAAGTATAAAAAAAACAAATTGATGACAAGTATAGTGATTTTGTTCTAGACAATATGGCTCTATATATACACTTTTGTTATCAAATATTTTTGATAGATCACCTGCGTCATAATAGGCATCACATGACTACAAAATTTAAATATAAAAAAATGAAAAAACAAAAATAATTTCTAAAAAGACGTCATTCGAAATGGTCAACGATGATAACAGCTAAATAAAAATATCGAAAAAAAAACCACGTCGATTTAGGACACACACATATACACACTGTGATAATATTTATAGTGATAAGCTAATGGCTATATAATTTTTTATTATTGAAATTCCAGGTATTGTTAAAAATAAAAATTTCAAAGACGTCATTCAAAATGATAACAGCTAATAATAAAACTAATGAATAATTCACAGTATTTAAATTATTTATATCCAAATTCAGTAACTTGGACTCCCACGGTGAGGACGTACTTATCATCCATTCTAGGTTTCCATAACCATCCGTAGTCATTTTTATTTTTGACTAGATTCGTCTAGTTTGCCAAGTTCAAAATAATGGACTCAGAAAAAATTAAATTTTACAAAAAACTTAAGTCCTTTTTCCAACGATAAAAAACTTCTCGATATCTACATTATTTTACATAGCTGTAATTGGAGCCACACAATCAATATCTACATTATTTTACTTTTGTGCATTTTTTACTTAGCTATAGATTTTTTATTACTTGTAAACTGTAGCCAAAAAATTAATATACTTTAACATTATTTTACTCAGCTAGAATTTGAACAATTTGTAATTGTAGCCACACACCAATATTCGCATTATGTTTACTTAAAAAAAAAAAAACTTAGGTTTAATTATAGCCAAACAATCAATATCTACATATTTTACTCAGATTAATTTTTTTAGCTGATTTTTTACTTAGTCACAATTATAGCCAAATACTCAATATCTGATAATTTTACCAGCTTATTTTTCATTAGCTACATCTTTCCTTCAGCTAGATTTTGGACTTTAGCTAGATATTTTACTTAGCTTCAATTATAGCCAAAAACAATAATATCTACATTTACCAACTTAATTTTTCCCTTATATATATTTTTTAATTAGCTGTAATTGTAGTCAAACAATAATATATTTACATTATTTCACCAATAAATTTTAATTAGCTCGATTTTTATTATATAATAATTTTATAAAAAAAACTAAGTCCCTTATTTGAACTTGGCAAAAATAATAGACGAAATGAATCAAAAAAATGATGGTCATAATCTTTAGTTGCCAACACTATGGGGTGCCACGGGACTGAATTTGGGTACAGCCGAATAATTCACAGTATTTTATATCTTTATTTATACTCAAAATTTTATAACTTGATGACTTAAAATTGTTTCAAATAATATATACTCATAAATAGATTTTTTTTAAATTCAAATTTATAATAATTTTTGAATTTATTCTCAAATTATTAAACACATAATAATTTTATAGTAGGTATATATTTCAATTTATTGTATAATAAAAGGATAATGCAATTTTTTTTCTTTTTTCCATCGATAAATAATTTCTTCTCGAATATTTATATGAAATTTTTTCATCATATTTAAAAAAAAAATGAAAATACATAATTTTTATATAGGTTTATTTGGTTTATACTTTTGTGCATTTTTTCATGTCGATGTATATCCATTTTTTTATAAACTTGAAAAATTAAATAAAATAAAATAATATACTTTAATTTTTTATTTGTTTTTTTATTACTGTGGAATTTGAACAATGATAATGTACATTTAACACATGTCAAACGAATGATACATAAAATGTAAAGAAAAAAAAAAAAAACCACGGTTTCAGTATGTAATCAAGGTCATAAATATATATATTTTTTTTTTACCAGATGGAACATTTTTTAGTTGGATTCATGTTGGATCCAAGTGGACAATTAAAATCTTCTGCAAACTCTGGCATGTTTGATAATGTACCAAGTACTCGAAATTTCGAAGGTGGATACTCATTATTCATTTGTGATGACATATACTTTTCTGTAGATTCTTCACACCTTACATTTGCAAAGCTCATCCAAAACATTTGTCTTGGAGTATAAAAAAGACCAGGAAGTCGTTTATCAGCTGTATTTGATAAATTATCATAAGCTTGGTAAGCAGCTCTTATTCCACCATTGTCTGCAATATTTTCACGTTGCGAAATATTTCCATTTACCTAAAAAATAAATAAAATTAAAAAAAAATAATTAATTTTCATCATAATTAATCTTTAGACAAAAAAATAAAAAGAGAACAATAATGCCATAATAAATAATTACTTTTTTTCCCCCTGGGGTTTTATAATTTCCATATTGATCAACAAAGCAACTTAATTTTTCATGAAAATGTTTTTTTAAAATTGATGCCGATGAATCATTATTTAAAGGACCATTATCGTCGTATTTTATTCCTAAAATTTCAAAAGCGTGAGTAATTTCGCGGCCTATCAGAAAGCCTAAACTACCGTAATTCATGTAGTATGGTTTTTCAGAATCATAAATTATGTCATTTAAAAGTATCGTATACGAAATTGCTGAAACAAATTAATTACATTATTTTATTATAATATATAAAAATAAATATCAAACACAAATAAAAAAACATACCTATCTCATTAAAATAAGGATTGTAAAATGCAGGTGTATTAAACATATGCGATGCCGATGATACCCAACGAATTTCATTATTCAATGACAACATTAATTTTTGTTTAAATATCTCTAATCGTGCGTATGCTTCAAAAATACTTTCATTTTCAAAAAATTCCAAATCTTTATAAAATTCATCAACAATTGAATTATTTGTAAATTTAGTTATGTATCCAGCTACATCAGGAGCTGATTGAATTTCTTTTATGCTTTTATTCTTTGTTTCATCGTCAATCCAATCAGCTTTTTTAATTAATTCAAAAATTTTTTCTTTAATATTTAACATCATTTTTTGTATATTATTTTCAGCATTTATCATCTTTGAATAATCATAATTTTGAATATAAATTCCTCCTACAGCAAGTGATAGTTTTTTTGAGACGAACTCGACACATTCAACATCTACCCATAAATTAATCAACATCGCATATTTTTCTATATGCTTCCACATAACATAATTAGCTATAGTTTTTATTTCTGTTGATTTTAATAAATCATTTAATTTTTTCATGTAATTAAAATTATTAATAACTATTTTTGTTGATGAATCAATTGGTGAACCATGATGATAACTAATGTATTCTTGCCAATTGAAAAATGAATAATTTTTTGTTAATTCATCTAGTGTCATTTCAATTCTATCAAATGTAGAATTTAATGTTTGTTCATTTGTAAGTCTTGAACGACTTAATGCAAGCTCAAAATTAATAACTTTTTTTATTTCCTGTGTGTAGTTAGTATTGTAATTACTAATATTCATCTTTTTTACAGTGGTATTTGCAACTTTAACCATTTTTTCGTATTGATCATTTATTTTAGCTTCTGCACTAATATCTTCAATAAAAACGTTTTCACCAAATATGGATTCATCTGGTTCCACAATAATAAAAGAAAAATCATAATTTACGTAAATCTCAAAAAAATAATTTTTCCATTGTGTTGTATTACCAACTTTGAATATTGTTTTGTTAAAATCAAATGAACTTTCATTCCATTCAGATCCTTTGAAAATAGCCCAGTCATTACCAATAATTAGTCTGTAGAATTCACGCATGTGTGGATCGTCACATATCTTGTATAAAGTCTTGGCGAGTTTTGTGTATTTAAAATCATTGATTGTACTATCCTGTGCAAGTATTCTTTCAACGATTATTTCAAATTTATCAGCTAGTTTATTATTTGCAAAGTTTACTTCAGTTGACTCATCTAGTGATTGAGTATAATTTGAATAACCTCCACATGCAAATTCATAAAAATCATCACAAGGATTGACATTTAAATTTCTCATTCCTAATATTCGAGAAGCTATAAATAAAAATATATCATTTTTAATAATATAAATACAATGATTATTGTAGTAAGAGTTAATTTTATGTCAACAAAAAAATAAAATTTTTAATTAATATTTTTATTCTTACCAGCATGAATACATGCTTCTGTTTCACAAATATCAGAAACATTTTTGTCTGCTGTTATTGGATGACCTATCAAAAAAATAATTAAAATTAAAAAATCATTTTAATATTACATTACTAGCTGTGATGAAAGAAATAACTTTTAAAAATTACAAAATAGCTTATTGCAAATTGAGTAAATAATAACGATATTTTTACAATAAATAAAATAAATTGTTTGCTAATCAATTACCAAAAACAAGTACATCAAATAATAACACAAATAAAAAAATTATAAATACTGTCACTTTCATTTTTATGCACTTTTCAACAATACAGTCAGTTCTCTCACTGAGGCTGAGAGACTACTGAATTATCTTTTTCGAATTCTGGACCTGTTGGCAATTTTAGTAAACCTCAAAAAACTGCAAATGGAAAATAATTTCTACTGTGTTTTCTCTTGAAGAAAAAGAAATTGTGACAATAGAAGTCACGTTTGTGTTGTAAGCGGTTGTCCCTTGAGACCAAAGAATATTAGACGCAAGAACATCAAGAAGATTAGAAAATTCACCATGTCTTTATATACATTCAAAAAATAAAATCAACACGTTTTTTCACTTTTACTTTTTCTATGAAACATGATCTTAATAAAAATTTTAGTTTCCAAAATGTATTCAGGAACTTTTACACTCAATTCTCAAATTAATAAATATTTTGTTAAATAAATATTTTGACGTATTTAATTTGTGAAATATTTGAATTTTAAATTACAATTATCTATATCGACAGTGTAGAACTCGAGTTGCTCAACTTTATAAATTTATTGATGCCTTTATTCTTGATTATAAATTTTTTTTTTTTTATAAATACCAAACCCTAAAAAAATTTTTTTTCAACTTGTCCAACTTGAAAATTCAAATAAATGAACCTTTTTGTAATTATGAATATATTTTTGAATTTATATCTCAAAAGTAAATAAAAATAATTTTTAAAGTTTACTTTATTCGAGATTGTAGAACAATAAAATTAATCAGTGTGAAGAAAAAATTTTTCTCTTTTAAATAATAATTGAAAAATAAAATAAAAAAATATACTTAACATTTTCATTTTTTTTTTTTTATTACTGCGGAATATAGACAATGACAATATACATTTAACACATGTCAAACGAATGATACATAAAATATAAAAAAAAAAAATTCAGTATGTAATCAAGGTCATAAATATATATTTTTTTTACCAAATGGAACATTTTTTAGTTGGGTTCATGTTGGATCCAAGTGGACAATTAAAATCTTCTGCAAACTCTGGCGTGTTTGATAACGGACCAAGTACTCGAAATTTAGTAGGTGGATGCTCCTCATCCATTTGTGATGACATAACTTCTTCTGTAATTTTTACACACCATACATTTGCATAACTCATCCAAAACATTTGTCTTGGAGTATAAAAAAGACCAGGAAGTCGTTTATCAGCTGTATTTGATAAATTATTATAAGCTTGGTAAGCAGCTCTTATTCCACCAATGTCTGCAATATTTTCACGCTGCGAAATATTTCCATTCAACTAAAAAATAATTTAAATTTACCAAAAATTATTAATTTATATCATAATTAATCTTTAGACAAAAAAAAAATAAAACAATAAAGTCATAATAAATAATTACCTTTTTTCCAACTCGTGAAATTTTATAATTTCCATATTGATCAATAATGCACCTAGATTTTTTACGAAAGTTCTCTGTCGAAATTGATGTCGACGAAACATTATTTGAGGAATCATTACCGTCATCTTTTATTCCTATATAATCAAAAGCATGGGTAATTTCGTGGCCTATAATAGAGCCTAAACTACCGTAATTCATGTAATTTGGTCTTTCAAAGTCATAAATGTCACTCTCAAGTATCGTATACGAAATTGCTGAAACAAATTAATTTAATTTTTTTTATTACATAAGTATATGACAATATTTTAAGAACAAATGAAAAAAACATACCTATCGCATTTACATGAAACATGAAAAATGCTGGACTTTCAGCCATATGGGATGCTACTCGAGTCCAACTAGTTTCATTATTTAATGTTAACATTTTTTTTCGTTCAAATATGTCTAATCGTGCGTATGCTTCAAGAATACTTTCATCTTCAAATAATTCCAAATCTTTATAAAATTCATCAACTATTGAATTATTTGTAAGTTTAGTTATATATCCAGCTGCATCAGGAGCTGATTGAATTTTTTTTATGCTTTTATTTTTTGTTTCATTGTCAATCCACTCAGCTTTTTTTATAAATTCAAAAATTTTTTCTTTAATATTTAAAATCATATTTTCAATATTATTTTCAGAATTTATCATCTTTGAATAATCATAATTTTGAATATAAATTGCTCCCATTGCAAGTGGTAAATATTCTAAGACGAAATCGAAACATTTATTCTTGTCCGGGGTGTAACCAAAGAAAATCATATTTGTATCTATATGCTTCCACATAACATAATTAGCTATAGTTTTTATTTCTGTTGAGTTTAATAAATCATTTAATTTTTTCATGTAACTAAAATTATTAATAACTATTTTCGTTGATGAATCAATTGGTGAACCACGATAATAACTAATGTATTCTTGCCAATTGAAAAATGAATAATTTTTTGTTAATTCATCTAGTGTCATTTCAATTCTATCAAATGTAGAATTTAATTTTTGTTCTTTTGTAAGTCTTGAACGACTTAATGCAAGCTCAAAATTAATAACTTTTTTTATTTCCTGTGTGTAATTAGTATTGTAATTACTAATATTCATCTTTTTTACAATAGCAGTTGCAACTTTAACCATGCTTTTGTAAAGATATTCTTCATTAGGATCTTCAATAAAAACGTCGTCACCAAATATAGATGTATCTGGTTTCACAATAATAGAAGAATAATCATGATTTACGTGAAAATTAAAGAAATAATTTTTCCATTGTGTTGTATTACCAACTTTGAATATTGTTTTGTTAAAATCAAATGAACTTTCATTCCATTCAGATCCTTTAAAAATAGCCCAGTCTCTACCAAGTTCAAAAAATTCATCAAGTTCACATGCCTTACATGCCTTGTATAAAGTCTTGGCGAGTTTTGTGTATTTAAAATCATCAATTTTACTGTCCTGTTTAAATATTTTTTCAACATTTTCTTCAAATTTATCATTTAGTTTATTCACGTAGTTTGCACCAATTATATTATTTTTTGGTTTAGTGTTATTTAAATAACCACCACATGCAAATTCATAAAAATCATCACAAGGATTGACATTTAAATTGCTTGATCTTAATATTCGAGAAGCTATAAATAAAAATACATCATTTTTAATAATATAAATACAATGATTATTGTAGTAAGAGTTAATTTTATGTCAACAAGAAAATAAAATTTTTAATGAATATTTTTATTCTTACCAGCATGAATACATGCTTCTGTTTCACAAATATCAGAAACATTTTTGTCTGCTGTTATTGGATGACCTATCAAAAAAATAATTAAAATTAAAAAATCATTTTAATATTACATTACTAGCTGTGATGAAAGAAATAACTTTTAAAAATTACAAAATAGCTTATTGCAAATTGAGTAAATAATAACGATATTTTTAAAATAAATAAAATAAATTGTTTGCTAATTAATTACCAAAAACAAGTCCATCAAATGAAAACACAAATAAAAAAATTATAAATACTGTCACTTTCATTTTTATGCACTTTTCAACAATACAGTCAGTTCTCTCACTGAGGCTGAGAGACTACTGAATTATCTTTTTCGAATTCTGGACCTGTTGGCAATTTCAGTAAACCTCACAAAACTGCAAATGAAAAATAATTTATACTGTGTTTTCTCTTGAAGAAAAAAAAATTGTCACAATAGAAATCACATTATGTGTTGTAAGCGGTTGTCCCTTGAGACCAAAGTCATCTTATTGAAGAATATTAGACGCAAGAACACAAAGCAGAACAGGTTGGCAAGCTTAGAAAATTCACCATGACTTAAAACATCTAAAAAATAAAATTAACATGTTTCTCTACTTTATTTTTTTCCATGAATAATGATCCTGATAAAATTTTAATGTTTTTTAGTATATTTTACACACCTTATAGATATTTCGAAAAAACTTTTTGACGTGTTTCGTTTGTAATTTGAATTTAAATTTTCAAATTATCTATACCGACAGTGTCTGTTCTTTCAAGCAGTTTTCAATTTTATCAACAAACACAAATTATATATATAAAAAATTTTTGTTTTAATAATAATAAATAAATCAACAATAACCATGTGTCAAGAGACATGTTTATTTAAACATCAACAATCAATTGTTGATGAATTAAAACAAGATTTAAAAAAAATAACTGAAATTGATGATGTTGATGTTGAGGTATGTTTATGTTATAATTTATTATTATTTGGATAATTTAAAACACTTAAATGCAATAAATAAATACATGTTTTAGAAAAAATTAAATGATTTATTTGAATGGCTGCAAATTTCACCAAAAATAACAACATTTCGAGTCAACACATTATTAACAGATGCTGATAAAATATTGACAATGTTGTTAAACTTGAAAAATATTAACAAGGTATACAATATAATTATTATTGTTTATTTTTATATATTATTTATTGTATAAATATGTCTAAAATAGAGTTTATCATCAATATCAATTGAATCAAAATTACCAGAATTGATTATAATTGAAGCTAAAAAATGTCATCAAGAAAAAGAAATGATTAATCATGATAATGAAGCTGTTGTTGATGCAGCATGTGGTGCTGCTGTATTACGAGGTTCACATGTATTTGCACCAGGTATTATGGGTTTAACTGGTGGTAATATAAATGATAAAATTAATTTATATGCTGATATAACTGGTTTATCAAAAAAAGGATTTATCAAAAAATATGATAATGATTCTAAAAAGTATTTGGGATATGGAATATTAAGACAAACAAGAAATGAAATATTTCATGAAGGTAATTGTGGTACTGGTCTTGCTATTGAAATGATTGAAACAATTTCTGGTTTACCACAATTAAATGAAACTGATTTACCTGATGGTTTTGTATTATTACAAAATTTTCCATCAATAATATGCTCACGTATTGTTGATCCACAACCAGATGATATTGTACTTGATATGTGTGCTGCACCTGGTAATAAAACAACTCATTTATCAGCATTAATGAAAAATAAAGGCAAAATTATTGCTATGGAAAAAATAAAATCAAAAATATCTAAAATGAAAAATAATTGTCAAAAATTTGGATGTAAAAATGTCGATATATTTTGTTTCGATGCAACAAAATCAGTAAATAATCAAATAACCAATGAAAATAATAATTCATTATTAGAACCACCATTTTTTAAGCAAACATTTGATAAAATTTTACTTGATGGACCATGTTCAGTACTTGGTAAAAGACCTCAACTTTTTAATAAAATAACTTGTAAAGAATTACGTGCAATTGTACCTCTACAAAAAAAATTATTTACATCTGTAAGTTGGTATATTAAATTTTATATTTTTAATTATAATTATTAATTATTTATCTATTTTAATAGGCAGTTGAATTGCTAAAAGATGGCGGAACATTGGTATACTCAACTTGTACAATAACAATTGCTGAAAATGAAGAAATTGTTGCTTGGGCATTAAAAAATTTTCCATGTTTAAAATTAAATCCAGCAAGACAACAATATGATTCATTTAATCTTGAAAAATATCCAGTATCATCAGGCTATCCAATTGAAGATTTACCATCAAATTTAGCTGATAATCTTTTACGTTTTGGAAGTGAAAATAATACGGTAGGTTTTTTCATTGCATCATTTAAAAAAAATACATAATAAAATTTAAAAATAAATAGTACAATTTCTTTCTTTTTTTTTTTGCTATTTATTTATTTTTTACACAAATTGAAAAAAATATTATCTGATTAAAATTTTAATGATTTTGTGATGTATTTTTTTTTGTAAAATTCATTGTAAATATTTATTATTTATTGTTGAATTAATGATGATTAATCAAACCATACCCATTTTGGCGAAACACTTGGAAAATCAAATTTATCTGGATGACCAATATGTGATAGTTTTGGAAATGTTTTTGACCATGTAAATGGTTCTTCTTCATTTGTTTTACTTGGTCCACATATTGCAGTAAATGTTTTTATCTCAGCATTATTAATAATTGTAATTTTAGTATCAATAACACCAAATGGTAATGGTACATCATTAAATTCACCTCTAAATTTAAAATTATTATGTCTTGATGAATTATTATTTAATTTTGTATCATTAATTTTATTAAACTGTTTAATTTTTAATGTTGTATCATCATTATTATTTTCAGCAATTTCTTTTAATCTATTTACCAAAATTTTTGTTTTTTTAATTGGTTTTTTATTTAATTCATCTGTTGGTTCAATTAATTCTGGTGTTTTAAATTTTGATTGTTTTGAAATATCAATATTATCAGGTTTTTTAAATCTTGAAAAACCATCTAGATATATAATTTTTTTGTCATTTAATATTTTTGTGTAGTCACTTATATGAGTTGTTCGTGAATGTTGTTCAACAAGCCAAATTGATGAATCAATAACTCTTATAATTGCCCATTGAATTGGTCTTGATATATCAGTGTCATCACGACGTGCTAATAATTTTGACCAATCATTACCATCAAGTGACAACCAATTTGCTGCCATTATTCTTGCTGGTGACATGATGATATGCTAAACAAAAAAAAAAAACAACAACATAATTAATATTAAAGCATACTTGATAATAGTAAGTAATTAACAGAGAAAAAATTCTTACAGATTCATAATTTTTATTTAGAGTATTTATTATTTCATTGTCAACTTGTTTTTTCATGTTGCTAGTTCTTAATGGTCTTCCAGTAACAATAAGATCTTGATTTTTTTTACTACTGATAATATAATATTCGTCTTGTGATGATAATGCACCAGGATATGATGACATTGCAATGGAATTTGTTGGTACTCGTTCAGCGCCATAATCATCATTAACATGATAACCAAATTTATATCTTTTCAACAATCTCAGCATCTTGTTGTATCTATTGATAAGCAACATAAAAAAAAGTAATTTACAATTAACATTTGATATCTTTACAAGATAATGAACATTGATAAAAGTTATATCAAGAAAAATTCCAATACCGTATTATTATTTTCCAATGTAATGCATGGAAAAATTATTTTCAAAAGAAATATAAGATTATATTAGCTTATTTATTAATTAACAAATTATTTATAATTTTAGTTTAATAAAAAAAAGGAAAAAACTTACGGTGCAGCTGTGTGATGAAAGATTGCAAGTGCTGGTTCAACATCTGGATTATCATGTGATAAATATTTGATCAATATACCACCAATATCAGCTGTAAAATCACGTGATGATGTATCATTTGTTCCAAAATTAAACATATCACCAGCTAATGCTAGCCAAATAAAATCCGAATGTGCAATATTAACATTTTTTCTACTTTTCATAACAGTATAACGCCAGCCATCTTCAAGACCATTTAATTGAGCATAAAATAAACTAATCATATGCCAATATGAATCTTTACTACCAAGTGTATCAATTTTATTACGAAATTTTTTAAGTGCAACATCATTACTAAATGCTTTACGAATTATTTTACATGTTTCTTCTTGTAATAAACATGCAGCATTTATTGTATTTGACCAATGATGATGTATCAATTGCCATGTTAGACTACCTTCAAGAAAACCAGCAGCATATGCTTGTACAGAATCTGGATAACTTGGTGTTGTTTCAATTTCAACAAATGACCAACCAATTTTATGAATTTTTGTACGATAATATGCTTTTGCAGCAATATCTTTTGGTAAATTTGATAAATTATTTGATTGTCCTAAAAAATCAATTTGATAACCAACTATTGGATTCCATGATAATATTGCTGTGTATGTACCATCATTTTCAACTCTACCAAATTCACCAATAATTATTGCACCAAGACCCAATAATATAACAGCAACAAGAATATAAGTTGAAATACGTGTCTGCAACCACGATGCTCCTACAACCTTCAACATTTTTACTCATCGGTAAACGACAATTAAATTTTAATAAAATTTTATATTTCAATTAGATAATATTTATATCAATTAATTTTGTTATGTTTTTTTCTATTGCAGTTTATCAATTTTTTATGTTTTTATCAAAAACAACATACGGGGCGTTTCTCAACCCATCGATTACAATTTTTTATTTCTTCTTCTTCTGGGTTTTTGTCTAATTACTTAGACACCTTGGATCCAGTTTAGTATTCTGTAAAATAATTAAATTAAATATTATTTTAATTATTATAATTTAATCATGACGTTAATTTTAAACTTGTTAAACTGGTTGAAGAATAAAAAAAAAAACCGTCAACTCATTAACAGAACAAATTAAAATTATTTAACTTATTAGCAAGTTTATTCTCGAAGCATCATAAGTCATACGACGTTGTATTATTGAGAAATAATAATTATTATTTTAAATTACAATGAGTCACGCATGATTAAACCCTTAATCGCAATTTATGATTTTCTCGAATGATCATATCATCTAAAAATACTTGCCAATAATATTTTATAATTTCTTTGTTAATTTTATATATATATATTAACTTAATTTTCATCTTACAAAATAATATATATATATAAAAATAGAATATGTTTTTTTAAAAAATATAATATACATCTATAAATATATTATTTTATTTATTTTTTATTTTTATAACAATTTACGGCGCAAGTAATGACATTCAAACAAATACTCGAGGACAATCATTTTAAAAAAAAAAAATAAAACAAAAATGATAATAATAATCAGTGTTAAATAAAAAATATATTAACTCAGGTGATATTTAATGTTATAAATTCAGGGACAATTATTTGAATTAATTAATTTTTTACGTATCAATAAATTACAATAATATTTAATTTAAAAAATTTTATTATTTTTTTTTTTTCTATTGACCGGGAGCACGTGTCATCCTGATGATTATTATTAAACATACTCGTTATCAGTAGAAAAAAAAAAAAAATGCTATCACTGGCGCTTATTAAATTTTAACAAGTTATATATTTTTTTAAAAATTATTTACACTGTTAAAAGAACTTGTAAGGTATTTATAAAAAATAATAACAATGGTAATTACCATTTGTAAAATTTTGAGAAAATAAAATGGAGTATTTTGTTGTATAATATTGTGCTAAGTGTGTTTTGGAGTAAATTGAGTTAAGATTATAATCAAGAAAATTTAAATAATTAATTAAAAATAAATAAAATTATTAATAAAATAGTGTAATTAGTATATTTTTTAATATTTTTTAAAAAAACTTACATTTGATTGAGTAATAATGTCTTGTGTATTATTGCAAATGAATAATAATTTCATGCCAATAAATCAATGATCACATTTAATTAAAAATTTTATAATTTTTTTAATTATATAGCAATGGACCATTTGCTCCGACACTTTAGCCCACAGAGTTAATAATATATTAATATTATTTATTTTTTAATTAACGTTTGACGTGCTTGGCGTCTGACGTTCAACTGAGTTAACAGAATGGAGCACAGTCTTAACATTCAGCTATACAATGCCAAAGCTAACGAAATAATTTTTTTTTTTACTGTGCATGTATGTGTATTAGCTTCAGCTTTACTTTGCTTTACTTACTGTCTCTATCTCTTATATATTAACGATGCCACTTTAATTTTTATTATTTTTTTTATTTTTTTTTTCTCACATCATCGTCTTCTTGCCAATACCAATAGTATCATCATCAATATAAAAATAAATACAAGATTATTTAAAATATCAATAATCAAGATGATAATATAAATTTAATATAATTTAAATTGTTTATTTATTTAAAAAAAATTTATTTTTTTTTTTGTAAATTTATTGTTTAAATATTTTTATTTTCATCTGGTAATTATTATTTTTTTTTTTGTTGCAGACAGAAAAATTTATGGGTTGCAGTTAGGGGCAATGACTCACAAAACTTTGATACTGATCAAAGTGCATTTATTAATAATTTAAAAACAATTATAAATAATTGTTTATAAGTTAATTTTGGTAATTTATTTTAAATATTTATGCTAATGATGATGATGAGAATAGTTGATGAATCATAAGACTCGTTGGAATTTTTATATTGGTATTCCCCTTTTTTTTTTTTAGATGGAGTTTAATATGAACAATGGAGAATACTTCATCTCAACATGTACGTCTTCATTTTGGCATTTTAATATAACGACATTCCATACGTGCTTTTATAGCTTAAATGGTATTTATGGTTTCACCAAGGAATTCAATTTCGATTCTTCAATGTGTTGATATTTATTTTTTTCATTAAAAACCACGACCTATATTTTATTTTTTATTTATGTTTTCATCAATGATATTTAAATGATTATCATTTAAATTTGTCTAAATTATTCATCAATTTGTTTAATGATAATTAGTATAAAAAAATGATGTTACATTTGATTGAGATTTTTTAAAATGAATACAATTTTATAATTATATTGTTTTAATATATAAAAAATAGTTTTAAGAGAAAGTTTTTAGTACAAATTGATGAATGAGAAAGCGCAAAACAAGGAAAGTTTTTTATCGCACATGCTCAGATGTTATTAGACTTGATAAAATTTTATTTGGAGTATGCGCTTTCATGACTTGACTTGAATATGATTTTTCTGATAATATTAAATAATTCTTAAATGCTGACAAAACGTTGAGTTGTCTCAATTGCTAAAGTCACAAGAATCGAAATTTAATAATCATGAAATTAATTGTAATTTTGTTTATCATTAAAACAGTTATTTCATTACGTTCTAGTGATCATCATCAATTATCAATTCATAAAATTCCACTTGGTTCTGAAGCGACATTTAATTGGCGGTAATATTCTTTACCAATTTTTAAATAACAAAATAAAATTATTAATTATTAAATTATTATTTAGAATACAGCCAATTGATGAAACAGTTGAAATTGAAATTCATTATTCAGCTGATGAATTTTCATGGTTTGCTATTGGCTTTTCAAAACGTGGTGAATTTAAAAATGCTGATTATTGTGTACTGTGGATTGACTGGCATCGTGATGTTCATTTTAATGTAATTAAAAAGTTTTATAAATAATTAAAAAATCAATTTCTAATTAATTTATTATTATTAAAATTAGGATGCTTGGTCAAATGAAAATGGAATATTAAATATAGATGAACATCAAGATTGCAATGGATTTGTTTGGAAAAAACCAGACATAAATAATTTAACTAAATTTGCATTTACACGTAAATTTGATACTTGTGACGTGCATGATTATGTTATCGAGGTATATTATATATATGAAAAAAAAAAAAAAACAAAGTAGATTTATCATTGATATTTGATATGTTTTATAATTATTATGATAATATATATTGCGGCATTATAGAGAGGTACCACCCACATCGTATGGTCTAAAGGAACTGGTCCATTATCATCATTAAATGGACTTGATATTATTGCTGATTCAACATCATCAAGCATGTCAAGAACTGAACTTCTCAAATTTGGTAAACATATTAATAATATATTTCCAACAGACACATGGAAATATGAGCTTCTTGCTGATCAAGTACGTGTTCCTGATGTTGAAACAACATATTGGTGTCGTGTACAAAGACTTCCGCATATATTATCTAAAAAGTAATATATATTTTTTTATAAAACATTAATTATTTTATTAATATAATGTATATTATTATATTTTTTTGTATTTAGACATCATATATTGCAATTTGGACCAGCTATTCAAAAAGGAAATGAACATTTAGTTCATCATATGGAAGTTTTTCATTGTGCTGGATCAATTGATGCATCAGTACCATTATATAGTGGACCATGTGATTCACCAGATCGTCCTCAAGCAACTCAAGTATATAATTTTATTATGTTAAATTTATTTTGTTTAATTATTAATTAATTTTTAGATATGTAAAAAAGTATTAGCAGCATGGGCAATGGGTGCTGATGCATTTGTTTATCCAAAAGAAACTGGTTTATCAATTGGTGGTGAACAATTTAATCCTTATATTATGCTTGAAATACATTATAATAATCCTGAACGTATTAAAGAAAAAATTGATTCATCAGGAATTGAATTTTATTTAACTGAAACATTAAGAAAATATGATGCTGGTGTTATTGAATTGGGTCTTGAGTATATTGATAAAATGGCTATACCACCACGTCAGGTAAATATATATATTTTAAATAAATAAATAATTATTTATAATTTTATTTTTGTTAAATTAAAACAAGGAATCATTTGAACTTTCTGGACATTGTATTGCTGAATGTACTGGTGTTGGATTACCACAATCTGGTATTTATGTATTTGGATCACAGCTTCATACTCATTTAACTGGTACAAAAGTTCAAACTCGTCATATAAGAGATGGACAAGAATTATCTCCTCTTAATTATGATAATCATTATTCAACTCATTTTCAAGAAATACGTCTTTTACCTAAACCCGTTCACGTTATGCCGGTATTTTTACCCTTTTTATTTTATTTAATCTCTTTGTATTTTTTTTTTTTTCTTTGGAATTTATTGAAATTCTAGGTCAAATAATATTACAGGGTGATTCATTGATAACAACATGTTCTTATAACACACTTGACCGAGAGAATGTGACACTTGGAGGTTTTTCAATATCTGATGAAATGTGCGTCAATTATATTCATTATTATCCAAACGCAAGACTCGAGGTAATTTTTTTTTAAATTTTATTTTTCCATTAAAACGAGTTTTTCGATTATTTTTTTTATTAATTGATTTAAGGTTTGTAAAAGTTCAATAAGTGATGATGCATTGAGAACATATTTTCGTTACATGCGTGAATGGGAAAATCAAAAAACAAATTTCGACGATGAAATATCAACAAGTTACAAGAACATTGAATGGACTAAAATTAGAGTTGCAGCTCTTCATGATTTATACCAAGCAGCACCACTAAGTAATTTACATTTTCAACTATTGACATTTCTTATTATTAATTTATAATTTTAACAATGCAATAGGTATGCAATGCAACAGTTCAGATGGATCACGTTTACCTGGTTTATGGGACAATAGTGCTGCAACACCTGTTAAACTTCCACTTGCACCACCAGCTCGTGATTGTCCCAGTATCAATAGCCACAACAACAATCTTGATCAATCAATGTAATTTAAAATTCATCAACAAAATTAACACCCAAATAATTATATGGTATGCCAAAAAAATAATTAATTTAGTTCACAATGATATATACTTTCTTTTTTATTTTATTATTATTATTCTTGTCATTTTATTTATTTCATACAATCAATTGTTTTAACACTGAGTAAAAAATTGTACAAAAAAAAAAAAACAGCTGATTAAGAAAAAAAAAATCTCTTATCTTTTTTTTTGTTTAATTATATTTAAATTAAAATTCATCAAACAAATATCATAATACATAATACAATACGACCCAAATTTAATTTAATTTCTTTTTTTTTTTTTTCACACATTTAAAAATTAAGTTAAACATTTAAAATAAACATATAAATAATTTTAAAAAAATTTATCCACACACACATAAAAAAAATGAGAACAAAAAAAAAGGTAATTATTTTTAAATTTACCAAGCGAATTTAAGATTTTTTTTTTTTTTTTTTTTCATAATATTATTTATCAAAGTATTAAAAAAATGTTTGTTTTTTTTTTATCTTGCTATATCTAAGTTTTGAAAATAGATATAAAGTATACGCTTATTGCGTTTTAAATTTCGTGTAAAAATACGAAATATATATTTTTTTTTTTTTAAATATAATGTATATGTTTTTTTAAAAAATGTCAAAAGTCTATTTATTATTTGTTAGTATGTACTGGCTTATCAGTCTCAGTGATTATCATAATAAATTTTAAGATATTGAAAATATTGTCAAGTATGAAAATATTTTTAAAACAAATATTCAAGTTGAATGATTTTCCAAATATATATCTATTGTATTGGATAATAATTGAATTTAAAATAAAAAAAAAAAAATCAATGAAAATATAATAATACTAATAATAATGATGAGCATTGATAATAATAAAAAATTTATTGCTCATTAATTTCAATATTGTGTTCTTATGATTAAATATATATTTTTATTTATTTTATTATTATCATTGTTATTATTTAATTTTGTATTATATATGTCTGGACTAGATTAAAGCGATTGATTATTTTCTCGAATATTCATTTGTAAAAAACAATATAATATACCAGCTTGTGCCATAACATCAACAGTACCAGCAGCAAGTGGATCACGACTTTTTGGATCTGTTCGTGAATTACTTATACCTGGTCTTAATAATGTTGGTCCAAATACTGTTGCAAGATTATGAAGTGACATTTTATTTTGTGCTTCATGTTTATTAACTTTTCCAAGATGACCAAGAATAAAATCAATAACTGATTTATTAACACTTGGTAAATTTTCGTAAACCAGACGAAGACAACCACTTCTTGTTATTTCACCAGTTTGAAATGCCTCAAGAAAAGATGGATAAAGTGCATCAGTAAATAATGCCTCTGGCATTTCACGAAGATATAATTTTAATACACCAGTTACTGAATGTACATCAACCTATTAATATAATAATTAAAATAATAATTAATATAGATAATTTAAATGATAAATAATAATTATATAGGTATATTTACTTCTTTTAAAAGTTGTTCAGCTTCATATGAATTGCTTTCAAATGACTTTCGCAATTTAGTAACATCTGATGCAGAACCAGATACACGATAAAGACCAATTTCAGCCATTCCTCTACGTTCCACTTCTCTGACACACGCAGTTATGATAAAAGGAACATTTCGCTTTTCTCTCCTGAAGAAAAAAAAAAAAAAAAAACGAATAAATAAATTATAAAATTTAATTAAAATAATATTTATATACATACTTGCAAACTAATTGTATTTTAGCACCAAAAAGACCTTGAGGTTTTGCTGATGGTACTCTTCTTAATGTAACTTCACTTGGTACAAATGTCAAGCCAACATCAAGACTTGCTGGACCTAAATTAAGTGCTCTTTCAACTGGATCAGATTGTAGCCAACTTCTACTTAATTTTTGTGTACATTTACCACGTAATACAGATCTTCCACTACAATCTTCATACAATAAAATTCTTAAATTTTGACTTCCTTCAAGTTCAACAACAAATGTTTCACCCCATGTTGATGTTTTACCTTTGGCAATACTACTTTTAGCACGTTTAAAATAATGTCCATAACTATCAACTTCAACAACAATATAAAGTTCACCAGGTCTATCAAGACCAGGTGGTGTTAAACCAACAAGTGTTAAATGTAAATCACCAAGTAATAAACTTTCATCTCTACCTGATCTCATAAGATAAGATCCCATATCAGTTTGTAAATATGTTCTACAAGCAGTTACCCAAGCTTGTAATTCATACATTGATAATGGTAATATACCTGGTGGTTGTCCACCTTGTTGTAATGCTTCAACAGCTTCAATCCATTGATTTTTTTCAAATTCACTTGATAAAAAAAATGTATATGCTGTTTGTATACGTGATTGATTTTTATGAACAACACGTAATAATAAATTTGGTGATGCAAGTACCAATTGTGCTTCAAGTTCAGCTAATTTTTTACGATTTTTTTCTGAACATCTTGAACCAATACGATTTTTTTTTTCATCATTATGTTCTTCCCATAATATTTGATCTCTAACAGTACATGCTTGTGATCTAAGTGATACAACATTTGCTGGATTTGTTTCTTTTGGTTCAATACCATCATCTGATACAGTTACTTCAGATACAGGTAAATACCATTTTAATTCAAATGTAAATTTATCTCTACCAGATGCTTTATATTTAGCACATGCAATAACATCATTAAATAAAAATAAATGACGTAATTTTCTATGACCATCAGATAATTCAACAATAAATGAATTTTTAACAAGTCTTCTTTGTGCTCTATCATGAGTTGGAAACATTGATTTTGTTTGTATAATATTAAATTCATCTAAAAAATTTCTTGTCATTGTTAATGCTTCAGTTAATGGTATATTATCAGCATGATTTGTTGGTGTATGTTTTAATAAATCATGTAATACTAGTGCATTTTTTTGTACTCTTGCAACTGGTTTATGTAATAAATCTTCAAGTGATAAACCAGGACCACCTTTTGGAAAACCTTTTAATCTAATATCTTTTGTTATTTCACCAAATTGTAATGATTGTGCTGAACAACGTCTTACAGTATCAGTTGCTCTTGCATAATTATGTAAAAATGCACCATAAAGATTAATATTACTAGCCATTAATTTAAATTGTTCACCAATTGTTGTTTTAATTTCCCATTTATCTAATTTTTTTCTTAATTCATCCAAAAAATTTTTATGTAAACCATAAAGTTCTGGTATTTTATAAAACATTGTACCAAATTCTTCTTCACTAATAACTGGTTGTGATGTTGTTAATGTTGCACGTATTGCTTTCATATATTGTAACATAACATTTAAACATTCAACATATATTGTTTCTGATTCAACAACTGAATTAACAATACATTTAATCATATATATTCTATCATCATCATCATTATTATGATTATTAATTTTTTTATCTTTATTTAATTGTCGTCTTGGTGTTGTTGGTGTTGGTGATTCTAAACTACCTTCACTTAAACTTGTACGTTCAGTATCACTATTATTAAATGTTTCATTATCTGTACTTAATGTTCTTAATAAAATTTGTGGTGCAGATGTTACAATATTTTCTTCATCCTCTGAATCAATTGTTGTTCTGTGTTGTATAAAATAATCAATATTAACATAATTACTACGATTACCTGGTGAATCTGGTAATGATGGTGGTCTTTTTGTTGATGATGATTTATTATTTTTATTTATTATTGGTAATCTTGAATCAATATAAACATATTCACCAGTTTGATCAAGTGGAACTGAATCATAAAATGGTTCATCTTCTGATATTTCAGCATCACCATCTTCACTATCTTCAATAATAATTTTATTATTACTTTTTTTTTTTACTCCTTCTTGTTGTTGTTCAATTTCACCATTTGTATCTTCATTAACTTTATTTAATTCATTCAATTTATTATCATCATCATTATCATCATCATCATCATCATCATTTTTATCACGTTTACTACTTCCTGTAACTTCAATAACTGTTATATAATTACTTGGTATATCTGTATCACTATTTCTACGTTGTACAGATAATAATTTATTATAATTATTTGGTATTTCACTTTTTGGACGTTTTGATGTTGCTAATGAATAACTTAATTCAGATACACATTTATCTTGTAATTTACTTATGTCTTTTCTAACTGGTATTTCTGGTGATTGCTCAGATAATGGTGATTCTTCTGGTGGTGCTGATGGCTCATCATTACCATTATTATTTATATTTTCACAATTTAATAATTTATTATCATTTATATTTTTATTATTTTTTACATCATTTTTTATTATTGATGGATTTGTTAATAATATTGATGTATTTGTTGTTTCAGCAAGTTTTTTATGATGTTCAACATCTGCCAATAATCTCTCTAAATATTCAACATAAAATTCTTCTTTTTCAAGTTCTTCTCTCAAGCCAGCAACCTATATAGATGAATCATTATTTAATAACAAAAAAAAAAACCACAAAATTTATATTAAATAATAAAAAAAATACATACTTTTTCTTTGTGTTTTAATAAATTAGCCCTGACATCCTCCTCCCACGCAGCAGGCAATGAACTGTCAGGAAATCTTTCCACCCAAACCCTTTGAAAATCACCAAAAACACTCATCTTGATTTAAAATAAAAACTTGTTTTTCGATTATTATTAATTTTTACTATCATCACATTATTTAACAAAGAAAATTAAATACAAAAATTAATAACAAAAAAACAAGTCTTATCATGAGATAAAATAAATATCAATTCAATGATGAATCATTTGTAGCTAAATGACGTGACACTTGTAATAAAATTTAGACATTGCAGTCAGACCACTTTTACTTTTTTTTTTTTTCTTTTCCCAATTATAAAAATAAATATGTTAATATCCGTTTTATTCTAGTCTATAAATTATCAACTAACTTTGATAATAATTTTTTATTATTTTTCAATAATAAAACACAAGATAATTCATAATCTTCTTATCACCATTTGTTTTTTTTTATGTCATTGTGTAAAAAAAAAATACACAAAATATAAATATTGATGAGGCACTTGATGGTGATCACGATGATTAATCAACACACTCAACACATTTACAAATAATTTACGAAATCAATTACAAATTGATAAATAAATATTATAAAAAAATTAAGGGCGGATTCACCAGTTTGTTTTATCAGTACATATTGACACTCTTCATACAAAAAAAAAAAAAAAAAACAATCTCTGATTACCAGTATATCTCTCCAGTTTTAAACAATATCTGTTCATAATTTTCTACATTTTTTTTTTCCTATCCACTGGTTTTATAATAATAATTATTTATATCTACATTTCAATACAAAATTTTCAACATACAAATCTACACACCGTGCGACTTCATGCAAGAGATATATATAAAAAAAAAAATTACATATCTTCTTCTTTGTCTCTTGCTTTTGTTATCATTATTATTATAATTATCATCATGTTATTCAAGAGTCAACCAGCAGTCGGCATTATATTAAATTATTTATTATTATTTAAACAATAATTTAATTATTATTATTTATAGCAAGTGTATACTTGAGCATGAAAATTTAACAACAATAATTGTAAACAATAACAATTGACAGCTTTTTTAAAAAATAATAATTTTGAAAATATCTAGATTATCGACATGTTGTTGTTGTTGTTTTTTTTTCTCACTCTCTCTCTTTTCTCTCTGTGTTTTTAATAGCGTAATTTTTTTTTATGATTGTGTTACTATGCACATATAGAACATGTATGTTTGTATGATAATTTTAAAATAGTAAAAGGGGAATTGCATTGCGAAGAAGAGAGAGAGCGAGAGAGAATAAACTTCATGGGAGAGGGGACGTTTTTTATACGGATCGATTGAAATCAGCTGTGCTGCCAATTAGCTATAGTAAATGCTATTTTTATCCTGTTATTGAGGTATGTAAATACATAAACTTCATTATTATATTTAACAATAAATTAACATGTTAAATTGTTGTTAAGCTAAGCCTATACAATATTAATTAATATATTATGATTTTTTTAGGTAATTTTTTAATAGCAATTTATTGATATTTTAATAATTAATCAATGAAAAAATAAGAGTGGGGGAATATAGTTGATTTACAGAAACTATAGTAAAATATATTTTTAAAGAAAAAAAAAAATTAAAGAAAGATAGAGATAATAATATGACAAAGAAAGCAAATGACACATGTTTATTATTTTGACATAATGTCAAAATATTTAAACCCTTTAAAATGAATTGAAATTTCATAATTATTTAATTGTTTAAATAATAATAAAAAAAAAATATGGAGGATAAAAAATCAAATACAATAATTGATGAATTATCTGATCATGTTCGTAAACATTCAAAAACAGATATATTAAATTGTTTAAATAAAATAAAAAATGATAAAAAATTAATTGATAATTTAATTAAAAATTCAAATAAATTAGATATATTAATAAAATTATTAAGTTTTCAAAATATTAAAATACTTGATATAACATTGAGTATATTAGCAACATTATTTTTAAAATCATCAGTACGTGAAAATATTGATGAGACTAAAATAGCTAAAAATGTTGTATGGATTATTAAAAATTTAACATCAGGAATGACATTACATTGTCGTGCATGTAGATTAATTGGTAATATTGCTGAATCAAAAAGACATGCTAAAGCATTATATAAAGAAAATGTAATTGATGCATTAAATGAAGATATATTAAATATCATCAAACAAATATCAATTACAAAACATGTTTACAAAATATAAAAATTCACGTTGTTTTAATTTGATAATTGATATTAATTTATTGTAGTGCTAAATAATAGAATTTCATTTCAAATATTATATCGTTTATTACAAATTGCTGAATTTCGTCCAATTATTGGTGGTACAAATGCCATTGAATGTTTAATAAATATTCTGAAAAAAGAAAATAATAATGAATCATTATTATCATCAATACATTATGAAGTAATATCAAGTATTTGTTTATTATCACGTGAAGCTGTTAATCGTTTAAAAATACGTGATTTTGATGGATTACGTGTTATGTTAAAATTACTTGAAGAGCCAGATGTTGATAATAAATATCATGCAATAATATTACATGCATTTACACAATATTTATATGATGCTGAAAGTGTATCAGTTATGATTAAACATGGTATTGTTAATGTACTAGCAAATAGATTAAAAATAATGGCACTTGATGTACAATTATATGATAATAATTATATTAATGATGATGATGATAATAATACTACTAAAAAACGTACAGCTGATGAAATGACAATGACAACAACAACAACAACTGATCATAATTTATCACCATCATCATCATCATCATCATCTGGTGAAATAATAAAATTTAATAAAATAAATAAAGGTAGATTTAGTTTTGATTATTGTTCAAATCAATGGAGTCCAAGTAGTGAAAATAGTTCATCACCATCATGGCCATCAAATGATAATGATAATGATATTTGTTTTAATGAAGATGATAATTATAGTCCAGTATGTAGTGATAATGAAGAAACTAAAAGTATAACAACACAAGATGAAGAAGTTGATTCGTTAAATAATTATATTACAAATAAATTTGAAAATGAATCAAATCAAATTGAATATGTTGCAAATGCATCACATAAATGGACACTTATATTATTTCGTAGTTTAACATATTGGAGTGATCCAATTGAGGGACTTGCTGATCCAACAACTATACAAGCATTAACTGCATATATTAGTTCAACTAAAAATCTTACAGCACCAGCAATGCTCAACAGAATAATTCAGTAAGTTTTTTTTTTTTTTTTGCATTATTAATTTTCTAAAATATAAATAGTAGTAATTTAATTTAATTGTTATTTTTTCTTGCAGAAATCATGTTTATTTTTTGCCATTGTTACTACAAGGTTTTGTATTTGATGCACAAAATCTTGATCATTCACAAGAATATCTTCGTATATTTTGTAATACTGCTGAATCAGGTGGTGCATTTGGTGAGCTAGCAACAAAATTATTACGTGGTACTGATATACATAAAAATATGGTAGCTGTATCAGTACCATTTGTTCTTAAATCAAAAGATAAATTACGTACTTTATTAAATACATACGGTGGTCTTGATCTTATATTTAAATTATTATCAAATAAACAACATGAATTAAATAAAAATTCTGTATTATCAATATGTCGTCTTGCTGAAACACTTGAAATAACAGCATCAGTTGGTGATAATAATAGCTCATCAACAGATAATACAAATGGCATTATTAATATTAATAATTATAATAAATTATCAAATGATATTGTTACATTTGAACTTGATAATGGTGATACATTTGATGCATCTAGACAATTACTTTGTAATAAATCAGAATATTTTACTGCCATGTTGGAGGGTAATTTTTTTGAAGGTGGACAAAAAAAAGTTAAATTACAAAATGTTACAAGAGGTGGTCTTGCTGCTTTATGTTTAGCAATGAGTGGTGAATTATTTTATAAAAATAATTCAATTAAATATGATAATAATGATAATGATGAAGATAATGATGATAAATTGGCTATTGAATCATTATTGGATGCTGTACTACTTGCTGATAAATATTTAATGCTTGATGAATCAGAAAAATTAACTGAAAAATCAATATCAATATTAACACGTGGTAATTTAATACGTGCTTGGAATTGGTCGAGAATTAATAACTGCCATGAACTCAAGGTATGCTGTGTTAAAAATTTTTTGGTTTGTGAATTATCAAGAGAAGATAGACTACGTGTTTTTAATGATTTTTTAAATGATTGTAATTTTCAAGAATTTTTAAATGACATTAAACTTATTATAACTGAACAACTTTTGATAAGATAATCGTCAAATCATTCAATCAATAATGTATTATTATTTTATTAAAAAAAAGAAAGAAAAAGGAAAAAAAAAATAATCATTTTCATAATAAAATTAAATCTAGTCTAGAAATTTTTTTTTTTTTTGTACTATTTATGTATCTTTTATTTCTATTTTTAATATTATCATTATAAAATAAATAATATTGTAGAAAAAAATTTTTTTATTATTATTTTCATATAAAAAAATTAACGTTTTGTTAAATAAAATAATATTGGCTCTGATGGTACGCTAATTAAATGTAATTTTATATCAATTTTTGTTGCATTTGAACAATTGATTTTGTAATTTTTAACAAGCTGAAAAAAAAAAAATTGTAATAATTATTTGTAAATTATATATCAAGATGTCTCAATAGAGACACTTTCGTATTATATATTTATATTTTTAATTTTTATTTATTAAATACCTGTGACAACAATAGTGTCATTTGAGTTTCAGCAAGTTTTTTACCAACACAACTTCTGACACCAAGAGCAAATGGTAAACTTCCATAAGAATTATGAACACCATCAAAATTTCCTTTTTCATTTCTCAGCCATCTTGAGGGAATAAATTCATTTGGTTGATAAAAATTAAGAGGATTTCTTCCACTTGAATAAAGTGACATGAGTATTAATTCACCACCAGATAAATCATATCCACAAATATTTTTTTTCTCTGGTAAAATACGAGTTAAAAATGGAGCTGTTGGATATAATCTCAATGATTCTTTTAAAATTCCTTTTGCATATGAATTTCCAATGATTTCATTTACTTCCAATGTTGATACTTGTTTCGCAAATTCGTCTTGAATATTTTGATGAGTTGAAAGTAAAAATAGTGCCCACTGAGTCGAATAAGCTGTCTAATAAAAAACAATGATTAATAATTAGCTTGATGGAAATTTATTGTTAATAATAATTGGTAATTGAACAAACTGTATCTCCAGCAGCTAAAATTAAATCAGTCACAATTTTAATAAGATTATCATCTTGTATTCCTTCTTGTTTCATTAAAAATAATAATCCATCACCACCATAAGATTCCATTTGTGGTACTAATTTTCTTGTTAGATCCAGAGTTTCATCTGCAACTTTAACAAATTCTTGCCATACTGGAAGACGTAATTTCATGGCATATTTTGCTGGTAGTAGTGAAAGTTTAGCACTTATTTCAAATACTTTATGAAGTATACCAGCAAGTTTTTCAGCTTCAATTCGGCCAATTTGCTTATAACTATTCCAAGTTGAACCCATGAGTACTGACATCATTACTGTCAACAATTACAAATTAAAAATTCAATTTTAATTGAATCAAAACGCGGTAAGTTTTTTTGATCAATCAATTTATAATAGTTACCTTCAATTGACCAACGATAAAGTCTTCTTTCAATTGCAGGAATAACTTGTTGATTATCACTATATATTTTTAACTCTTTACTCAAATCATCAGCAGCTGCAAAACTACTTTTTATCACAACATCTTTTAAACTGTATGGTGATACCATAATTTTATTTATAATTTTTCTGTAATACTGCCATTCTTCACCATCCCTAGAAGACAAAAAAAAAAACAAATAATTAGCTTACTTGTTGATAATTTAATTTATTTTTTAATAAATTATTAATTACATAAATAATAAACCTCTTTGACATTTTCTCATGTCATTGTAAAGAAGCCAAGCTTCTGGTAAAAAATGTCTAGGTGTTGCTCCTTCATATCTAAATATTTTTTGATAATCCTCTGGTGAATTTAAAAATACAGCACTAACTGGACCAATTTTATCACGATAAATTGGTCCTAATTTTTTATGATTACCATCAACATAATGATGAAATTTATATGCTCTTTCATAATTTACTAAATTTAACAATGAATTTAACAATGTTTGTTTTGGTGCTTCTGGAATTTGTGATGAATATTTAAGACTTGTTATTAAAAATTGTCTTTTTACATGATATTTTTGTAATATTGTTTTAAACATTATTTATATTTTTAATTTAAATTATAATTTTAGCCAATTTTAGCTCTTAAGTTATCGTTGTTATGATTAATTTAATTATTATTTAAAAATATTTGTAGCTGGATGCAATTTAGTGCAAGCTATTGTGTCGAGAGACAACTCAAAAAGTTGACTCTGTGTTTTTTTTTCCAGGTAGATGCATATTACGTAGGTGGGAATGCGGTAAACTAAAAAAATAAAATATAAGTATATTTTATTCGACAAGCTCCACGTCATTAGATACGCATCAATTTATCTTTTTTTTATCTTGAAACTTTGAATTTTATACCTGCAAATTTAAAATGAAAAAAAGAAATCTTTTCAGATTTAAAAAATATATTTTTAAATATTTAAAAAACACATGAAAAATAAAGTAAATTATTTGTTGACTAATGTCAACAAAAAGCTGATAAATAAATTTAAAAAAAAACTTGATAATCATGAAGCAATAGCATTTGTAATTTTCAAATAATAAAAAAAATTATTTTCTTTAGAATTAACTCATTTTTATTACTCAAATCAGCATAAAATAATAATAATAAATTTACAAAGGCCATCATTGTGCAATATGCACTGTTGGAATAAAAAAATTCTCTATAAAATAAAACAATAATAATTAATAAGTGAGTAAATATGATACAGTCTAAATGTTATAATTAAAAGTAAAAGCCTGAAGAATAATATTTAAATATATATATTAAAAAATAAAAAATTCCATTCAATATTCTGTTTATAATTTATAATATTATTAAACAAAAAGAAAATAAGAATAAAATAATATAATATATATAAACCCTTAATAACAAAATTTAAATTAAATAATTAACATAATTTTTTGTCATCTGTTTTAGCTGTATTTGATTGTTCAACTGGAATTGTTGAATTATCATCACTCGATTGTTCCTCATCAGATTCATCAGTTTTTGGATATAATGGTGGATATCCATCTTTAGTTGTAACACATTTTTTTCTTCTATCAACTTTAAAATTAAATACACCAGGTAGTCTACTTTTTAAACGATCTTGCCATTTTTGTGGTATAACAACAATTGTTGTTATTAAATTTCCCATAAATAATATAAAAAACATGGCACTTAATACTGGTACATGCCATGTTGTTTCTGGTGATGACATTAAACTGTACAATGTATATGCATTGTATAATTGAAAAAAATATCCTATAAATAAAAATGGAAGTAAAAATGATAAACCACGCCACATCCATGAATGAAAACCTTCAATTGTTATATCCATATTATGACGTTCACCAAGTGCCTTTAATCGATAAAGTACACCATGTTGATAACGAAATTGAAGACATTGAACAAAACCTAATGATGAAAAAAATATAATAACCATTGTTAATAAACATAATTAATTTATTATAGTTAATTTTTATTGTTGTTAACTTACTTATGTAAACATTAAACCACATAAATTGTCCACGAAATGCATACCATGGTCCAGTATTTGGCCAAACAAGTAATACACCAGATACAGTTGTTGATAAAAAATGATGAAAACGCCACCAGCCTTTAATACGTGAACCATTTACTTTTAATATACTTTCACGTATTGTTAATGTACAATAATACCATACTAAAAGAAACATAAAACTCAATTCAAGAGTTCTAACATTTGTTATTAAATTTAAAAATGATAATAAAAAACCAATAACTGATAGAACCAATTTAAATTTCTCGTATTCATCTTTATATTTGAACCTGAAAAATATTTATTAAATTTAAATTAAATTGTTAATTAATTAATTATCTTTATTAACAACTTACTTGTCATTTTTATTCAATATTGATACATTGACACTTCCAAGAATAATTGATAAATATGTACCATTTGCTTTTGGTAATGTTTGCTCCATTTCATGCAACTGTTCTTGTCTTCTTGACATATTTTTATTAAGTTTATGACGTGTATCACTTGCCTTGAGTCTTGAATAATAAAAAATATCATTAAATAGTTTATTCAATTATTATATTTTGTATTTAAACTAAAAATAATACTTACTGTTTCAATGATTTTGTTATGACACCCATGCGATACCTCTGATGTGATATACCACTGACACATTTTTTTTGTAGTTCAGAAACTTCTTCAAGTTTTTGTACATATTCTCTATTAAGTGCCTAAAATAATAAATAAATAATTAATATAAATTAAATTATAATCATAATTTAAAAAAAAAAGGAGTGCAAGGTTCACAGTCTGTTAGTGACAAAGGTCATTACCTCGAGTTCTTTGTAATCACCAGCTAAATCATTCCAATCTTTTAAACACGTTTCAACATCAGTATCCATGTTTCTTTTTTTTTTTTTTGTTTGTCACCTCTTTATTTTAATTAACAAAATAACAATTATTTATTCAATAATAATTTTTAAAATAACATAAAGCTTTGATGAATTTTCATCTGGATCCATCAAATATTTTAGTTATCTTTATTTTTTTTTATTATTATATAATATTGTTTTTGCTTCCTTTTTTTTATTTGCTGATTTGTCAGATGATTGAGATCAAATCAATCGTGATATTTTTATGATAATGAGGAAACTAATAAACCGGCAAGTTATACACACAAATATAAACTTGACCTACAACTTTTTTGTTTGACAAATAAAAAAATTTTGTTTAAAAAAAAAACACACCAACACACGAGAATATAACCTCGAAAATAAAAAAATATATTAATTAATAAAATAATCAATTGTTAAACAATATTTTATATTTATAAATAAAATAATTGTTTGATTATTTTATGTGCGTTTGTTGTTGTAACTGAGTGTAACTGAGTTGATTGTTGTGTTGAAGAGAGAGAGAGGTGCTTTATAGAAAAAAATACACTTTGATACGTCATGTAGGTGTGCAATGACTGATGGCTGGATGTGATGATGATGTGTGTATATTTATTGATGGGAAATATATAAAATGACTGAATGTAATATGGTGGGAGATTCAACGTAATCATTCGGATATTTCAACGAATCAATTCAACATTAAACTCAAGTTATAATAATAAAATAATATCATATTTCAATGCGCATGATACATCAATTATTATTATTATTTTTTCATTATTTTTAAATAACATAAAATATTATTTCAATACAATAATTTAATTATAAAATATTAAACAATTTAGATCAATTAAATTCATTTATCAGCATAGTAATTATGCATTTTCGATAACTGCAATTTTTTTTTAAAACTGCTTATCTAATTACGTAATAATTTACATGTGTAATTGAAAATTAAATTATTATAATTTTAGTTATCTTTTAATGAATAATTTATCAAATAAAAAATGATAAATTTATCAATATTTAAAAATATTTTCTATAAATAATTCCATGACAATGAATGAAATTAAACAGAGTTATTTAATTGGAGTATAATTTATTGATGTGTCTTATCAAAGAGTACAAAGGTAAACCCATTACAGTGTAATAATCACCATCAATTTTTTCAATTAAACATCCACCAACACCTTGGATCCCATAGCTACCTGCTTTGTCCCTGAAAACAACAAAAAAATTGTTTAAGTATATATTACCATTTGGTTTTTGTTTATTAGACTTACAGAGGTTCACCAGTTGCAACATATGCTTTTATTTGCTCTTCTGATATATCACCAAATTTAACTTTGGTACTTTCATAAAATTTAATTTCTTTATTTGGAGTTTTAAGACATACACCAGTAAAAACAATGTGTTCTTTATTAGCAAGACATGACAGTGTTTTTACAGCATCAGCTGGATCTTTTGGCTTTCCATAAATAGTATTATCAAGTGTTACCAAAGTATCAGCACCAATTACAAGTGATGGCTCTTTTTCTTTTGGATTATTCTTCAAACGATTATATACTTCTTGAACTTTATAAAATGCCAAATCTGCAACGTATTCACCATGATTTTTATATTTTTTTCTATCCAAATTTTCATCATAGTTTGATACAATACACTCTGCATTTATTCCCTAAAACATCAGTTGATAAATAAATAATTATTAGCTATTATTTTTTCAACAAAATTCAAGTGTTGTTTACCAAATTTTTGATGATTTCATGACGTCTTGGTGAACCACTTGCCAGCACAACTCTACGTGTCAATAATGCTTGAACAGTTGGCTCCAACATTTTTATTATTTGTTTATTAAAATTATTTTGGTACTCTTCAACACTCTTCAAGATTACACGTGAGTTTTATTGTTATTATTATTTATCTCTCCATTATTTTGATCATGAAAACAGCCTTTGTATTTATTCCAGCTGCCAATTGTAAATACTGTCTTGACATTCAATATTTTTTTAACGTCAAATGTCGTGTCATTTTTTTTTATGTCTATTGTTTAAAAAAAAATTCATGACGTCTTAATCTAATCCACACGAAAAAAAATAAAATAAAAAACAATATAATTAATATTTCTATCTGCTTGTATTACTAATTTTTTAATTTGTTATAATTGTTTAAATTTTTGGAGCAGTTCGTATACTTGACAGTTAAATTGATAATAAAAAAAATATTATAAATAATTTATTATTAATCATGGACGATGTACTTGATGAGATTGTTTCATCAGACGATTTAAAGGTTATTATTATTTATAAATTAATCCAACATAACATCCTGTTCATTTAATAATTTATCATTTAATTTTCATCATGTCAATATCCTTGTCATTATTTATTAATTATATCCTGTTTTTATAATTAAAATGTTTGATAATTAATTAAAAATATTGCAGAAATTTGAAATTAAATATAATGAACAATTAAGATCATCAAGTGTCACACAAAAAGTACAATTTGAATATGCATGGTGTCTTGTTAGAAGTAAATATCCAGCAGATATAAGAAAGGGTATTGTACTTTTGGAAGATTTATACAATAATCATGGTGATACTGAAAAGAGAGATTGTATTTATTATTTGGCAATTGGAAATGCAAGAATAAAGGTTAATATATTTTTTTTTAAATGTCATTATTGATGTAAAATCTTATTTTTTATACTGCTTTTTCTCTCAGGAATACACCAAAGCTTTGCAGTATGTTAGAGCTTTCCTCCAGGTTGAACCTGGTAATCCACAAGTACAACAACTTGAAAAATTAATTAAAAAGAAAATGGAAAAAGGTAATTTATTAATTACATATTGATTATCATCATGTATTTAATTATTTTTTGTTACTCAATTGTTGATCAATCATGTTGTCAATCATTTTTCAGAGGGTCTTGTTGGAATGGCTGTTGCAGGAGGAGTTATTATTGGTCTTGCAAGTGTACTGGGACTTGGAATTGCATTAGCAAAAAATAACCGCAGCTAATCTAATCATTAATTCCAATCAATAAAAAGATAATTGATTTAAAAAACAAAAACAAATAATGAAGATAAATTATTGGCGTAACAAAAATATCTAGATCAATATAAAAACTAGATTTGTTAATTCTTTTATGTAATAAATTCGAAGTGATCCTCAGTCTTAACAATAATTAAAAGAAAAAAAAAAAAAAAGTCATATTATTTATAACAATATTCTTGCCAACAAGATGTAATTTTTTTTTTTTTTTTTGGAAAAACATTCCAAATTTGTTTTTTTATATACTAATCGACTTGCTCCTTCGTATTTAATATTTGTACAGTCTTGTCATGTTATTTGTATAATTAATTAATGTGATTAATAAAAAATTAAAAAATAATATTTAAAACGTATTAAATTTTTGTTTTTAATGAGCGATTTTTTACGGCGTTTAATGTAAATCCGCCGGAACATAAAAACAACCGGTCTAACGCCATTTTTAATACTGTGCAATACGGAGCATACCCACGCCGATAAATAACGTTTGTCAACGTCGGCAGTACTTTTTTTAATTATTAATATTTATTAATATTAGACTGTTAGTGTTCATATAATTAACAAGATATTATTATGTACTAAAAATAATAAACAAGGTAAGCATAAAAAGTAAATCTTTAGTGATTATTTTATAAGTTAATATTAATTTACAAATTTCCGGCATTTTTTTAACTCAATACACAATCCTCCATTTTACTTTTGATTAAAAAAAAAAAAATTTACCTAATAAATTACATTAATTATTATTTAAATAATTTACAATTATTATTAATTTAATTTATATTTAATATTCAGTATTTTATTTATAGAAAAATAATATGAAAAAAAATTTTTTATTTTTGTTTGTTGTAATTTTTAGTTTATGATAAATTAACTATTGTTTAAACGTCAATTGAGTGATTACAATATAAATAAAAAATATATCTATTAAATAAATTATAAATTAAAAATAAAATTAGTAATAATTGTAAAATTTGTTTGTTTAAAAAAATAAATAAACCATAACCTCTAAAAATGTTGAATTAATTTGATTTTTATTGAATTTTATTTCCAGGTGGTGACATAAATATTACAAGATGTCTCTCCCACCGTATTTATTGGATCCGCATTCGTGGACAATTATTGCCCAGCAGCAGGCCCAAGCCCAGCTGGCAGCAGCTGCTCAAGCTCAAGCCCAAGCACAAGCTCAGGCTCAAGTTCATGCAGCAGCTCAAGCACAAGCACAAGCTGTTGCACATCATGCTCATATGCAAGCTATGGTTAACAGTGGTGCTGTTGCTCCACCACTTCCACAAATGCCACAACCACCAGAAATAATAACTGAAGATAAATTACAAGAAAAATCACAAAAATGGCATCAATTACAAACAAAACGTTTTGCATCAAAACGTAAATTTGGTTTTGTTGATGCACAAAAAGAAGATATGCCACCAGAACATATTAGAAAAATAATACGTGATCATGGTGATATGAGTAGTCGTAAATATAGACATGATAAAAGAGTATATCTTGGTGCACTTAAATATATGCCACATGCTGTTATGAAATTACTTGAAAATATGCCAATGCCATGGGAACAAATACGTGATGTTAAAGTATTATATCATATTACTGGTGCAATAACATTTGTCAATGAAATACCATGGGTTGTTGAGCCAGTATATATTGCACAATGGGGAACAATGTGGATTATGATGAGACGTGAAAAACGTGATAGACGTCATTTTAAAAGAATGAGATTTCCACCATTTGATGATGAAGAACCACCACTTGATTATGCTGATAATGTTTTAGATGTTGAACCACTTGAAGCTATACAAATTGAACTTAATTCAGATGAAGATCAAAGTATTGCATCTTGGTTTTATGAACATAAACCACTTGTTGGAACAAAGTAAGATTTTTTTTTTATTATTAACAAATAATTTAGATTTAATTAACTAATAATAATAATTAAATGATGAATCGCGTAGGGGTCCTGAAACCAAGTGTCATGTGGCTTGGCTTCTGTGATGTAATTGTGGCTTGTCTTTGACAAGGCTGACGAGAGCATCATGGTTGGAACAAACGCTAATCTGAAGATTTTAAAAAAAAAATTGAAAATAATTAACACTTGTTTATTACTATATTTATTTTTTAATTTAGATTTTTATGTTTTATAATTTTAGATATGTCAATGGATCAACATATCGTAAATGGAATTTAAGTTTACCACAAATGGCAACTCTTTATCGTTTGGCAAATCCATTGTTAACTGATCTTGTTGATCAAAATTTTTTCTATCTATTTGATGCTAAATCATTTTTCACTGCAAAAGCACTTAATATGGCAATACCTGGTGGACCAAAATTTGAACCATTAGTCAAAGATTCAAATACTGCTGATGAAGATTGGAATGAATTTAATGATATCAACAAAATTATTATACGACAACCAATAAGAACAGAGTACAGAATTGCATTTCCATATCTCTACAATAATATGCCACATTTTGTTCATTTATCATGGTAAGTTGTATAACAATTTTTTTAATTTTTTAACATCACATTTATGTTTTAAGACTTGTTATTTAGTTTTTTTGCTAGTCTTACTAGCAATGTGATATAATAATGATAGTTGTTATTCGTATTTCTTGTAAAATTAAGAGAAAAACTGCTGAAACTATCAACAATTTATTCTAGTTGATAGAATATTATATTATAAATAATTTTTCTTCTTTGATACGTGGTTTAATCGTAAACTAATAGAGATACACCCTCGTTTTTTTTTTTTCAAGGTATCATGCACCAAATGTTGTTTATATAAAAACTGAAGATCCAGATTTACCAGCTTTCTATTTTGATCCATTGATAAATCCAATATCACATCGTAATTCATTAAAAACAGTTGAACCAATGGTTGAAGATGATGAAGATTTTATATTAGATGAAGAAGTACAACCATTTCTTCAAGAAACACCATTGTATACTGATAATACAGCAAATGGTATAGCATTATTATGGGCACCAAGACCATTTAATACACGTTCAGGTCGTACACGTCGTGCAATTGATATACCACTTGTTAAATCATGGTACAGAGAACATTGTCCACCAGGACAACCAGTTAAAGTACGTGTATCATACCAAAAATTATTGAAATATTATGTATTAAATGCATTGAAACATCGTCATCCAAAACCACAAAAAAAACGTTATCTATTTAGATCATTTAAATCAACAAAATTCTTTCAAACAACAACAATTGATTGGGTTGAAGCTGGTTTACAAGTATGTCGTCAAGGTTATAATATGTTAAATCTTTTGATACATCGTAAAAATTTAAATTATTTACATTTAGATTATAATTTTAATTTAAAACCAGTCAAAACATTAACAACAAAAGAAAGAAAAAAATCACGTTTTGGTAATGCATTTCATTTATGTCGTGAAATATTAAGATTAACAAAATTAATAATTGATTCACATGTACAATATCGTTTAAATAATGTTGATGCATTTCAACTTGCTGATGGTTTACAATATATATTTGCACATGTTGGACAATTAACTGGAATGTATCGTTATAAATATAAATTAATGCGTCAAATACGTATGTGTAAAGATTTAAAACATTTAATATATTATCGTTTTAATACTGGACCAGTTGGTAAAGGTCCTGGTTGTGGTTTTTGGGCACCTGGTTGGCGTGTATGGTTATTTTTTATGAGAGGTATAACACCATTACTTGAAAGATGGCTTGGTAATTTATTATCACGTCAATTTGAAGGTAGACATTCAAAGGGTGTTGCTAAAACAGTTACAAAACAACGTGTTGAATCACATTTTGATTTAGAATTACGTGCATCTGTTATGCATGATATTGTTGATATGATGCCTGAAGGAATTAAACAAAATAAAGCAAGAACAATATTACAACATTTAAGTGAAGCATGGAGATGTTGGAAAGCAAATATACCATGGAAAGTACCTGGTTTACCAATACCAATTGAAAATATGATATTACGTTATGTTAAAATGAAAGCTGATTGGTGGACAAATACAGCACATTATAATCGTGAACGTATACGTCGTGGTGCAACTGTTGATAAAACTGTATGTAAAAAAAATCTTGGTAGATTAACACGTTTATATTTAAAAAATGAACAAGAAAGACAACATAATTATCTTAAAGATGGACCATATATATCACCAGAAGAAGCTGTTGCAATATATACAACAACAGTACATTGGCTTGAATCACGTAGATTTGCACCAATACCATTTCCACCATTATCATATAAACATGATACAAAACTTTTAATATTAGCACTTGAAAGATTAAAAGAAGCATATTCAGTTAAATCACGTCTTAATCAAAGTCAAAGAGAAGAGTTGGGTTTAATTGAACAAGCATATGATAATCCACATGAGGCATTATCACGTATTAAACGTCATTTATTAACACAACGTGCATTTAAAGAAGTTGGTATTGAATTTATGGATTTATATAGTCATTTAATACCAGTATATGATGTTGAACCACTTGAAAAAATAACAGATGCATATCTTGATCAATATTTATGGTATGAAGCTGATAAAAGACGTTTATTTCCACCATGGGTTAAACCATCAGATACAGAACCACCACCATTACTTGTTTATAAATGGTGTCAAGGTATTAATAATTTACAAGATGTATGGGATGTATCTGAGGGTGAATGTAATGTATTACTTGAATCAAAGTTTGATAAATTATATGAAAAAATTGATTTAACATTATTAAATAGATTACTAAGACTTATTGTTGATCATAATATTGCTGATTATATGACTGCTAAAAATAATGTTATTATAAATTATAAAGATATGAATCATACAAATTCATATGGTATAATACGTGGTTTACAATTTGCATCATTTATTGCACAATATTATGGTCTTGTACTTGATTTATTAGTACTTGGTTTAACACGTGCTAGTGAAATGGCTGGACCACCACAAATGCCAAATGATTTTTTAACATTTCAAGATACAGCATCAGAGGGTGCACATCCAATACGTCTTTATTGTCGTTATGTTGATAAAATACATATATTTTTACGTTTTAATGCTGAAGAAGCTAGAGATCTTATACAAAGATATTTAACTGAACATCCAGATCCAAATAATGAAAATATTGTTGGTTATAATAATAAAAAATGTTGGCCACGTGATGCAAGAATGAGATTAATGAAACATGATGTTAATTTAGGTAGAGCTGTTTTTTGGGATATTAAAAATCGTTTACCACGTTCAACAACAACAATTAATTGGGATTGTAGTTTTGTATCTGTTTATTCAAAAGATAATCCAAATTTATTATTTAATATGAGTGGTTTTGAATGTAGAATATTACCAAAATGTCGTACAACACATGAAGAATTTACAGCAAAAGATGGTGTATGGAATTTACAAAATGAAATAACAAAAGCACGTACTGCACAATGTTTCTTACGTGTTGATGATGAAAGTCTTAATCGTTTTCATAATCGTGTTAGACAAATATTAATGGCATCTGGTTCAACAACATTTACTAAAATTGTTAATAAATGGAATACAGCATTAATTGGTTTAATGACATATTTTCGTGAAGCTGTTGTTAATACACAAGAATTACTTGATTTATTAGTTAAATGTGAAAATAAAATACAAACACGTATTAAAATTGGTTTAAATTCAAAAATGCCATCACGTTTTCCACCAGTTGTATTTTATACACCAAAAGAATTAGGTGGTTTAGGTATGTTATCAATGGGACATGTATTAATACCACAAAGTGATTTACGTTGGTCAAAACAAACAGATGTTGGTATAACACATTTTCGTTCTGGTATGAGTCATGATGAAGATCAATTAATACCAAATTTATATCGTTATATACAACCATGGGAATCTGAATTTATTGATTCACAACGTGTATGGGCTGAATATGCATTAAAAAGACAAGAAGCTAATGCACAAAATCGTAGATTAACACTTGAAGATTTAGAGGATAGTTGGGATCGTGGTATACCACGTATTAATACATTATTTCAAAAAGATAGACATACACTTGCATATGATAAAGGTTGGAGAATACGTACAGAATTTAAACAATATCAAGTATTAAAACAAAATCCATTTTGGTGGACACATCAACGACATGATGGTAAATTATGGAATTTAAATAATTATAGAACAGATATGATACAAGCACTTGGTGGTGTTGAGGGTATACTTGAACATACATTATTTAAAGGTACATATTTTCCAACATGGGAAGGTTTATTCTGGGAAAAAGCATCTGGTTTTGAAGAATCAATGAAATATAAAAAGTTAACAAATGCACAACGTTCAGGTTTAAATCAAATACCAAATCGTCGTTTTACATTATGGTGGTCACCAACAATAAATCGTGCAAATGTATATGTTGGTTTTCAAGTACAACTTGATTTAACTGGTATATTTATGCATGGTAAAATACCAACATTAAAAATATCACTTATACAAATATTTCGTGCTCATTTATGGCAAAAAGTACATGAATCAATTGTCATGGATTTATGTCAAGTATTTGATCAAGAACTTGATGCATTAGAAATTGAAACAGTACAAAAAGAAACAATACATCCACGTAAATCATATAAAATGAATAGTTCATGTGCTGATATATTATTATTTTCTGCCTATAAATGGACAGTATCAAGACCATCATTACTTGCTGATACAAAAGATTCAATGGATAATACAACAACACAAAAATATTGGATTGATGTACAATTACGTTGGGGTGATTATGATTCACATGATATTGAAAGATATGCACGTGCAAAATTTTTAGATTATACAACTGATAATATGTCAATATATCCATCACCAACTGGTTTATTAATTGCAATTGATTTAGCATATAATTTACATTCAGCATATGGTCATTGGTTCCCTGGTTGTAAAGCACTTATTGGACAAGCTATGGCTAAAATAATGAAAGCAAATCCAGCATTATATGTATTACGTGAAAGAATTAGAAAAGCATTACAATTATATTCATCTGAACCAACTGAACCATATTTATCATCACAAAATTATGGTGAATTATTTTCAAATCAAATAATATGGTTTGTTGATGATACAAATGTATATCGTGTTACAATACATAAAACATTTGAAGGTAATTTAACAACAAAACCAATAAATGGTGCTATATTTATATTTAATCCAAGAACTGGACAATTATTTTTAAAAATTATTCATACATCTGTATGGGCTGGACAAAAACGTCTTGGTCAATTAGCTAAATGGAAAACAGCTGAAGAAGTTGCTGCATTAATTCGTTCATTACCAGTTGAAGAACAACCAAAACAAATTATTGTTACTAGAAAGGGTATGTTGGATCCACTTGAAGTACATTTATTAGATTTTCCAAATATTGTTATTAAAGGATCAGAATTACAATTACCATTTCAAGCATGTTTAAAAGTTGAAAAATTTGGTGATTTAATATTAAAAGCAACTGAACCACAAATGGTATTATTTAATCTTTATGATGATTGGTTAAAAACAATATCATCATATACAGCATTTTCAAGATTAATATTAATATTACGTGCATTACATGTTAATACTGAAAGAACAAAAGTTGTATTAAAACCAGATAAAACAACAATAACAGAACCACATCATATATGGCCAACATTAACTGATGAAGAATGGATTAAAGTTGAAGTACAATTAAAAGATTTAATATTAGCTGATTATGGTAAAAAAAATAATGTTAATGTTGCATCATTAACACAATCTGAAATACGTGATATTATATTGGGTATGGAAATATCAGCACCATCAGCACAACGTCAACAAATTGCTGAAATTGAAAAACAAACAAAAGAACAATCACAATTAACAGCAACAACAACACGTACTGTTAATAAACATGGTGATGAAATAATAACAGCAACAACATCAAATTATGAAACACAATCATTTTCATCAAAAACAGAATGGCGTGTTAGAGCAATATCAGCAACAAATCTTCATTTACGTACAAATCATATTTATGTGTCATCTGATGATATTAAAGAAACTGGATATACATATATATTACCTAAAAATGTATTAAAAAAATTTGTAACAATATCAGATTTACGTGCACAAATTGCTGGTTATTTATATGGTATATCACCACCAGATAATCCACAAGTTAAAGAAATACGTTGTATTGTTATGCCACCACAATGGGGTACACATCAAAAGGTAACTTTACCAAGTATATTACCAAATCATGAATATCTCAAAGATATGGAACCACTTGGTTGGATACATACACAACCAAATGAATTACCACAATTATCACCACAAGATATATCAGCACATGCTAAAGTTATGGTTGAAAATAGTGTATGGGATGGTGAAAAAACTGTTGTTATAACATGTAGTTTTACACCTGGTTCATGTTCATTAACAGCATATAAACTAACACCAAGTGGTTTTGAATGGGGTAAACAAAATCCTGAATGTGGTAATAATCCAAAGGGTTATTTACCAAGTCACTATGAAAAAGTTCAAATGTTATTGTCTGATCGTTTCCTTGGTTTCTTCATGACACCAAGTCAAGGTTCTTGGAATTATAATTTCATGGGTAAGTTTTATATATTTTATTATTTTGTTTATTTATTTATTTATTTATTTTTTATAATAAAAATTAATTTTTTCTTTTTTTAACATTTATTTTACAGGTGTTCGACATCAGATAACCATGAAGTACGAATTACAACTGGCTAATCCTAAGGAATTTTATCATGAAATACATCGTCCAGCTCATTTTCTACTATTTTCAAATCTTGAGGATGGTGGTGATGGTGTTGGAGCTGATCGTGAAGATATGTATGCTTAATTTGAAAGGAAAAAAAATGTGTTGTAAATAGTAACAATTTTATTATTATTTTTTTTTTTTTTCTGTACTTGATATTCAATAAAATACAGTTTGATTTATCTAATTTTTAATCAATTAAAAAAAAATTCAATTCATTAACTCGTTGAGAGTTAATTTTAATTTTTATTCTAGATAAAATAAAGGTAACAAAAAAAAAAAGAAAAAACCTTTTTTGTGTTATACATTTTTTTTTTTCCTTTAATTTATATATTTTTAGACGTTTATTTATTCGAAAAAAAAAAATAAAATAATGTGATACATTTCATATAAACACAGTGTTCCAAATCAGTACTAAAAGGTGCATTTACGTGCTATAGCTGACACAATTTTTTTTCGCAATCTAGAGTGTTCTGGTGTCAATTCCCGATTCTCTTCTATTTCTTCTTCATGCAAAGATGATTCTGTTAGAAGACTTACATTGGAAAGTTGTTTTTCTAGCTCTTGGAGCTGTGCTTCATCCTCAGCGATTTTGTCCAAGAAATCTTTTTTTCTGTAACAGACAAAAAAAAAAAAAACAATTATAAATATCTTACAATTTTGTGTGATCAAGTTTGTATAATATTAAATAACGTAATTCTTACTGGCTTTGTGGATGTTTCACATCATCGGTTATTCCATATTTGATTCTGTGGACTGCTCTTATGTGTCTGCTAAATATATATAAAAATTGCATAAGGTTATTCGATAAATTTTAGTATTTGTGATTGATTTAATTTTTAAATATTTAAATCATTAAAGTTCCCCATTCTTTACAAGTTGATGGATATTTAAAATTAAAAAATAATCAAAGTAATCTTACCAATCTTCTTCAAAAAGTTTTATCACTCGCCCTGGATTTTCCTTTATATCTTTTCTAGTAATTTTGTATCTTTGATAAAAATTTTGTTTATTTTTCTTAGAAGATGAGGGTCCTTCTGAAACTCTATTTAAATTTATTTAATTTGACGTAGATAAGACTACTTATATGTTATAGAATGTCATAAATTTAAGTAATTATTTGGTGTTTTTTTTTAAATACTTAAATAACTGAAGCCCCTTCCCCCCTCTTCTTTACAAGTTAATGAATATTTAGAATTAAAAATAATTTGATTCTTACTTTTGGGTTTCTCTGGCTTCTATCAGTTCTCTAGATTTAGCCAATGCTTTTTCAGAAATGTGAATTACTTCAGACTCCTTCAATATTTTTTCTTCTTTTACTGCAAATCTATTAAAAATTTAATTTGACATTCACGTATATATACAATTATTATAAATTCTAGTATTTGTTGGTGGTTTTTATGAAATTTAACTAAAGCCCCCCAATCCTTTTTAAGTTGATGGATATTTAAAATTAAAAATAATGTTTTTCTTACTGTGCATCTTCAATTTTCAGCATTTTCATTGAATCTTTTACAGCATCATCGAGAGTTTCTTTAATTAATTCTTGTTTTATCATTCCTGAAGATGTGGAGGGTCCTTCTGAAACACTATTGAAGGACTTTCAATTTATTTACATAAATTATATTACTTAATTAGTTATAAAATGTCATAAATTTTACATGTATGAGGTCGTGAAAAATGGCATCAGATTATGTGATAAACGTGATAAATTTAAGTAAATTTTAGTGTTAAAAATCACTAAAGTCCCGTTTAAGTCACGTGTCAATTATTTACCTGCAATTCTAAATTTCTAAACAATTCTAAACTCACGGCAAAAAGTATGAGTTGTCATTCTCTGATATAGATGTAAAGATATAATATATAATAATTCAGTACAATAAAAAAATTTATTGTCAATTCAATTTTAATAAACTTGAAGTAATTTTATACTTACTCATTTGAAGAAGACATGATAAGTTTTTTATGTCTGTTGCAGTCTGCTTTGAAATTTTCTTAGTTTACTCCTCCAACAAAGGTAGCTGAGCGTGAATTCTTGACGTGGTCGAGAGAAAAAATTCTCCTACAACCCATATAACTTTCTATGAGTTGTTGGAGGATTTTTTCGCCCTACCACGTCAAGGATCAACCCCCAGATCAGCAAGAAGCCTAGAGACTAAATTTTAGAAAAGGAATTTTATCATGAAGTATATCGTCCACCTCATTTTTTACTATTTTTAAATCTTGAAGATGTTAGTGATGGTGATGGAGCTGATCGTGAAGACATGTATCCTTAATTTGAAACGAAAAAAATGTGTTGTAAATAGTAACAATTTTATTATCATTATTTTTTTTTTCTGTACTTGATTTTCAATAAAATACATTTTTATTTATTTAATTTTTAATCAATTTAAAAAACAAAAAAATAATAATAATTCAATATCTTCAAAAATATCGTCAAGAGTTAATTTTTATTTTTTATTTTAAATAAAATAGGTAAAGGTAACAAAAAAAAATCCTTTTGTCGTATTATAAATTTTTTTTTTTCCAGACGTTTATTTATTCAAAGCAAGAAAGAAAGAAAATAATGTGATACATTTCAAATAAACATGTTTGTCCAAAGCAGTACTAAATAGTGACTGAATGTAAAGTGAAATTTACCGAAGTTATAATTTAGCCAAGGGAATAAGATCTTTCCTACTCTTCATTAATATTGACCTTATTGAATTCCCAATTTGTAGAGCAGACATCATTTTTTTGGAATATATTGAGTATTCTTCGGGTGTGAGTTCCCTAGTTTTCTCAATGCTTTCTTTATATATATATGCTTCTGCTTGAAGACTTATATTGGGGAAATCTTTTTCTGACTCTTTGAGATGTGCTTTATAACTATTTCTAACAGCTTCATTCTCATTAAATTCGTCCACGAAATCTTTTTTTCTGTAACAGTCAAAAAAAAAAAAACAATTATAAATATCTTACAATTTTGTGTGATCAAGTTTGTATAATATTAAATAACGTAATTCTTACGGGTTTTGTGAATGTTTCACTTCATTAATTTTCCCTTGTTTGATTTTCTCAACTGCACTTTTGTGTTTGCTAAATAAAAATAAAAATTGCATAAGGTTATTCGATAAATTTGAGTATTTGGGATTAATGTTGTTTTAATAACACTTAAATCAGTAAAGTCTTCCATTCTTTACAAGTTAATGGATATTTAAAATTAAAAAATAATCAAAGTAATCTTACCATTCTTCTTCGAAAAGTTTTATTACTCGCCCTGGATTTTCTTTCATATCTTTTTCACTAATATTGTATCTTTTAAGACTTATATTGGGGAATTCTTTTTCCAACTCTTTGAGACGTGCTTCATAATGATTTCTAACAGACAAAAAAAAAAAAAAACAATTATAAATATCTTACATATTTGTGTGATCAAGTTTGTATAATATTAAATAACGTAATTCTTACGGGCTTTGTGGACGTTTCACATCATTGGTTTTTCCTTTTTTGATTTTCTTGACTGCACTTTTGTGTCTGCTAAATATATATAAAAATTGCATAAGGTTATTTGGGATTGATTCTTGTTTTAATACTTAAATCATTAAAGTCTTCTACTCTTTACAAGTTGGTGGATATTTAAAATTAAAAAATAATCAAAGTAATCTTACCCATCTTCTTCGAAAAGATTCATTACTCGCGCTGGATTTTCCTTCATATATTTTACACTAATATTGTATCTTAGAAAAAAATTTTTTTTATTTTTCTTAGGAGATGATGAGGATCCTTCTGAAACTCTATTTAAATTTATTTAATTTGACGTATATATTACTTATATGTATAGAATGTCATAAATTTAAGTAATTATTTGGTGTTTTTTTAAACACTTGAATACCTAAAGTCCCTCCCCCCTTCTTTACAAGTTGATAAATATTTAGAATTAAAAATAATTCGATTCTTACTTTTGGGCATCTTGGTCTTCTATGGATTTTTTATATTCAGCCAATGTTTCTTCAGAAAGGTGATACACTTTAGGTTTCCTCAATTTTCTTTCTTCGCTGACTGCAAATCTATTAAAAAGTCTCTTTAATTTGACATTTATGGAATGCTGCTATTTGTACACACTTTTTAGAGTGAATTTAAGGTTATTTTTATAAAGTTAGGGTATATTTTAGCTACAGTTTGGTGGGTGTGTTGGACCCATATATTTACAACTATTTCATCTCGGGTAATACTATAATATACTAATTTATCGTCAATTCAATTTTAATAAACTTGACATAATTTACACTTACCCCCTTGAAAAAGACATGATAAGTTTTTTATGTCTGTTGCAGTCTGCTTTGAAATTTTCTTAGTTTACTCCTCCAACAAAGGTAGCTGAGAGTAAATTCTTGACGTGGTCGAGAGAAAAATTCTCCTGCAACCCATATAACTTATGGGTTGTTGGGGATTTTTTCGCCCTACCACGTCAAGAATTAACCCACAGATCAGCAAGAAAACTAGAGAGGAAATTTTATCATGAAGTACATAGTCCAGCTCATTTTTTACTATTTTCAAATCTTGAAGATGGTGGTGATGGTGTTGGAGCTGATCGTAAAGATATGTATGCTTAATTTGAAACGAAAAAAATGTGTTGTAAATAGTAACAATTTTATTACTATTATTATTACTTTTTTCCTGTACTTGATTTTCAATAAAATACATTTTAATTTATCTAAATTTTAATCAATTAAAAAAACAAAAAAAAGACAAAACCTTTTGTATTATAAATTTTTTTTTTCTTCAATTTATATAATTTTCAGACGTTTATTTATTCCAAGAAAGAAAGAAAAAAAATAATGTGATACATTTCATTTAAACATGTTTGTCCCAAGCAGTACTAAATGGTGACTGAATTTAGTATGGCAGACATTAATTTTTTTGAAGATGTTTGGTTTTTTCGATGTTTTTTTGATAAATATATAGGCATCTGCTTGGAGACTGATGTTGGAGAATTCTCTCTCGAACTCTTATAAATGTGCTTTATAATATTTTTTAAAAGATTCATCCTCATTGATTTCGTCCAAGAAATCTTTTTCTCTGTAACAGACAAAAAAAAACACAATTATAAATATCTTTTATAATTTTGTGTGATCAAGTTTGTATAATATAATTTGATTCTTACTTTTGGGCTTCTCTGTCTTTTGCAAGTTTTTTAAGTTTAGGCAATGTTTCTTCAGTAAAGCGAGTTAATTTAGGCTCCTTCCATATTTTTTCTCCTATTACTGTAAATCTATTAAAAAATCTCTTTAATTTGACATTCACGTATATATATTATTATAAATTCTAGTATTTGTTGGTGGTTTTTTTTTTAATTCAACAAAAGCCCCCTAATCTTTTTTAAGTTCATGGATATTTAAAATTAAAAATAATGTTTTTCTTACTGAGCATCTTTAATTTTCCGCACTTTCATTGCATCAGGAGTTACTTTAACCAATTCTGGTTTTATCATTTTAGAGGATGTGGACAGTACTTTCTCATATATTGTAGGTTCGTTCTTATTTTCAGCTCTTCGTTTTATCAACTCATCCACTTCAGATTCCATATTGGGAAAGTATTCTTTAACATGTTCGTTCCAAAGTCTCATTACTCGGTCTCGATCATCCACATAATCTTGTGCAGTAATATTTTTACTTGTACGAAAATCTACATATTTTTTCTTCTTAGAAGATGATGAGGATCCTTCTGAAACTCTATTAAATTTTCATTAATTTCACGTATATATTACTACTTGTATTATCGAATATCATAAATTTTGCATTAATGGGATTGAAAAAAATGGCATTAAGTTATGTGATAAATTTAAGTAATTACTTGGTGTTTTTTTTTTGAAACTTAAATAAGTGAAGCCCTCCTCCCTCCTTTACAAGTTGATGAATATTTAGAATTAAAAATAATTTGATTCTTACTTTTGGGCCTCTCTGTGTGCATAAATAATTCCTACTTACATATAAATTTTGGTTCAACTTGTAAATTATCTACAATCATGAAGACTAGAAGACCTCTATCTAAGGTGATCTAGTCATCTAGTCTCCATGTCTATAATTCTAAACAATTCTAAATTCACGGCAACGGGTATGAGTTGTCATTTTCTGATATAGATGTATAGATACAAAATATATATATAATAATTCAGTACAATAAAAAAATTTATTGTCAATTCAATTTTAATAAAGTTGAAGTAATTTATACTTACTTATTTAAATAAGACATGATAAGTTTTTTATGTCTATTGCAGGCTGCTTTAAAAATTTTCTTAGTTTACACCTCCAACAAAGATATCTGAGCGTGAATTCTTGACGTGGTCGAGAGAAAAATTTTCCTGCAACCCATATTACCTTCTATGGGCAACTATGGGTTGTTGGAAAATTTTTTCGCCCTACCACGTCGAGAATTGACCCCCAGATCAGCAAGAAGACTACAGACTAAATTTTAGAGAGGAAATTTTATCATGAAGTACATCGTCCAGCTCATTTTCTACTATTTTCAAATCTTGAATATAGTGCAAAAATAAAAAAAAAATAAAAGCGCAAAACACTACCGACTCTATTATACACCGAATAGAGGCAAAGTTGTACTTATTGCTGCAATTTTTTTTTATATTTACAGTAATTTAAACTTGAAAATCAAAAAAGAAAAAAAAAAAGTAGATAAATTATTCAGTTATCAATGAGTTTGTATTTTCAATTAATTTTTGTAGATTATATTTACATATATGTATTTAAGATATCAAAAAACACTAATATTTACTCTATTTTTTTTTATTTCTTGACTATTAATTTTTTTTTGGTAATTAATTAAATTATTCAGACAATTTTTGTTTGATAATAGAAATTACCGTACTTTAATATATTATAGTATATATACTATACTAAATGAAAGAAAAAAAAAAATTAAAATTTATGAATTAACAAGAAATAATATACATTAAGTATAATGTGAACCAAAAAGTATATGTTAATTAGGCACGGTAGTAATTTCGTTATGGTAGTTGTCGACTATTGTCGTCCTTCTGCAAGAAGTGTTGGAATATGAAGAAATAATTCATGAACGATTTGTTCAATCTATATCACATTATCAATAATTGATCTCAGCGGAATGATTATTATATCTTCCAATGCATGGAAGATATGTATGTTTTTATAGATAACTCATATATCATCCATGCATTGGAAGATATATACTAATCGTTCTGCTAAGATCAATTGTATATCTAAATGAACTGATTATTGCGAGGTTAAATGAGTTTTGTGAAAAAATTCATTAAAAGTAGATGACGATTCAGCTTGTGAAGATGGTGTTTCTGTGAATATAGTAATGATTTTGATAATTGGTTTGTAGTTTTTTATAAGTACAACAATAAAAAATTTTGACTGTAATATTTTTACTTTACATTTTGAATAATTAATACATTTATTAAAACGTCATCGTTTCTCTGTATCAAATATCAATGATTAATTTAAATAATTTAATTTTCAATAAAAAATTTGATATAAATTAATAATAAATAAAAAATTCAGGATAAAATCTCTCCATATTTTCTCCGGACATCTTCTGGATCACTCCGCATTTCAACGTAATTAATATTTTCGGAGATATAAATTTTTTTAATAAAAATATTCACGGAGATATTCATGGAGAAATTGCGCAGGGATTTTTTCCTCCATTGATTTAAACGATTTGAAAATTTTTAAATTGTTTTATTAACAAATTATTATTTTATTATGATGAAGAATGAGTTGTTGATAAAGTATGTTTTTGGAAAGTATCATACTATTGAAATTATTATTTCATTCAATAGATTATTTATGATAAAATTATATTTTAATTGTAATTTTTTTTGTGGAGGTACCGAGAATAGAGCATTTCATATAAACATGTTTGCCCAAAGCAGTACTAAATATAGTATAGCAGACATAATTTTATATTTAATAATTTTTCGGTTGTGAGCTGTCTAGTTTTTTCGATTTTTTCTTTAAAGTCTATATTGGGGAAATCTTTTTCCAACTCTTCGAGTTGTTCTTCATAATGGTTCAAAATTTCTTTTTCTCAAGTCTTTTTTTTGTTTGACCATACATCTATGACATTTTATAATAACTAGTAAATATATATTTAGTGTACTAAATATATATTTACTATTTATTATAAAATGTCATATAAATTTTACATGTATGGGGCTGTGGTAAATTGCATAAGGTTGCAGTTTAATGTTTGGAACTATTATTTCTAGTTCGGTTATATGTTTGTTATAAAACTTCTTCTATTTTTTTCTACAGTGGCTATTGGCATTATCTCGTCTGCTCCAAATATACTGCATATTTTAAATATGCCCTTGTTTAGACTATGCGGTACATTTGGAGTAGACGGGTTGGTGTCAATAGTAACTTTGTTTTTTAATTTTTATTATCAAAGGATAATGAATCATTAATTTTTTTCCCATGATAATAAATAAATCTTTTTAAAATTTTATTTAAAAAAAAAAAAATTCTCCACATGTATAAGATTTATTTTTTATAAATTTAAATATAAAATGCAATTTCTTAAAATTTTCAAATATATAGGCTATATTGAATATTGAAGTGAATTGAATAAAAGTTTAGAAGGCACGTACGTAGTATACACCCCCGGTCAATTTTCAATTTGAATGTACTTTGTGGCACGTTAGGGGTACAAATATAAAGAGTATATAAATTTTCTGAAGGTGGGCTTGTACTGTCTAAAAGACGATACAGATGTTTTTGCTGTTGGAACACATAGATACACATATCGAAATGAAATAAAAAATAAATAAAGAATAATATAAAACGTGTAGTAAAACGAGCGAAAAAAAAAAAAGGAGGTCCAGGATGACTGGTATAAAATGAAGCCACAGAAAGCACCAACGGTGTGCAACCTTGCGGACACCTGCCAATTCAAGATCCATCTTTTTTTTTATTTTTCTTATTATTTTTTTTCATTCTTTTCAATGTTGGAAATAGCTTTTCCGGACAGCGGTTCAACCACGACAAAACGAATCGATTTAAACTTGTGATACAAAAAAATATGTATGAAAGAAAAAAAAAAGAAATTATATAATTTTATTTTTCAAACAATTTAACTAATTTTCATTAAATAATATTGAAAAATTTAACTTTGTTTTTTTAATATTTATTTATTTTGAAGGGACTTGTTTTTTTTTTTTTAATTTAATAAAATTTTTATTGACATTTAAGTCAACATACTGTCAATTGACATTTGAACTTTAATATAAAATAAAATCGATTTTTCACATTTTTTTTTTTTTTCAAAAAGCCATACGTAAAAGTTGTAATTTTTTATTTTTCCACTACGTTCAATTTCAGTCAGTCTCATACTCTTTTTCTAGATTTTTTTTTCCTCAAGCGTATATATATATTTTATTCTTCATATAAAAAGGAAATAAAAATAAAAAAATTGAAAGGCGGTGATGGAAAAATATAATGCACATACAGTATTGATGCAAATCTGTGTCCCCACATTGAAAGCAAAAATAAAGAAATATTTGAAAAATATTTTACATTAAAATATATATACAAGATTCTTAAAATTTATTTTAAAATTTAGCCCAGAACAATTAGCAGGAAAATAAAAGAAAATTCTATTAAAAAAACATGAAAATTTGTCTGTTTTTTTTTTTTTTTTAATAAACTCTCAATTACATAATAAAAAAAAAATCTAGAGAAATTTATTTCTACAAAATAGCATTGAAAAGCCATCAGTAAAAATATGTTTCTCAAAAAAAAAAAAAGCCATTTTTTTATTCATAAAAGTTCAGAGAAAAAAATCATCCACAGGCGGAAATCAAATTTTTTTTCAAATTTCAATTTTCATATGTAAATAATTGATAACTTTTACACATACTCATGAGTCAGAACATAAAAATATATATAATATAAAATTAAAATGTTAACTTTAGTTAAGCAACAAATAAAGTTTTAAAAGTAAAATATTAAATCAGCGTGATTCAATGTTTAACTAGTTAAGTTTGTTGAGGGGGGTAAATAGCGAAAATGGAAATTACGGTTACTGCAGTTAATAAACACGTATATAAGGGTATTTAATGAATACAAATAATACATATATAAAATTGGTAAATGTCACGATTGTATATACAATAATAATTAATGTATACAATAGTTTTAAATTTAAACAAAATACAAAGAAAAAAAAAAAATTTAATTAAAAGACAAACGCTTTATCTAAAAATTCATTTAAACTATATTTTTTAATTTTTTAATAAATATTTATTGTTTATTTAATTAATTATAAATTAAATAATGTTTATGTACAATAGAATTTTTTAAAATTACAAATACCTGATGAAAACTTTGTCATTTATTTGTCAACAAGTTGTGTGTATATGGATTTTTTTTTTTAAACTTTATGTATGCTTAGCAAGTTTTACCAAAGGTGAAATAAACACTTGGTTTTATTGTAATAGTGTAAGAAGAGACTTTGTATGTTTATATATTTGTTGCTCTTTTAAGTTTCATAAATTAAAAGTAACATTTCTCGTGGGATCCAAAGATGCAAGATGCTTTTGTGTCCAACTTGTTCTGTATAAATGTGTACTCTATTTTATATATATATTTTTTTTTCTCTTTATTTAACACTGTATTAAGTTTTATGCTTATACCACTGGGATTACAATTGTTTTTGTCTTATATATGATTATTTGTAGTTATGCTATATTATTTTCAGCTCTTTGGTATTCCAAAAAAGAAAAAAAAAGCTCGCAGTGAATTTATGTTTGAAAAAAAACAAATAAATAAATTGTACGTTTGAAATTGTTGCAAATATATATGTATAAATTTTTTTTTTGGATAATTGTTATTATATAATGATAAAATTCATGGGAAATTATTTTGTCCGCTGGCGTTTACCTTTCGAATTAATTAACAAAACCCCATTCGTATTTTATGCGAGTTGGCACGAGCGCGCGCGCATTTTGATATATAGACCTGTCTCACTTGATAATCGCAACTGTGAATATATATACATATAGAATTGTACTGATAACACAGTCACCCTCTTGTTTCATATGTAAACTTGAAACAAGAATAGACGATGAGTATAATATGAGCTCGAGAATGAGGGTTTTAAACAAACACCGATGCGGCTCAGCTAAAACTTTGCCCGTGGCTGATTAAGCTCTCTTTGCAAGCTTTTTGCAATACATTTTCATATATTTTTTTTTTTTTTTTACTTTATATACTACACTATACGACAAACAAGAATATTCAAAAGAATTTTCAATTAATAATAAATAGATGAATTATTTTTTCAATTGAAAAATAAATAATAATTTAAATATTTTTAAATTTAAAAATCAATTTTTTAAATGTAAATTATGTAAAATTAATTTAAGGAATTTTATAAAAATATAAATAATTATTTTTAATTAATAAGAAAAATTGTTTAATATTGATTTTTTTTTTTTAGTTTAATATACTGAATATTATTAATTGTTGAAAAAAGGGAAAAATTTATTTTTAAATATATATAGTACTTGGTGATTAAGCATAACTTAAAATTTAAATAATAATTAATAAATAAATAAATCGGTAATCACAACACGGTAGTATACACCAAAAGGAATATTTATTATATATGCTTAACTCAAACCCCATTGAATTTTGTTACGCATATATGCAAATATATTTTGAAAAATCGATATAATCCAGAGTTTATTGAAACGTGAATCTGGAATATATATTGTGTGATGTATGTATAATACATATATGAATGCGGAGAGATGAATTTGAATTGCGCGAAATTGTGCGCTTGCTTTTATCCTTTAGATACATGTCGGCATTGAATTGTTACGGAATTGTTGATATATATGAATATATATATATCTGTTTTACTGATATGCGTCGGCAGGTTTGATTCGAAACAGCCGGTCGTTTATTAACTGATCGGGGATAAATATTAATGCAAATAACTCTGAAAGCTTGAACGATGGATATGTATCCCAAAGTCTGATGAATTTCTGTATTTATAAATATGATTAATTTGCAATTTTTTTATTTTACATATAGGTAAATATTATATACAAATTTATAATTATTTTATAATTATATTTATCATGTTAAATGCTTGACTTTTTTACATTTTTTTTTTGTCAATTTTTATTATTGATTTATCAACTTTTAGCTGGATTTTTTAATTTATTAAACTATTGTTTATTCAAAAATAAGAGAAATAATAATTATTTAATTCTCTTTATTTTTTTTTTTTTATTCGTTGTATGAAGGATATTTTTTTTTTAAACAACAAAAGTATTTCATTCAAGAATTCTAATAAAAACTGTATAATCAAAAGACAAATATTTAAAAAATACCTATTTATATTTTTAAAATCCAGTAAAGTATTTCATTCAAGAATTCTAATAAAAACTGTATAATTGATTGATAAAAATCCATGAAAAAAAAAATAAATTTAAATTAGCAAATAAATCCACAAGAAAATTGTCAAATAAAAATAAATTAAAATAAAAAAAGGTATCATGATAAAATGGAATAAGTATTTTCAAGTGGACGATAATTTTTTACAGTAAGAATGGTCAGTAAAAGTGATAGTGAGCTGAATCTTTGACGCAGTATATCTATTAGAAGCCCTTTGGGTAAAATGGTGTTTTCGAAAGAGGTTCTATATCCTCAATGTATGGTATTAGTATATATACATATATATAAGTTGAAGGTATTAAAGTGATGTTATGGATTAGAGGCACGTTCATTGAAGCAAGTAATTCCTTGGATAAATTTATATGTGGACGAAGTAACTTGTGGTTGCACTGTTGGGAGAACTTTTAAAAATGCTGATCAACTTTTATATATTTAATAAATGACCCCATTCATTTGTTGCATATATATAGCCACTTGAATTTTCATTATTTTCAATTATTATATATAATTATATTTTTTATCCTTTATAGCTCATTGATAATTGAACAATTTTTTTTTATTTAATTTACGATAATTCTTTTGATTATTTTATAGGTCAATATGTATACTCAATATACAATATAAATTTTCTATTTTTTTTTATTTAATTTTTTTTTTTTTTTCAATTGCCTTTTGTAGAATATGTCTTTTAGATAAAATCTATATAACTCTTTTGTACAGATAATGTATCTTTAACAAATCTAAATCCCCTTTTTGTTACAGCCAAATAATCAAGAATCAATAACTCATGTGGCCTCGTAATGTTTTTTTATAATTTATTAGAAAATCAATAAAGAGAAATAAAATATATATAAGTTAAGTAAATATTATTAATGAATATAAAAATACAAAATAAAATAATAATTGAAATATTAATCATTTTTTATTATATGAAAAATTATTATATATTTGTTGGCATATTGTAATCATTCACCACGAGTGATTCTTATTATAATCAGTGAAGTGTAATAATTTTACCAAGAACCATCTCGTTTACTGAATAAAATTGAAGGATATTTTTTTATAGATGAAAATTGTGCGCATCCTTGCAAATTAACTTTTTATTTTTTTATAAAATTTTTTTTTGGCCTTTCTCATCATACACGAATTTAATATTTCTTTTTTTACATTTTTTTTTACCTCGTTAATTTTCGTAAAGAGAACAGTTATGTATATACATTGATGATGTAAACACATACAAGGTTGTGAAGGAAAAAAAAAGGGAGAGACAAGAGAAGATTTATTTAAAAAAAAATAAAAGGAAACTCTATAGCAATGACTATCATGTGTAAATATATATAACGGAGTAGAGGTTGATAGATTGCCGATATTACTTGACTTCCATACTAATATTTTTCAAATGAATTATGTAGCTGATGTTGCTTGATTGAGAAGGAAATTACGAGTGCATATATATATTTAATTGGAAAATTTATATATGAAATTCGTGATTGTGAAAAGTTGGCATTTTTTACTTCTTTTTTATTTAAAAATTTTTTTTTTTTTTTCTTGATTAAATACTGGGCATTTTATTAGTAATAAATTTACTTAAATATTTCAAGTGACTTTATAATATTTATTTAATAAAAATATTTTTAATGAATTTTTATTTTATATGAATTTGATCATTTTAAATAAATTAATATTTATTTAATTTTTAAAAATATAAATTAAATAAATTAAATTTTTTATACATTTAATAAATAATAAACATGATAAATATATATTTTTTTTATCATACAAAATTATGTTAATATCATTTCGAAAAATAATAAATATTTAATTAAATTAACAATAGGTATAAATTAAATTATTTCACATACAACATTACAAATTTTATAACACTCATCATATATATGTAATTGAATTAATACATTTCCGTATTTCGGTGCATGTGAATATCAAGAAGTTGACAGTAAATTAATGAATATATATATATCAAAATGTATTACTACACTCCACAAAGATAACGAAATTTTATTTAACGAATATAATAATTTAGCTTTTTAATGTCACAAAAGTGTCAGAATAACGAGTTTAATATTATAACAAGAGTTGTACAATAATATTAAATAAAGAATGACGTATCAAAAAAAAGATGATGATAATGAAAAAAAAAAAAAAAAACTTTAATTTTGTTTTATTCACTTTAGCCGATGGTCGTAAAATGAAAGTTTAATGGAAATGTTGAAAAGTTGGCGCTTATCCGAGCGTCAATGCGTCTAAAAGTTTTTTTTTTTTTAAACCAAATTGAAGATGATTATTTTTAAATGATTCAATACTTTTGGCAATCAATAACACTCGTATGAATATAAAAAAGAAACCAATAATTTATGCATGATTGCCTTTGAATACATTTTTTTTTTTTTTCAATTTTTTTCTGGACAATATATGAAGCTGATATAATAATTAATATATAAAAAAAAAAAATTTTAAACTTGAAGAAAAATACTTGAGGGCATATTTAAACTTTTATAAAAAAAAAAAAAATGATAAAGAACCATGTTGAATAGACAAAGAAAGAGCTGGAAAAGTTGCTCAAAGATATCGATTTATTTCAAATATATATTAATTCAATTGAATGAGTATATTTTATTTTTATTATTTTTTTATTATTTCAATTGAATTTTTTATCTGTAAAATTTATGTATTAACTTTTGATACTGATCCTCAAAGAAATAGTTTTTTTTTTTTTTTTTTACCAAGTTTTAGTTTATAATTAAATGATAAATTTAAATTGAAAGGAATAAAGGATAAACTTTTGGATATAAACACAACAGCCACATACAAATTGTGCGTGAGTTTATCACTAGGCTTGTTGAGAGAAAATAAAATTTAAAAAAAAATACAAAAGAGAGAAAAAGAGAAGAAGAGAGTATTTCTGGTAGTTTCAAAGTTTCATCCACGTTCATCGTGTTGATAAAATAATTGATGGGTTATTGCGGACGTGCGATTGAGATACTGATGTCGAGTTCTCGATTGCAACATCAAAGGAGGTAGGACGGCTTTGTACGTGTATTGAATTTAAAAGTAAATTATCTGTTTCTGGTCTATGAGGTTTTTGGTATTATTTTGATTAGTTGTATACCATATATATACATCATCAATAATATTCTATTTATTTCATCATAAACTGTATTATCATTTTTAATAAAAAATTTATCAAAAAAAAAAAACATTATTATATTAATTATTTGTTGAAAATATTTATCTATAATTACTGTGGAATATTTCAAAATTATATCATTTAAAAATAATGTTAAAAAAAATTTTAAATTAATATTTTTATTACTATTTAGTTGTTTTTTTTTTTTTTTCGATTCGAAAAAAATGAATTTCGAAATTTCGATTGGACCTGTTTCGAAAAAAATAAATTTCGAAATTTCGATTAGACCTGTTTCGAATTCGATAAATACAAAACACGTCAAGTTTGTGTATTAAATTAATAAAAATAATTTTGAAAATATGTATTTACTTAGAAATAATTGTGTCAAATTTAATTTTGTATTTATAATTTCTATGAAATACATAACAATATGTATAATTATATAATTTTTAAATTTTCTATATGAATAATGATGACTATATTAAGAGTATAACAAGTATGTATAAATGTATTATGGTAAATTTTAGAATTATAATATCAAGAAGTACGTATACTATATATACATAAATGCATGTACATCAGTAATCACAGTCTTTCTCTCAAATAGCATTTTCCTTTTGTATAATAAGCTTCATATATACACAGTCAACTTTTGCTTGGATCTAATTTTTCTTTTTCTCTTTCTCACTTCCTCTAATGTATACTACACTTTTCTTTATAAAAAAAAAAAAACAAACATCCTTCTCTTAAAATAAAAAAAAATATATACACACAAACAAGGCTAATTATCTGATGACAATCTTTAAAAAAAAAACAAATCATAATAATAAAAAATAATGACATTATGCATAAAATAATAATAAAAAAAAAATATTTAAATCTTGATTTAATTTATTTTAATTATTTATATATTTAAATAATTTTTTTTACAAATTTTTTTCAAGCTTTTTTGGTTTATATACATAATAGTATTAATATTTATTTTTATATTTTTAAATAAGCCATAAATTGAACAAATAATCAATTATATATTCAATTGTTTTGACAAGAAATTTTATTTGCTCATTAATATTCAAATTGTATATACAGTCTGGGACTGTTTGTAATTAACAATCATAATTATTCAGTTTATTAACATCATTGATTGAAAATAATAATAAAAACAAAAATTGAATTTTTTTGATAACTTAATTTTTGATTGTTCTTTTATTTTTTTTTTATTTCTATGGATGTTTGGAAAATTAATTGATATTGAATATTGATTAGATACTGATTGAATGTAATTTTGTTTATCGTTTGATTTTTATGAAATTGAAAAAAATAAAATGGACAAGATAATAATGATGGTGGTATTTAACCCATGGGATTGCTTCCATTACCGGTATGGTTTTCCGGAGTTTCAAAAATCAATTTCAATTTTATCCCAATGGATTTTAAATATATAATTTTAAATGATTTTTATTTTTTTACTATTCATTTGTTAATATAAATATTTTAAATTAAATATTGTATTATTTTTTATAAATTGTTTAAAATACTTTTAAACAATAAATATGTTTTAAAAGTATCAAAGCTCAATTACAGTTTAAATCTGCTTTTACATTTACCGTAATTGGTAGGATATATAACATCATTTATGTTCACAATCTCGGTTTTCATTTGGGCTTTGCAATTTTCCCATTTTCAAACTCGACAATATTATACATCTATAGATATACACTCTACCAACACAAATAATTACATTACACATTCAAACAATTATCTAAAAATTATAAAAAAAATTCTAAATAATAAATTATACCAATATAAAAAAATAAAAAAAATAATACTGTATTATTTTAATTAATTTATCTATTATCATTTTGATCAAATTTAAATACAAATAAAAATTTATAATTACACAATTATTTATATGTTTAATGATTGTTATAAAATAATAATAATAATACAAGTGTAAACATTGCATAATTATAAGACTGATTTGATATAACTAGTGTGTTTGTACAAAGCGAAAATTAACAAAATAATATATGCAAATCCTAATATATATGTATGAATAAGATCAGAGGACACATTCTGTAAACAAATCCTCATAGACGCAATGAACTATCCATACACACATTCAAGTGTTTGGTGGTGAACCAAGACCAGAGATGAAACTGGGTATTACTATATAGTAAAGAGGTATATGTATATGATCACATGCTTGTCATCAGTTGGCTCACCAGGTTGGCTGGTGTTATTTCTACAATGGAAAATTCATGTTTATGTATTAGTCACTGACTACATCTGACTTATGCAACACAAATTCAAACAATTGTTCCAAGTTATACCAAGGGATATCTTGTTTTGTTACCATCATCATCAGCAGCAGTAGCAACATACAGTCTTGCGATATCAAAATACACATACTACATTAACTCAATATTAATCATTGTAAAGAAAAATAATTAATTTAATTTTACTGTTAAATAAATTTTGTTATATAATAATTACAAAAGATATAAAGGATCAAAAATTTTTTAACATGTGTCCTTTGGGCATTTGTTTTTTTTTGAAAAAACTACGAGACAGTAATTTCATGAATGAACGTACAAACGACTTTTATATCACTTTGGATATGGTTAATGTCCAGAGGGAATATATTCACATGAACCTGGATGAAAGCTGTACAGTGTATATGTATATATAAATTGAGTATACATATATATAGGATGAATTGTAACGAAGCGTAGCATCTACAAGGTAGCATATACAATATTCCATCAAGCCAGAGGCATATATACAACAAGGTAGCTAAAAGAGACTGAACACATCATCCATATCCCATGGCTCTCTCATTCCCCTTGATGCCATCAGAAGCATAGGCCGCGAATAATCCAATATGTCAATGCGTCACTGGACAAATAACAGTACGTTAATATATATAATCACAATAATATTCTCGTCCTATCAATGTTCATTTAACAACAAATTATGATTTTCATTTTACATTGGTTATATTAAATTTTATGCACACTCATTGTCCCATTAATTTACCATTATAAATTAATTTATGATAATTTAGTTTTCATATTAATTTATAAACCATGTGTCTTTGATTTAATTTATTCGTTTGATAAATGAAATTTTTTTTTTTATTAATTATTTATTGTTAATTTTTAATGTCAATTAATTTTGTTATACACGATTGAGACTGTGGTTTTAAGCAAGATTATACGTAAAAAAATTATATAATATATAAGGCTTTTTTTATTGTATTTATTTCGATTCTTTGTTCATAGTAAAGTCGAGTGAGTATTCCCAAAGGTATAAGGTAGTTATTTCTTCTCACAGTTTGTTCAGTCTATGTATTATATTTTTCGTAAAAATATATGAACATAACTGTGGGCTTTATTGAGAAGAAAAAATAATATATAAAAAAAAAATAGCTAGTTTATACAACCTGGGGGTAAATTTATTGTTTATTATATGTATTATTATCCTTCAAATATTGGCATTCGTTCATGTACATATATTGAAGAATATTTTCTTTGGAATATAAAAAGAAAAAACTGGTATTATATTTTTTTTTCATGAAAGTGTGAGTTTAGCAAAAAAAAAAAAAAAATAAAGATAAAGTTAAATCACAAAACGATTGGCAATCATGTGACTTGACAATCTCCCTTCTAGACCAGGCAAATATACCCTCAAAAAAAAAAAAATGAAATATATTAAACTTTGCTTAGTGGTAAAAACGAGTCTTCTTGTATTTCATGTTCGTTTGACCCATGGTTTATTTTCACAAACAACCTTCACCACCACTGCACTACCATCATCATGTATTTCCGTATCAATATCTTGTTCAATCCGGGAACAAAGTACAAAGCGTTTGTATTATATCAAAGGATTTTACTATCCATGATGCATCTTTATTTTATTAAATAATAATACTGTAAATATATATTGAAGTTAAATTGATAATGATGGAATGAAAAGGTCCATTTCAGTGGTCAAAGTTTAAATAGTATATAACAATTACTCAGATGTACAATTTACATAATTCATATGATGTGAGATTGATTAATAACGTTTTATATTAATAATGTAATAAAATTTTAAATTCATTATTTTAACATACATTACAATTTAACATACATATTGAGTTGTTAATAAATTTTATTATAATATAAATTTTAAAATATTTTTTTTATTATATTTTAATTTTAAATAAATTATTTTTTATAGTTAATTAATCTTAAATTTGTTTATTGTTTATTAAAACTTTAACGAATTGTGGTTTATATAATTAAACAGTCAGTACAAGTTTATCACAAACTTGAAAATGAATCAAATTGTATATAAATTGCATTGAAGATAATTTTCTTGGTTGGTTATAAATTGTGCACTTGTAAATCGAGCATATACAATTTTGTGTATATCCCAAGAGGTCACAAACTTTTGTATATATACAATTGCAAAACATACAATTTGCTTGATCGATAAATTAACTTTGATAAATAAAAAAAAATCATAATATAATTTTTATTTAATTTTAAAAATATTTAAAAAATCATTTTTATATTTTATTTTTATTTCAAAGACAATTTGTCATATAATTTATAACTCAAATATCGGTATATCAAAATGAAATTCTCGTTTCTACTTTTGTATTCAACTTACGTTTCTTTTTTCTATAAAAACTTTTATTCAAGTCAAAAAAGCAAGTTTTTCTGACATTGACTTTTTGATTCTTTACCTTCTTCTTCGTCTCCTTTTTTTTTTTCCATTTATTTTCTAATATTTTTTTTAGTCTCGTTCTTATAGGGCGTTCTGTTTGTTGGAGAATTCATAGTGCCAGGTGTCATGCTAGTTTTTCAGCTTGAAGGTATGTATGTATTTCATATCAGGGCTATGAAAGAAATAAAAATAAAAAAAAAATTATTGGGGTAGTGTGTATGGTGAATAAAGCGTTAAAGAAAATAAAATGTATAAGGCCCGTGGTCGATCGTGCGGCAATTTTATTCAACTTGGAATTTATAGGTTTTATATATAGTAGTCATATGGCCTATTGCCATCGAGTGGCATATTGAGACGAGTTTATTGAGCCACGTGTTAGAATAAATCAAAATTATATATATATATTTTCTTTAACAATAGTTTTTCACGTAAATGAACGCGAACAATCAGACAAATAAAATTCAAATAACATGAGTAAAAACATACTGTTCTCGAAATCAATACTAAAAAAAATATAATGAAAAGATTCTTACGATTGACAAAGAAAAATAAAATTCTAGTTAGAGCTTGCAAATATAGAAAAAAAGAATTGTTTATAATAACAAAATACAGAATAGAGGTGAGTAGGAAAATCAATGAAATACCTCTTTAGTAGTTCTATGTTCCTGTTCAAATCCCTGAATTTTTCTAATAAATATTGATATATTTTTTTTTAATAGACGGAAATTATAAGGGAAAAAAAATACGTAATAAAATAAATAGAATAGCTCTTTAGTTGTTCTATTATCCTGTTCAAATTCTGTAATTTTTCTGAATATTTTTGATATTATTTTGGTAAAAATGAGGAAATTATAAGGGAAAAGAGGTAAGTCAGTAAATAAAAAAAATACCTCTTTAGTAGTTCTATGTTCCTGTTGGAAGACTTTATTTTTTTCAATATGTTATTCAATATTATTATTTAAAAAATTAGGAAATTATAAGGGAAAAGAGATAAGTCAGTAAATAAATAGAATAACTCTTAAGTTGTTCTATATTCCTGTTCAAATCCTGTAATTTTTCTAAATATTTTCAATGTTATTTTATTCAAAATAAGGAACTCATAAGAGAAAAGAGGTAAGTCAGTAAATATATAAAATACCTCTTCAGTAGTTCTATGTTCCTGTTCAAATAGCATATTTTTTTATTATTTTTTCTAGTTGTTTTTTGAAAAACAAATTTTATTTTTGGAACGGCAAGGGAGCAGGAAGTCTAGACTGTGATCTGTAAAATAAATAAAATACCTCCTTGCCTGTTCTATGATCCTGTTCAATTTATTTTATTTTGTTTTCTGTTCGAGTTATTTTATTTAATTCATAGATCACCTCCTAGACTTCCTGCTTCCCTGCCATTTCAAAAATAAATCTTGTTTTTCAAAAAACAAATAGAAAAAATATTTTAAAAAATATGCTATTTGAACAGGATTATAGAACAGGCAAAGAGGTATTTTATTTAATTCATAGATCACCTCCTGACCTTTCTGCTCTCCTGGTACTTCAAAAATAACATTTGTTTTTTAAAAAACATATAGAAGAAATATTTAAAAAAATATGCTATTTGAACAGGATCATAGAACAGGCAAGGAGGTATTTTATTTAATTCATAGATCACCTCCTGACCTTTCTGCTCTCCTGGTACTTCAAAAATAACATTTGTTTTTTAAAAAACATATAGAAGAACTATTTAAAAAAATATGCTATTTGAACAGGATCATAGAACAGGCAAGGAGGTATTTTATTTAATTCATAGATCACCTCCTAGACTTCCTGCTTCCCTGCCATTTCAAAAATAAAATTTGTTTTTCAAAAAACAAATAGAAAAAAGATTTTTAAAAATATGCTATTTGAACAGGATTATAGAACAGGCAAGGAGGTATTTTATTTAATTTACAGATCACCTCCTAGACTTCCTGCTCTCCTGGTATTTCAAAAATAAAATTCGTTTTTTTAAAAACATATAGAAGAAATATTTAAAAAAATATGCTATTTGAACAGGATCATAGAACAGGCAAAGAGGTATTTTATTTAATTCATAGATCACCTCCTGACCTTCCTTCTCCTGATATTTCAAAAATAAAATTTGTTTTTGAAAAAACAAATAGAAGAAATAATAAAAAAAATAGGCAATTTGAACAGGATCATAGAACAGGCAAAGAGGTATTTTATCCAATTCGTAGATCACTTTCTGATTTTCCTGCTCTCCTGGTAATTTCAAAAATAAAATTTCTTTTTACAAAAACAAATAGAAACAAGGATAAAAAAAATAAGCTATTTGAACAGGATCATAGAACAGGTAAGGAGGTATTTTATTTAATTTACAGATCACCTCCCGACCTTCCTGCTCTCCTGATATTTCAAAAATAAAATTTGTTTTTCAGAAAACAAATAGAAAAAATAATAAAAAAAATAGGCAATTTGAACAGGATCATAGAACAGGCAAAGAGGTATTTTATCCAATTCCTAGATCACCTCCTGACCTTCCTGCTCTCCTGGTAATTTTAAAAATAAAATTCGTTTTTAAAAAACAAATAGAAAAAATAATTAAAAAAATAGGCAATTTGAACAGGATCATAGAACAGGCAAAGAGGTATTTTATCCAATTCCTAGATCACCTCCTGACCTTCATGCTCTCCTGGTAATTTTGGAAATAAAATTTCTCTTTAAAAAAACAAATAGAAAAAAAAATAAAAAAAATAGGCAATTTGAACAGGATCATAGAACAGGCAAAGAGGTATTTTATCCAATTCGTAAAACACTTCCTGACCTTCCTGGTCTCCTAGTGATTTTAAAAATAAAATTTCTTTTTACAAAAACAAATAGAAAAAATGATAAAAAAGAAAGGCAATTTGAACAGGATTTTAGAACAGGCAAAGAGGTATTTTATTCAATTCCTAGATCACCTCCTGACCTTCATGCTCTCCTGGTAATTTTGAAAATAAAATTTCTTTTTAAAAAAACAAATAGAAAAAATAATAAAAAAAATAGGCAATTTGAACAGGATCATAGAACAGGCAAAGAGGTATTTTATCCAATTCGTAGATCACTTCCTGACCTTCCTGGTCTCCTGGTAATTTCAAAAATAAAATTTCTTTTTACAAAAACAAATAGAAAAAATGATAAAAAAAATAAGCTATTTGAACAGGATCATAGAACAGGCAAAGAGATATTTTATTTAATTCATAGATCACCTCCTGACCTTCCTGCTCTCCTGATATTTCAAAAATAAAATTTGTTTTTCAAAAAACAAATAGAAAAAATAATAAAAAAAATAGGCAATTTGAACAGGATCATAGAACAGGCAAAGAGGTATTTTATTCAATTCCTAGATCACCTCCTGACCTTCATGCTCTCCTGGTAATTTTGAAAATAAAATTTCTTTTTAAAAAAACAAATAGAAAAAATAATTAAAAAAATAGGCAATTTGAACAGGATCATAGAACAGGCAAAGAGGTATTTTATTCAATTCCTAGATCACCTCCTGACCTTCATGCTCTCCTGGTAATTTTGAAAATAAAATTTCTTTTTAAAAAAACAAATAGAAAAAATAATTAAAAAAATAGGCAATTTAAACAGGATCATAGAACAGGCAAAGAGGTATTTTATCCAATTCGTAGATCACTTCCTGACCTTCCTGGTCTCCTGGTAATTTCAAAAATAAAATTTCTTTTTACAAAAACAAATAGAAAAAATGATAAAAAAAATATGCTATTTGAACAGGATCATAGAACAGGCAAAGAGGTATTTTATTTAATTTACCGATCACCTCCTGACCTTCCTGCACTCCTGATATTCCAAAAATAAAATTTGTTTTTCAAAGACAAATAGAAAAAAAAAATAAAAAAAATATGCTATTTGAACAGGATCATAGAACAGGCAAAGAGGTATTTTATTTAATTCATAGATCACCTCCTGACCTTCCTGCTCTCCTGATATTTCAAAAATAAAATTTGTTTTTCAAAAAACAAATAGAAAAAATAATAAAAAAAATATGCTATTTGAACAGGATCATAGAACAGGCAAGGAGGTATTTTATTTAATTTACCGATCACCTCCTGACCTTCCTGCACTCCTGATATTTCAAAAATAAAATTTGTTTTTCAAAGACAAATAGAAAAAAAAAATAAAAAAAATATGCTATTTGAACAGGATCATAGAACAGGCAAAGAGGTATTTTATTTAATTCATAGATCACCTCCTGACCTTCCTGCTCTCCTGATATTTCAAAAATAAAATTTGTTTTTCAAAAAACAAATAGAAAAAATAATTAAAAAAATAGGCAATTTGAACAGGATCATAGAACAGGCAAAGAGGTATTTTATCCAATTAGTAAATCACTTCCTGACCTTCCTGGTCTCCTGGTAATTTTAAAAATAAAATTTCTTTTTACAAAAACAAATCGAAAAAATGATAAAAAAAATAAGCTATTTGAACAGGATCATAGAACAGGCAAAGAGGTATTTTATCCAATTCGTAGATCACTTCCTGACTTTCCTGCTCTCCTGGTAATTTCAAAAATAAAATTTCTTTTCAAAAAAACAAATAGAAAAAATAATAAAAAAAATAGGCAATTTGAACAGGATCATAGAACAGGCAAAGAGGTATTTTATTTAATTCATAGATCACCTCCTGACCTTCCTGCTCTCCTGATATTTCAAAAATAAAATTTGTTTTTCAAAAAACAAATAGAAAAAATAATAAAAAAAATAGGCAATTTGAACAGGATCATAGAACAGGCAAAGAGGTATTTTATCCAATTCGTAGATCACTTCCTGACCTTCCTGGTCTCCTGGTAATTTCAAAAATAAAATTTCTTTTTAAAAAAACAAATAGAAAAAATGATAAAAAAGAAAGGCAATTTGAACAGAATTTTAGAACAGGCAAAGAGGTATTTTATTTAATTCACAGATCACCTCCTGACCTTCCTGCTTTCCTGATATTTCAAAAATAAAATTTGTTTTTCAAAAAACAAATAGAAAAAATAATACAAAAAATAGGCAATTTGAACAGGATCATAGAACAGGCAAGGAAGTATTTAATTTAATTTACAGATCACCTCCTAGCCTTCCTGCTTCCCTGCTATTTGAAAAACAAAATTTGAATTAAAAAAACAAATAGAAAAAATAATAAAAAAAATATGCTATTTGAACAGGATCATAGAACAGGCAAGGAGGTATTTTATTCGATTTACAGATCACCTCCTAGACTTCCTGCTTCCCTGCCATTTCAAAAATAAAATTTGTTTTTTGAAAAACAAATAGAAAAAATAATAAAAAAAATATGCTATTTGAACAGGATCATAGAACAGGCAAGGAGGTATTTTATTTAATTTACAGATCACCTCCTAGACTTCCTGCTTCCCTGCCATTCCAAAAATAAAATTTGTATTTAAAAAAACAAATAGAAAAAAAAATAAATGATAAAGAGAATAATTTCTTCTTAAATTCCTTTATAATACTTCAAATTCATTTTCAATTCTGTCCCAATTCATCAAGGAAACATGAAGTAAAAGAAGTGAGTCTTTAAAACCAATACTTCTCACCTCATCATATTATCCTATTAACAATATAATTTTCATTTTCCTATCTATTTGGAATTATTAATATCAGCAATGTTTTATTACTGTTCAAAGTACCGTCTAATTTATTTAATAATTTTCAAAAAATAATTTCAGCTAAAAAGAAAAAGCTACGTAGCTTAGTAGTACTACTAAAGGGTCATTTGTACTATGTACTTACATCATCTTTGATTTATTTAATAAAAAAAAAAAAAACGCGTGATGAGTCATCATGACTTTCACTCAAGTAAAATTAAAATAAAATGTATGTACATTCAAACTGCTGAATAATTAAGTTGTTGCTTGTTTTATATATAGTAAAAAAAAAAAAAAATAGATCATATAATAATTATAATAATAAAATAAATTTAAAAATGTTAAATGAGTAGAAAAATATTTTTTGCATATTCGTAGTTGTTGCTGAGTAATGCGTTACAGTTTATAATTTGAAAAAAAAAAAATATATATATCAAATAAAAGTTCATATACAAGATGTGCATAAAAGCATATTATGAGAATTTCATATTTTCCTATCAGTTTCACAGATGTTACACTGTTATTTTTTTTCATTTTTTTAATTTGAGCTCGTTAACAGTTTGAGAATGCTGAGGATGAATCTTCTTCTGGCACTCACACGCTCTTCTGACACCTCCACTTCACTCTCTCCTGATTCTCAACAACTTTAACCACTTTCAAATTTCATGATTAATGGATTTTTATCTTTTTTTTTTTATTTTCCATCTCTGAAGCTTGTATCTTGTACACTATTTATAAAATTTTAGTTCATTAAAAAACTGAAAAATATAAAAAATCAACATGTTTTTTAGATATTTATAATAAATTATCTTTCAAAAGAATTTTAAGTACCTGTAAATATATTTAAAATAATCATATTAATTTGTTTGAATAATTAACACTCTTTAAATATCATTTTTATTTTATATGTATATTTTTTTTTTATTTCATATCGATGTATTGATGATTACCAAATAAAGTCATTTATGTACAAAATAATCATGGAAATATACCTAACATAATTATATATATATTTATATTCATGAATTTATTTATTTATATATTTATAGATTTTTAAAATCATTATTCGATTATGATTTTTCATGAATTACACACGACGATAAAAAAAAAAAACAAAATAGTACGAATGTTTATTTTTTTACTATCATTGTAATCACTGTTAATTACAGGACAATATTTTTTTTTTTTTTTCTTATCATTATAGTAAAATATTTACAGAGTTTTGTTGTATATTATTTTAATTTTTTATATTGTGAATCAATGAGACAGTTAGATTGAGAAAAAATAATATTTTTTTCCATCAATATATTTTATTTGTCACTATTTTGTTGTTTGTATTATTTAAAATTTTTTAGATCAAAAAAAATATTAAACATTCCGATAGAATACAACAACTTTCAGTTAGAAAGTATCATTTTTTTTTTTTTTACAGATATTCTTCAGATAGAATTTTATAAAGATGAGTATAAGCGAAAGAGACTTGAAATATTTACAAGGAAAATCCTCGAACCACTCACTATTTTCTTATTATCATTCCATAATTTTGTGTGGAATATTCTTGGAATGTTTTTATTGAAAAATTTTGAATTAAAATTCAAAAAATAAATAACAAAATTTTAGTTATATATTCAAGCATAGCAGCGTAATTTTTTTTAAATGAAAATTAATCATTTATTAAATAAATTATACAAGTACTTGTTGAATTGTAATTTTTTTTTTTTAAGAGGTTCGAGGTTGAGTTTAAATTTATTTGAAAATCTATTAATAAATTTAGATAAACTCTAATTAAATTATTACTTCCCTCTCACTTTAATTAATATTTTAAGCCTTTTTTTAAAATTCATTTATCAACTAATTTATTCAACGATTTTTTATTTTTATCATTTTTTTTTTTTTTCATATTGCTTTCTCAATAAGGCTGCTCTGTCTATATTAGGCTTTACATGAATTTTTCAACACTTCGTTTCGTTGCCCAGATGATAAATTTCATTCATCAATTTATTTTCATTTTTTACGACTATTTTCGATACTATATTTTAAACACCATACTCATGTATAGTGCCAAATAAGAACGACAAAAAACGAAAAAAAAAAAGACTGGTGTTCATAAACTTTTACATTATATTTTTACATTTTTATTTTTTTTTTTAAATGCTAATATAATTATTGAAGAAATAGTAAATTTTCAAGTGTGCCAAGAATCATATACTCGTTATTAATTAATTATTAGATATTTTCTTAATATATTTATAAATGCTCGATTATTATTGAGCTCAAGAAAAAAAAAATTAAAAATAAATATAAAAACGTTGAATTTTTTAAATTTTTCTCACACATAATCTAATATTTATTTCACACAAATATTTTTTTTATATTTTTTGTCATTTAATTTTGTACAATAATTTAATTTTCAAAATGATATAATCGATTAAACTTGATTGACTCTCCATAACTGTCATTTGCCTTTCAATATCAATCAAATGATATTTAATTTTTTTTTCGATAAATAAATTTAAATTTTTCTCTGACTAGAATCAATGATACATCTCTTCTTTGTTGACATTATTATTCTCATTTTCTATATCATATCCTTTTCAATTAACAAACTTTAATTGTTTTAATTACAATTATAGTCGCTTCCTTTTGGCTTACTAAGAGTTTTACAATTTCATTAACTCAACCATGCAGTCACTCTAAATTAATCAAAAAGATCTTTTGTCCATTATTATTATTTTTAATCAACAAATTTCCTTTCTTTTTTATCTTATTTGTTTAATTTAATTTTCATGGTTGTACAGTTATCAAAAAAAAAGTGTCATTTATAAATTCACATGGCAAAATATATTTACAAATTTTTTAGCAAATGAAAACTAAAAAAAAAATTGACAACAAACATAAGAGCATATAACTTTGGTACTTGTGTCTTTTTACATTTACTAAATTATTTTTTTATAATAAAAAGAAAGGACGTATCACTTGTGTATTATTTTATGTTGCTGTTAATTTTTTTTTTTTTTAAATTCTACAAAGTTATAAAAACATATTGCCATATGAATTTATAGACACATCTTTTTGTTATTATATTATAAAATTGACATTTAAAAATAAAAAAAAATAAATAATAATAATTAAAGAGTGATATAACTTTACGACACATTTGTTAAAATTAAATTTATAGTGTAAATAAAAATTTAATATAATGAAAATTAATTATCGAGTTAATGTTTAATTTGAATTTAAAGTTTATAAAAAAAAGAGGAGAGACAGAGGGAGAGAATTGCTAAAGATAAGATGAGAATTGTGTAGTTGGTGTGGTTAAAGGTGCAGTAACCTTTGAAAAAAGTGAGATACCCAATGGAATTCCAGTGGAGTACACTCACTATGAAAAACCAGCAAAGACCAAAGTCTTACCAACAAATCCAGTTATTTTATTTATTTTATATTTATCTCATCCACAATGTCTAACTCAAGTTTTATTTATTTTCTTTTTTTTTTTACTTTCTTCAATTTTATTATTTATTTACTTATTATCATTTATTTTATTTTTTTTCTTTCTATATCATTTTATTATTTTTATTTATTATTTTAAAAAACTTAGTTTTTCGCTCGAAATTTTATACGTTCATCTTTAAAAAAAAAATCAACAAGAAAAAGGCGTCAACTTGCGTCGTAAAGTTATTACATGAAGAAATATAAATACAAAACTTTCAACTTGATTTTATATTTTTAATTTTATATATTTTTATTTTTTCACTTTCATGTCAACTTTGTAATTAAAGTGGTTACGATAAATATATAATTTTTTTTTTTTAAGATAAATAATCAAGTTCAAAAAAAAAAAAATATATATATTAATTTCAACTTTTAATGATGTTTTTTCTTGAAACCGATAAATTTAAGACTTGCATGGCTCGTTGAGTAAATGATATCATTTTTAAAAAAAAATCTTTCATTTTCGATCAGTAATTTTTAAACATTCCTCATCAAAGTCATTTAGAATTTTTTTTTTTATCATGTAATTTACATATATTACTGTAATTATTTAAAATTACATCTAACTAGTTTCATTAATTTTTTTTATCAATAAATTAACATACAAATTAATTTATTTTAAGCTGCGCAAAAGATTTTACATTTTTAGATAAATTAATTAATCATCATTGATTAAAATTTTTCAATTTATATTTTTCCTCATTATTAATTATTTCATTATCGAACTTTGAGGAAATTTTTAAAATCTATAATATTATATTACAACCTTATTAATCACTTAAATAAACTCAATGAATTAACTGATTTCCCCATATCATCTTACAATTTATACACAAGCATCTTGTGACGAAACTGTAGACAAAACAAAAAAAAAAATAATAATTAATAATACAAAAATAATTACAAGTTATATTTAACATGTCATGTAAATTATAAATTGACATTTAAATTTTTTAATCACATGTAATAGATTTATTCAAGTCAAAAGTATATTTGATCCCAGTTATAAATTAGCTGCCACAGAGATCCAAAAGATCAAAACAAAAAAACAAAAAAAAAACAAAAAAAAATTCCTAATCCCACATATTCTAACTTGAATAATTATTTTTTAAATTATTATTATTATTATTTTTCATATCATTCATTCATCAGTCTTCAATTTGATTCACAGAATGTATTTTTTTTTTTTTTTTTAAATTTCATATTTTTGCGCAATTTTTTTTAAAGATGATAAAATAAAAACGCTCAAGAAAGATTAAGAGCATTTGAAATAAAAAAGATAATAAATTTCAAGATAATAATAATAATAATAATGATAAATTATTTAAATAATTTTTATTTATGCTTGATACGTGCCAATACCACTACCATCACCATGAATTTCAAGCTCAAGAGGATTTCTTGATTCCCTCAAGTGTTTGTCATTTCTATGTGGTACAATAGGAAGTTCTCTGTCTCTATTAATAATAAATCCACGTTCTCTTGATATTTCATTATCTCTATAATGATTATAATTATGTGATATATTATTATTAATTGGTAATGTTGGATATGAACTTTGTGGACATGGTGGTGAATGATGTCTTGTACTTAAAATTTGTTCATAAATACGTTCATCATTATAATCATCATTTTGTATTCTAACTGATACTTCTCTCATTGTACCACCACCACCACTATTATTTAATGATTCACGTAATGATGATGATGATGGTAGTGTAGATTTTTGATTATTATTATTTAATCTTTTTAATGAATGACTGGAATGATGATTATTATAATTATTATTAATATTAACATTATTATTATTATTATTTCTTGACATTGTATTAATATTATGAACATTTTTACTTATATCAGATATATCATTTGATTGGCTAGACATAAAAATACCATTATTATTTATATTATTTATATTATTATTACTATTATTAATATTTGTATTATTATTACGCTGATTTAATGTGGGCAGCGTACCAGGTCGACGCATTTGTCGAGCTGTTTCTCCATCAATATATGTGAAACCCTCAGCTGGTGTTGTACCTCCATGAGGTAAAAACCAAACACCACCATTACCAGGGCTCGCTGCCCGAAGTTCTAGCTACAGTTCCGTTACTGGTATTGGCTTTATTCCAGATGTAACTTGTTGATGATATTGTTGTTGTTGTTGTTGTTGATGATAATGATGATATTGTGGTTGTGATTGTAAATGATTATGATGTAATTGTAAATGATTTTGATGTAATTGTTGTTGTTGTTGTTGTTGATTATGTCCATGATGATGATGATGATGATGTCCATGTGCTGCTCTAACAATATATTCATCATCAGAAAATGTTTTTTGATATTCATGCTCTTTACGTGATATTGCACGATTTTTCCATTTATAATCTTTAAATGCATCACGTACACGTTGACGACATTTAAAATATAATATTATTGATATACCAATTAAAAATATAATACTTATAATAATAATTGTTAATAATAATGCTTGTTTTTTAGGATCAGAAAATGGACAACCAAGAATATCTGGTTCCATACCTTTTAATTGTTTACCACGTAATTCATGTGGTTCATAACATATTACTGGACTTGAATTTGTTGGTATTAATACAGATGATAACCATAATAAATTACAATCACATATTAAAGGATTTTCACTTAAATCAAGACGTCGTAAATCATTCCATGCAACTAATGTTTCAGAAAATGTTGTAAATGCATTATCACGTAATATTAAATGACGAAGATTTGATAAACCAACTAATGCACCATCTTCAATGGTTATTAATTTTTTATTATTTTTAAATACAAGACTTTCTAAATTTGCATTATCATTAAATGTACCATGTTCAATTGTTGTTAATAATTTTGCTCCAGTAATATCAATATTTTTTAAATTTGTTAAACCTTGAAATGCACCAGATCTTAATATTGTAAATGAATTTTGTCCAAGTGTTAATTCTTCTAATCTTGATAATAATGATAATTGTTTAGTTGGTACTTCACGTAATTTATTACCACTTAATTTTAGTGTTCTTAATGATAACAAACCTCTAAATGAATAATCACTAATATTATCAAGACCAGCATCCATAATATCAAGTACAGCAAGACGTTCAAGACCTTTAAAACTATCATCAATTAATGATGAAAATGAATTAAGTCCAATATGAAGTTCAGCAAGTGCATTTAATGGTGATAATGCTGGTGATGGAATAAAACCAAGTTGATTATCATCTAAATATAATATTCTTAATGCACCTAATTTTTGAAATGCACCTGGTTCAACAATACGTATTTGATTTTGTCCTAAATCTAATTCTTCAAGTTTAGTTAATGATGTAAATAAACCATTTGTTAATTTTTCTAAATAATTTTTATGTAAATTTAATACTGTTAATGATATTAAACCAGTAAATGTTTTTGTTGTTAATGCTGATATTTTATTATTTTTTAAATGTAATTCAACTAATGCTTTTTGTGCAGCAAAACTATTATCTGGTATTGTTACTAAATGATTACTTGATAAATCAACATTTTTTAAATCACCATAAAATTGAAATGCAGCAGCATCAACCATTCTAATACGACTGTCTTTTAATACTAAACGTTGAGTTGATGGATTTAATGCTATTGGAATAACATTTAAATTAACACCAACACATGACACAACCAGAGTATCATCATCACATGTACAATCTGTTGGACACAGACCTGATTCAACTGTCGTTAACAGGCTAATACTTATCAACAGCATTAAAACACCTCTACAACTTGGCTTCTGTAACAAATAAAAAAACAAAATTCAAATTATTATTAGAATAAAATAACAAAACATAAACAAAAATATAAAAATAAAAAAAAAAAATGCAAGCTTCATCATCTATTACATTCATACGAGTGTAAAACTTCCGGAATATTTAGTTTTCTGAATAAAAAATGAATCTGGATGAGTGCCAAAAAATTTACTATGTGGAAAAGCAAAATTTATTTAAAAATGTTTTCATGTTGTATATATACTTGTGATAATAAAACGATTCGAGTAAAATTCAGGGTGAGAAGAGGAAGAAGGAGGACAAGATGAGGCATTGAAATTATAGAAAAAAAAATATAATAGACCACTTTGAAAATCATTACAAACATCAGCAAATATAACGTGCCAAAAAAAAAAAAAAAATTTACGTGTCATTATACTGAAGGATTACAAAAATATTGCCATTTTTTTTTTCAAGGTGTTATGATGAAAATATTGGAATGACGATATGTATATATAATACAGATGAGGCCACCACAAGTTGCGTGTATCCTGAGGGTTAATAAACTGTGAACTTGTATTTTTTTTTTTTGCTTTTTTTTGACTATCCATTCTCTAGCACAGAGAGCATTAGTCATTTTTTTTTTAAATTTACATTTTATTATGATTCGTCAGCGGGACTAATAATGAGTACCTGGAATGCGGCAAGCCGTTATATTACAAAGTTTTTTTAATATATATATATCTAAATCTATAAACCTATATTTGTATTATTTTTTTATTTTTTTAAATGCTTCTGGCATATAACGATATATGAATTAATAAATTTAAATAATTCATATATTTAATTTTGCTGTATAAATTATTAAAATGAAAATTATATTTCAACGTGTTGTAATGTAGCTCTAAAATAAGATTGCAATAACTCATAAATCCAGTTTAAAATTTATATAAAATATGTATATTGAGGTAGAATAGCCGACGCGAGTTTTCAGTGTGCTGTCTACAGATAACGCCTCGTGAATACATCAAAACTAACTGGGACAGTATCATGACTAACAAATCATGTCTGTAAGGATAATGTCAAATTTGACATTTATGTCCCTTTTCTCATTATTCAGTTTAGGCACTATTTGAATTGTGCTACATCACTTGCAACTTAAATTATTGACATTTTATTTTTTATTTATTTTTTTTTTCTTTCACTCTTATTTCAATTCAATCCATTTTGTGTCAATTTAGCTGATTGCAAAATATCGTATAAATAATATTTTTTTTTCTTTTCAATTAATAAAAAAAATTTCAGTTAAATATATAGCAGCAGGAAAAGAAAACCATATACAATGTATGATTAATCAAATTTTTTTTTTAAAATGTTAAATTAATATTTGCATTGAAAATTAAATTAAATATAACATTTATTTTAACACAAAATAAATAGTATTTAATTTAAATTTTCATTGTGAATATATAAATTTAAAAAAAAAAAAAATTATCAAGTATATAAATTATTGATTATCAATTTCCTTAGTAAAAAACCTATAACCCTTGATGAAAAAGCACTTATCTCAAGTAATCAAACTACATTATAAGCGATCATTTTTTTTTTACTTTTTTAAATGGCAATTTTATTCATTTTTTTTTTTTTTCTTTTTGCATAGTTACTATGGTTCATCGTGAATGAGAGGCAAAGTAAAAAGAAGTTTAAGGAGATGAGGATTACGTTGTGTCAAGAACGAGGGAATAGGAAAATCGGATTACTAGTGGTAGATTGTGTAAGGCGTTGAAAAACGATGGAGCCAAAGACGCGTCAAGTAACTCTCTCAACTAATTGCAATTCTTTTCTTTCATTTGTTAAAATTTAACAGGCAAAACCATTTATTCGTTGTAATTTTATTTTTATATTTTTTTTCTTTCTGTAATATAAAATCGATAAATCATTGGTAAATCAAATTGTCACGGCTAAATTTTTTAATACAAAGAAAGAAAATTAAAACAGAAAATTAAAGAAATGAGAATTTTATAATTCTGTAGAAATTATTATATAACAATAGAACAAGAAAAAAAATAAATGAGATAGTATTTGACTTTGTAACCGGATGACAAGAATTGTGATAATAATGATAATAATTGCTGTTCATGACGTTATTACAGTTAGGCTTTAATCGTCTGTAATTATCGCACAATTTTACAGTAATCACAATTGTGACCGTCTGTCCAAATGAAAATGTTTTGGTTGACCCAACTGATTGTTAAGTGGATAAAGCTTCAAACCCATTTTCAGGAAGTTGTTTACAAAATTGCATTCTATTTAAATATAATTTCGATTTCAATTTTTAAAATTTTTCTATCTAAAAATATTATATGTATAATAAATTTGTCAAATTTATTTAATGACAAAGCAAGATGACCTATAGGGTATTATAATATTTTTACAACTAACCCCCTTCCATGAAAGCTCACATAATTTTCGTTTAGGTTATTATAGAACGACGCAAATCCGTCGGGAAATTTGGTTTAATTTATGCAAGCTAGATAATGTTTTATGCACAGACACGTACCACCATGGTCTAATACGTAATCACTGAAAAGATAAAGAAGAAACTGATGGTGGTGAAGTGTTATTTCTCACTTTCTCATATATTATTATAAAATATATATATGCATGTCTTTAAGTACCATAACGTTATACGCAGTTCAATCTTTTGACAAATGAGACATAACATTTTATATGGCTTTCATCAGCTACAACATTCCTCTGATAATAATATAAATATTCATTCATTTTTTTTTTCTTTTTCTTTTTGTTATTCTTCCATTAATACATAACTGTTTTATTTAAAAAAATTTAATGTACACTAATTTATTTATTTATCCTACTTAATTTTTTATAATGGTTTTTATTTTTTAAATTTTCTTTTAGTAAAAATATCTATGTAAAAAAAAAAAATTTCTAAAACTTTTAATCGTTTATGAAAAAAGTTATAGTTGACTTTAAATTATTATTTTTTTATCAAACTTTAAATTGTAGCTAAAGAAAAGTACTTGATAATTTATTATAAAATAATAAATATTTAAAATAAAAAAAAAAAAAAACAAAGTAAAATGAAAATAGTTGATATTAATTTGACGGAATTTCAAGTTGTAATTTTCACTATATGTATTTCGAAAAAAAAAAAAATTTAATTTGATGCATTATAAAGCAGTTAGATATTTGTCATATTATCGACATAACTATTATAATGACATGCCGATAAAGTGAATCCACTGAGAGAGAATATAAAGAAAGTGGAAAATTTATCGAGCAATTTTGTCGTGTCTCTAGTGGAAATCTAACATAAGAGGAACCACTTTACTTGTGTGATTCACTCTACTAGTGGCAGTCGTTTGATGTTTGTTGAGGTGAATCAACTTTTATCTATATTATTATCATTATATTATTATTATTATTTTATTATTTGCAAATGTTTCTACAGTCAAGACATTTTATCATTTTTATATATATTTTTTCTCTCATCTCTATTATATTTTAATTTTCTTTTATCATTTCTTTTTTTTCAAAAACTATCCAAGAATCTTTTGTGATATTTTTCATTTTTTTTTTTTTTAATACTTCATACCGATACAGTATATATCCAAGTAAAAACTAGAATAAAAAAAAATCGCTATACAAAAACGAGAATTCACCAACTTTCTTTTATAATTTTTTTTTTTTTTTTTTACCATGCACTTTTTCAGTTTCAGTAGTATAAAGTTTTGTCAAAAGAAAAAAATGAGAGATGATGAAAAAGTTAAAAATTTCGTGGGTAAAAACAATCGATCATAACAAAAAAGAAAAAAAATTATAAAAAAAAAAAAAAAAAAAAGTACCAAGCAAGTGTTGACAATTGTAAAATAAATTATAAAATTGATTTATTATAAAATTATTATAATATAACATTGATTTTATATTATAATTTATTATTGTTATTTTAAGTATTTAATGTTAATTTATTGTTTAATGAATTTATATATGTAAAATAGGTAGATGAAAGTGTATACTATGAGTAAACATTGCTGATGGTAAATTGAACGTAAATTTTCGAGTAATATTTATCAGGGTTTAACTGGAACAAGTGGAGGGGTAAAAATACTTCTATAAAGCCTTGCATCCACGTCGTAAAATTCAATGAAACGTAAGAGTCATGAGAAAGAGCTGCACAATTTTATATACACATATATATAGCTACAGTTCAAAGTGAGAGAAAGAAGAAAATGAGACCAAGGGATTTTATCCACGTTTTTTTTTTATATACATTTAGCAAAAAAAATAAAAAATAAATAAAAAAATTCTGACGTTCAAGTGCTTTTTGCAATATAGGTGTGTATAGAAGAAAGAAGCAGAGCAGAGAAACGAGAAAATAGTGAATAAAAGGAGAAGAGAACGAAAGAAACCTTGGAATTTTCATGATCGTCGGTTTTCAACGACAATAAAAGAGATTGGAATCGATTTAAGATTCCAATTTCCGGGTTACTCTTTATCGAAAAATGAAAAAAAAATAAATAAATAAAATAAAAGAAAATTTAGAAGATTTTGCATAAATTTTATATATTAATTTTTTTAAATTTTTATATGTTGTATAATAATAGTGAATTGTAAATAAATTGAGTCAAATAATAAAAAAGGGATGAAAAATAAATAAATGACTGGGTCCATTTGGAAAACAGAGAGAAAGGTCAAAGAGGGTGAAAATAAGTATAGACTGTGTAAGTAGTTGTGAGAGAATGTTTGACAGATGAGAAAAGTCTGCAATTACACACTGATGTACATGAAAAATTATAGTACATATATATGAATAATTTATGTATGGATGTGTATATATATATATATTGTAGAGTATTAAATATTCATATTAAGTATAGAGTCTTTTATAGCTCAAAGATGATAGCTTTTGTATATTTTCTTATGACATAGTCTCGTATTTTAAATTTTCTGATGTTTTAGATGGCTTAATAATATAACAATGAAAATGTCAAACGACTGTATTAATAAATGATTAACGAGTAAATAAATTATAAATGTTATATGAAATTTCAGTTGAATAATTTTCCTCCCGAAAAAAAGAAATACATCATGAAGCGTGTATTAGTATAGAAATAATAAGTTATTTAAAAATTAAAATAAATCATTATAAAAATAATAAAAGCATAGTAACATATTGACATAATGATTTAATGATTATTTTGAATTTTTAAAAAATTATGACAACAGTATATCATACGATAAATAAATAAATATTTCATTTAAAAATTTATTTATTTATTTAAAATTTACTTTAATCATATATCTTTGATAAATTCAAAATTAATTAATTTAAAAATTTATTAATTAGTCATTTTATTGTAATGACACAATGTTATTATTATTTCAAATTTAATTTTTTTTTTTTCATATTAATCTTTCAAATATTGTATGAAATGTTTATTTATTTTTATTTATTATTATATATTATTATAAAGATTATTATTATCATCATATATCTTGGATAAATTTGTAATTAATTTATTTTTTATTTATGCTAGTGGATATATATTTTGACCGGATATTTTTGTTTACGTTATATTGAAAAAAAAATATACAAGTGAGTTGAACTTTGGCTTGAATCCGAGTTTGACACCATAAATATTATTCAATTTAAATATGATTTTTTTACTTTTTCTATTTGCAACCATTTATTTTTTTTTTCTTTATGAAATTTATATTTATACTATTTATTCTATTTTTGGATATATGATTATTTTATTTCTTATTCTTTTACCAACAAGTAATACACCTGTTGAAGTTTAATTTATTTTTTTTTTATTTTTATATTATATATATTCTTTCTAATCTTTTTATTTTTATTTTCAACTAAAAGACTTCATCAAAATCATGAATGTATTATTGATCTAAATTTTTTTTTTATATCTTTATCTTCTTCTTCTTCTTCTTTTCTTATACTTTTTTTCTATTTTATTTTCAGACGAAAAGTAATTTTGATTTCTCACACAGTGCCTGTATATATAAATGGTGGAATCCTTTGTTCCTGAACCTTCTTTTCATACAGTTTACCATCATGAAATCCCAGGCTAACGTTTGCACACAAAAGCTGCTATATATATGTTATATAACCATGGGATTTTTTTACATTATAAAACGTATATATATTTCAGTTATATGATTTTAAAATTCCCTTGAGAAGCAAGAATATTTTTTTTCGTTTGAATTTTATAATTTATTTTAAATATTTACAAATCATTTAAAAATACATTTATTTGTCAATTTATATAAGTGTAAAATAAAATTCAAAAATTTTTCATTTTATTCAAAAAAACATCAGTTTATTTCAATTTAGTAATAACAACTACTTTTTTTTTTTTTTTTTATAATAAAAGCATCTAATAAATTAAAATTGGAAAATATAATTTTTTTAATGTTAAAAATATTTCCATAAATTCATTTATTAAAATAGCAATATTAAAATTTTTTTTTTTCTGATTTACAAATTTTTTAGTATGAAATTCTTATTAAAAAAAATTTATACTTATTTATTAAAAATAAAAATTCCATTTTTTACTACATCACTGACAAAATATTATTAAAAAAAAAACTATAAAATATTTCAGAGATTTTATAGCTCAAATCAGATTTTCTATAAAAAATTTGCATTAAATTTTTAAATACAAAATAAATCTACAAATTATTTTATTTTGCAAATTATTAGACAAATTATTTCCATCAATATAAAACACAGTCGTATTTGAATTTTCATATTTATATTTAAATAATATTAATCCCTCAATTTTCATATATAATTTAAAAAAAAAAACCAACAAAAATATATATTTTTTTTAACTAAATTAAAAAAAGAATTTCAATCAAAGTAAATTACTTTCAATTTAGAAAATTTTTATCGAGTTAATTTTTTTTTCAATGATACTGCACAGTGAAGATAAAAATATAAAAAAAAAAAAAAAAAATGCATACTTTTATTGGATAAATAATAATAATGAAAAAAAAAAAAAAGGTATGTAAAGCACCATCACAGGTAGCATATCAAGTATGCTCGCAGTTAAAATATATATGCATACCAGTACAGGTTACCATACACAAAATATATTATAACAACAATAATAATAATAAACAATTTTATATGTGTATTATAATATACACATATATAAATATATACACATGGAAATGTAATGGGTGCATATAGTGGTTGGTTGACTGGTGCATTATTAAGTAGTTGAGTGCACGTTAGCTTGGCAAAGTGCTGTCGGCTTCTATCAGAGTATGGGGCTGCTGCGATAGCAAGCAAATAGGGGGGTTAAATAAAACATAAAAAAAAGTATCTAAAAAAAAAAAGGGGGGGCTAAATATGAAGGATGTCGAAGTGGCTTTTTAGCAATGAGGTGCGGTAATAACTGATCAATTGATAAAGACTTTTGACAATATCCAAAAAAAAAAAAATTATATTCGCATACAAAAAATAATCAACTAACTATAAAATTAAATTGTTTAATCAACAAACTAAATAAACAAACTATATTTATTCATTAATAATAATTATTTAATTTTTTTTCCGTGGAACAAACAAATAATAAATTTATTTAATTTTGTTTATTTTTTTAAATATTACGTTGTGTATATTTTTGTGATTATAATAAAAATAAATAAATAAAAATATTATATGTATAATTTACGTAATTAAAAAGTTCTAACGATGTCAATTCATAAAAAAAAAAAAAACTGTATACTGAGAATTGAAATGGTAGACAGTATATGGCACATCATATATATTTGAATATAACGCGTAATTAAATTTTTCTTCGTCATTTTAAATTGAAAACACGGTAGAAAAAAATAATAAAAAAAAAAAAATAAAACAAATATTAAATAAAATATACGAGACTAGAAAATATTAAATGAAATATTTAATTTTATTGATATTAAATTTAAATTTAAAAAAGGAAAAAGAGATTAAGAGTATAAAAAGAATAATGTTTGAGTAACTTAATTACATAAAGTTATTATTAACGCAAAATTTTGTAATAATAATAATTATTATAACAAGTTAAATGTATTTTATAATAATGTAGAGAAAAGAGATAATACCCATATATATTATTAAATGAAAATTTCAAGTCACGTTTAACTTAATCGGAATTTAAAACAACCACCAAAAACAACAACAATTTTCACTACAATTGGGGTGTTTTAAAATTGTATTTTAAAAATCAAATAAATGAATTTTAAATTTAATGAAAAAAATAAATAAAAACATTAGTATATTCTCATAATATTCAAGTACAATGACAATGAGGTTGATGCTCTCATATTTTTATTTTTTTCAATTCAAAGTCTCGTTATATTATCTCGCGATCTGAAGGTATATCCATTATCGTCATTAGCTTTTCCGTTGTACTGTATTTATCAGTAAAAAAAATAAAGAAATAAAAAAAATATAGTCATGCCAAACCCATTTTTATGTAATTTTTTTTATTTTTTTTTTCAACACGTTTACATACAGCCATTGTAAATTTAATTGGACTTGACGATGTACCCGCACATATACTCATGTGTTTCAATTTTTTTTTTAAATATAAAAAAAATTCTCCATAGATTAAAAATAATATTAAAAAAAAATGTATATAAATTTATGGATGAAAAATAAATTCAAGTGAAATTTATATTGTTTTAAAAAAAAAAAAACATTAATGTTCAACAATTTATAGATAGAAAAAGGAGGTAAAAAATTTACGGATAATAAAAAATAAAATAAAGATGAGATTGATTTAAACGCTTGACGAGATAGAATTGCTTGAAATTGGTTATTTCTTTCATGTTTCTATAGTGAAAAATAAAAAAAATATAAAGTTAGTATCTTTCTCTCTTGGAGTGTTTGGATCCTCACTGTTATATACGATCAAGAATTTCGACTCTTTGATGTTTGGAACTTAATCTTTTCATGGCCTCCTTTTTCGATTACAAGATTAATTTTACCCACCCCCTTTCTATATACTGTAGCCCATCACTTTGAATTTACCAGGAAATGAGAACTATGAGGGTGCAGAATATTCGATTCGTTGTGTTTCATGTTACCAGTAGTTCAGTAGCTTGCAACATATATATATATATTTTCCAACTAATGCTTGATCTTGTGTATTTGATATTACAAACATCAAGCAAATTGTATAAATTCTTTCTTTATCTTAAATTATTTTATATATTGCATAAAATAATATGCAAATTTTTTTTGTAAAACAAAAGAAAAACAAGCATTGTTTATTATTTTAAAAGAAAAAAATTATTCGTTAATTTTTTTTCTATTTATTTTTTAGAAGATTTTTTTATTATTTTATTTTCTTGTGAATAATGGGCCACGAAGATGTTTCACTTGAGCAGCTAGAGAGGAATAAATGGCAAGGGTGGTTGTTGGAGAGAAGGGTTCTCTGGACCCCTTAGCTTTTCTTCCATTTTCTCTAACCCAGCATCATTATCCATTTCGTTGAATAAACCCCAAGAAACTATCTTCAACCCTCTTGTCTTTTTTTTTTTTTTTTCGCCAAATATTCTCTCTACAATTCTTTATTTTATTTTTTAAGTTTTTTCTTTTTTTTTATACTTGATTTTTTAGAAAACCCTCGGCTGTTTGTTTGTTCCTCTGTCTGTTTGTTTGTATTTTTATATTCCCCAAGGGTATTAAACAATCAACAAGAACCAAGGGATGTATCTAAAAGACTATGTATATAAAATATAATACAAAAAAATATATATTTTACTTTTTTCTTAACAACTCTGTTACACATTGTGTGGCTTTGGTTTATTATTTTATATAACATTGTTGAAAAAAAAAAAAATTTTTTTTTTTTAAAGCAAAAGATAAGGGTTTAGATGGTTACCTGAAAGACGATAACACGCGACAAAACTACTCGATCAATTCAAAAATAAAATGATAACGTCGCGCGATCACATTATCACGATTTAACAAATGCTTATTGTTGACTCATCTATCTGCATGTATTTTACATATTCAAATTGGATTATACTTTGCGTGTGTTTTTGCCACACCTCTGTACTAATTTATTTTGATAAATTTAATAATAATATTTGATAAATAATCAAAAGAAAAAAAAATCTTATTTTCATGTATTTTTTATTGTTATTATAAAAGCTACTTTGTATTTTTTTTTTTTTTGTTAAATAAATTTTAATGATAATAATAAATATATGTTATTTAAAAAAAAAAATTTAAATACCTTCATTGTCTGGTTAATGACTGAGGGCATCTCATTCTGTATCCGGCTGCTCATCTAAAATGCACAAAGGTGAGAATGAATTAATTTTTTGTTTTTTCTTTGACTTAATTTTTTTAAAATAAGAAAAAAAAAGCATATATTTTTTTGAGAGACAATTGAGGAAAGTTTCAAAGCAATCTAGAGAACCCGTCAACCAGATTCCTTCAAGTCCTCGAGGCCAACTTGGATTAATTAAAGTTTAGAAGCAAGATTCCATTCGAGATAGATATAGAATAACCCTCAAGGAGCCTCCATCACCATTTAATCAATTATCTTTTTTTTTTTTTTTTATTATATTTAATTTTTTATTTACGCAGTATTATATTTGTTATATTTTTTTTATTCTTAACTTTCATGACAACAATCTCAAGTGGTATAAACATGCGAGAAAATAAAAAAAAAAATTATATTTTAAAAAGAGATTTTATGTTTCCAAGGAAACGCATCGCGTGATAAATTTATGATGGGAGAGAGAGAAGTTTAAAAATAAAAAATAAAAAAATTGCATCAAAAAAATACATGTTTATAATAACAATAAATATATATGAAATAGGAAAAAGGTGCAAATGGCGTCGTGCATGTTACGACTCTGCTGCACCCTCAATTTTTGGTTTATTATTATTTTGTTTTACTTTACATTTAATTTGTTTTTTTTTTTTTTTTTAGCTAATTAATTTTACAGACAGGTGCATTTTGACGAAATACAGTAGTAAAACATATATTTTAATAAAACAATTTGTAAATTATTTAAAAATGAAAGAAAAAAATAAATAAAAGTTGAAAATTTTATTTTTAAAATGTTGCTACGATATAGTGAATAGAGTTTTTTGAAAAATTTATATATAAATGTTAAAACAAGATTTTTTATTAATAGTTGAGATAAATATTTAATCGACATTTAAAAAAAATATATATAACTACATTTAAACATTTAAAAAATGTTAAATTTTACATTTTTTTCTTCAACTGTGTATATATGCAGTGTAAAAAAAAATTATAAAAAATATTTTATACATAAAAAAATTATCAATTCAGTGGTTGTAAAAGAATAGCAATGAAAAAACTTTTGTTCCAAGTATCAGGTTTTATTGAAAAAAAAAAAAAAAATTAAAATTATCTGAGCCCTGGAACCACGTCTTATGATTTATGTAGACCAAGTTGCTATCTTCTTGAAAATAAAGAAAAAAAAAATATACATCTATAAAAAGACAGAAGCAAAAAGATGCAAAAAAAAAAAATCATGAAAATTTAAAAGTAAAGAAATCGAGTCTTTAACGAATTTACAATAAAAGCTCGAAAAAAACTTTTGTTAAAAAAAATTATTCAATGTAAAATATAATTTTATTAGAAATAAATTTTATTCAGTAAAAAATTTTCAACTTTTAAATTAATTTTTTAATTCAAATTTCAATAATAATAAAAAATTTTTTGTTATTAAAATTTAAATTCATTAATTCAATCAGCTCAATAATATAAAAAAATAAATCTCAAATAATCATCTCTATTTTTACTACAAAAAAAAAAATTCAAATAAATTCGAAAAAGTTAAAATTTTTCAAATAATTATAAAACAAAAAATTATCAAAACATAAATTTATGATAAACCTGATAATATTCAACATATTAAACTAAAATAAATTCACTTGAAACACAAAAAAATCATTGAAGCGTAATTCTACAATTCTACGCTTGAAAAGCCGTAAAATTTTCTACCCCATAGAAGAATTGAAAACAAGACTAAAAAATTGTTTTATTTATTCCTTTTTTTTTTTTGTTTTTAAAAACTTATGAATGAAGAAATATAGAAATAGTTGCGAATATAAACGTAATAATATCCAAGAATTATTACTCAAGAGACATAAAGTGCATGCACGAGTTTTCATATTAAATATTATATGTCAGTGCTTTTGTTGGTCACACAGTAGTTTCAACTGTCTCACTTTCAATTTAACTTTGTGCTTTAGCAACATACATACAATGTACCATTACATATATACAAGTTAACTAGACGAAGAGTTATTATGAATATCTATGGAAAATCGATAAAGGTTCATGGCTTTCGGATACTAGAAATGTGCCACCACAACAATTCGTCAATGTGGTTTTACAATTTCTATCTAATGTTGATGTCACACTTTCCATAGATTTTCAAATATATATACATACAACTGTCACACACACACATGTTTTTAACAAATTTATTATTGTTCTTTATTCGTTTTATAAATGACATATATATGCATGCATATCGATCACAGTTAATCCTCAAATTATTTTTTTTTTTTTTATTATTATTACAGTCCTCGACAATGTTTTCCAGTCCTCAACATTTATTTGTATTTTTTTTTTTAAATAAAATATACATGAATTTATAGAACAAAAAAAAAATATATATTATTACGAAATATGACATGTATGTGTTTGTGTGTGGTATGGGGGATGAAATAAAATGAATATATATATATAAAAAAAGAAAAAAAAAATGTCACGTAGCATAAAAAGATATAAAAAAAAAAAAAAAAACGTTGACGTGAAAATGTGCGTCAAGTATTACTGGTAAAAATAAAATATCACCCTTGCTCGAATATTATACACAGACATACAATAGTCTCATCGTCAGTCAAGTGTCAGAATATATATATATTGTGTATGTTACTGTCTAAAATTGTCCGCATGTCATATAAATATGTCAACCAATTATAATACAGTAACTGTCGAGGTTACTGTATATTTGGTGGACACTTGAGATTATATATACCTTCTAAAAAAATATATAAAATAATAATTGATAATTTATTTATGAAAATTTTTGGTATTTTGATTTTATTTGAAAATTTAATATCATTGGATGTAATAAGAGTTAAAGATTTTTCTTTTCAAATTTTATATGGTCACCATTTTATTTAAGGTTTTTTTTTTTTATATTTTCTAACAATTTTTTATGTTACTTGGCGACATAGATATACATCACGTTTTTAGTTTAGCACGTTCTATCTGCAGAGTGTATAGTATTTTCTTAGAAGCACGTAGCAAGTTCCTTCATCTTCTTGTTGGTGACCCCCAAGTATTCTGCCTAAATCACCATTCTTATGATGAAACTTGCTTGTGTTAATATCGAGCTAGTTATACATGATATTGTATTGATAATTTACACAAATTATACTGCATTATTTAAATTTAACTTTATCAAAATGTCATTAAATGTCATCAATATTTTATCAAAAATAAAATAGATATAACATGAAAATATTATCAAACAAAAATATTTAAAATATCAATTTTTATTTAATTAAAAAATATTTAAATAAATTTGATTTTTTATTAAATTATTATTGTATATTAACAAACAAACATTCATCACATAAATTACTCGAAAAATCAAAAGCTTTAAAATTAAAAAAATTCGTAAATGATAAAAGTTTAAATGAATTTTTGAAATATTATATGAAAATTTTATGTTTTATAGAAAATCATAGCTATGCACAAGTACAACTTGATGAAGTATATATAAATAATAAAACGATTAAAATAACTCAGTATGCTAAAAAATAATAATAAAAAAACAAAAATTAAATTAAATGTAATGAGTTTTTGATTTATCTATTGTCGCTTGACGAATTCATTCATTTGGTTTTGGGTGTGCCAAAGTGAAATTCACGCAAACTAAAATTTTCCAACATTAATATATAAATCTACAAACACATATATGTATATATGACCACAGAAATCCCATTATGTGGTTTATTGACACTCAACAAATAAAGTTTATAATAAAAGTATATTTTTTTCATTTTGTTGGTCAAGTCAAACTCATTTAAAAATATAAACACACAGTTGAAGAGACAAACACAACTGACAAACTGGTATACATCAAAACTATATCCAAAAAAATAACTACATGTTTTTTTATTATGATTTTTTGCATGTGTGTGTTTGATAAAACCACAATGTAATTTAAAAGTTTCATCAGCAAAACGAGTGTGTGTATATATATATCTAAGTTTTACTCGCAGTAAAATATTTTTTATTTTTACTTTACTAACTCAATGTCCCTATGGTATACCTACCCTACATTTTGTATAGTTTTATTATTCATTTTTATTTTTTTAAATATTTTTTTTATTCGTCGTATGTCGGACTCATCCCTTGCGGGTACCAATCAATTATGCCAACGAACATTCGTTAGTTTAACAGAATTCAATTTTGACCATCAAATGAAAAATAAACGAATAAATGAATATAAAAATAATATATATACTATATACTTCAATAATAATTAATATATTTTTTCATTAAAATTATATTTTAGTTTATAATAATTTTATAATTATTTTAGTTTATAGAGTTATTTCATTATTTTGAGTATCTACTCAAAATTAAATGTACCGTGCTTTTTTTTTTCGAGCATTAAAAGTTATCTGTATATATATGTATAAGCAAAAGAAGGCATTCAATTCGATTTTGTGCACTAACTTGAAATTGTTGTAGATACCTTATACCTATCAGAAATAGCAGTAAGAGTATATATGTATATAGACATAGAGTTTGAGTTCACGAGAGCCAAAACTCAACTTTATCTCAGCTCATTTCCCGGTAATGAAACTTTTTTCAGTACACTCTTTATACCCCAAATGAAAGTGTTTTTTTTTTTTTTTTTTTCTTTGCTCTTCTTTTTTTTGAAGAGCATACATTTATTTCATTTAAAAAAAAAAAAATCAAATGAAATTTAAAATACATTAAATGAAAATAACTACTCATAAATAGAAAAAGTATTCAGTTGCTCGCTATATAAAAAAATAAAACAGCTATGTCAATTTCATTAAATTATTTAAAAATAAAATTATTTAAATTGATTGATATATTTAAATGAAATGTATATATGTATATATTCATCATATAAAAAAGAAAGAAGAAATGAATATAGTGTTAAATTGAAGGGATTGAAAAGATATATAATATTCAGCTACTTTAAGAGCGTCAATTTTATCGACATTTTAGTAAAGTTCCACTTGTCATCGCGTGTATATATATATATTTAAAAAAATAGTATATATATATTAGGGAGCTTTTTTTTTTTCAATACAACATCTGCAATACTTTGAGCTTTATATCTTATTTTTTTTATTCTTCAAAGCCACTCTCACTTTATGATTTTTTTGCTGGCAGGCAACTTTCAACTCTTTTTTTTTTCTTTCATTTCGTCAAAGTATATTTCTTTTATTCTATTTTTATTTATTTTTTTTTTCTTTATTATTTGAAATTGCTAGAAGCATCAATGTAGCAAAAATTCACCACCATCATCAGTTGTACAAAAGTGTACACATCATATAAAGCAACAATTCATCGGATTGTACGTGATGCCACTTGAGACACGCATGCACGTTTCAAACTTCAACTTGGACTTTATATGTAACATATATATCAAATTTTATACTATACCTCTTCAAGTTACAAAATTATTGATTTCCCAAGTTGCTTATATATATATACAATTTTCTATCCATCTAGTAAGATTTATAGTAAAATTTTTTTGCCAAAAAGTTTGACTATATATATACGTCAAATTTTGTTAAACAAATAAATATTTTTTTTGTTTTTGTTTTTTATGGTGACAGTTTCTTGAAATAGCGACAAATAAAATTGAATTGATAGAAAATAAAGTTAAAATTCTAATAGCACTACTGGGAAATTTTCAGAGACACATTTTCCTTTTTTTTTTTTTTGGGATTTTAGATTTTGTTGCTTGATAAAAAACTATTCCCCAGACGATTGGTTTAGTTGAATTTAAAAAAAAAAAAGAGGTTAAAATAAAATCAAAGAAAAAATTAGGCTATGTACTTTTTATATTTTTGGGATTATTTGTTTTTTATTTTAGTAAATTTAACAAAAGTAAATAAAATTGTTTATTAATATTTGTTTATGTTCATGAATGTGTGACTTGAAAGTTTGTCGAGGGTATACTGTAACATGACCAATTGTACTTATGCTCTGGAGCGTCCAGTGTCTCACGTTTCAAGTATTGTATTATTGTTAAGAACTCGACGGATTTTGTTGCTCGTTTTCTCATCTACAAGCTATTCTCTATTCTCTAGGATACAACTAAAATAAATATAAAAATAGTAAACAAAAATAAAAAAAATTCAACTATATTTTTGCACAAAATGTCGTAGTCGTAGTCGTCGAGTTACCAGCATCACCCTTTTTACTTTTATATACACTTTTTTTTAACAGTACTTCCGCTTAATGTTCTCTTACATATATATGTACACTTTTTCTTGATATTCACAACGATACTCGTACATTTTTTTAACATTGCTAAAATTTTATTTTTAAAAATTATTGTTATATACTTTTTTTTTTACACAAAATGAGAATATTGTTTTTGTCAGTGAATGTGTATCAAATTATATAACTGTATTTATATACAAAACAAGTCTAGCTGTTGTAAAATAACAGTAAAAAAAAAAGACTAAAGTTTTTGGATAATTTTTATTATTGTTTCAACTTTTTTTTGCAAAAAAATAAAAAATAATTAAAATGTTACATTTTTGTAAATATTATCATGACCTATATATTACTTTGTTGAGTTGTAAAAAAAAAAATACATAAATATAAATTTAAATACATGTATTTAATGATAAAAAATAAAATGTTTAATGTTATTTTTAATTGATTAAAAATTGTGAGCTTTTGTAATTGAGATATATATCAAATCAACTTTTATTTTTAATTAAAATTCAAGAAAATAAAAAATCAGCAATTATATGTGTGGTTTAAATTTTCACACGGTAAACAGACAAAGGTGTGCCTCAAAAAAATATCTGCATATCCTGATTTTAGTTAAATGACATTAAGTTAAAATAAAATCAAGATAAAATATACGCGCACAGAGAGATATCTGCATTGAACTTTTTTTTGAAAAAAAAAAAAAAAGATATCTAACAAAAGATTGAAGTAAAAAAAAATTGTATATATAATACGAAATTTAGCTGAATTAATTAAGTTTAAGCATAAAAAATATACAGAAGAATTTCAACAAATATGCAAATTATTGTAATAAAAGAAATGAATATGTAAATGGTAAAAAATTTTGATTAAAAGGTAAATTGTCTAGTGAAGTGAATAAGTTTGCGACAAGAAATAAAAAAAAAATAAATAAAAAAATTATAAGAAAACTAAAGAAATATAATGAAATTGCATAAAATGCTTTTTTTTTTTTGAATTTTAAAGAGAATTATTTTTAATTTGATATAACGAAAAAATAAATATGACTATTTTTTTACTTGATTTACGTAAATCAATACAAGACAAATGAAAATTACGAGTAATGTAAATTTTGGTGTGGAACTAAATGTTCAATGTCTAATAACTAATTGGCATGTGGTCTCATGGTACATCTATATAATTAGCTTAATTTGTATACTAGTTGTCTTTTGGTTATCTTCATTGGGATACAGCTAATTAGTACTGGAAAATACTGAGATTCATAGATAATAATACTGGTTTACCAATAAATTTAAATAAAAAATAACTATCGATTTATTTTGTGCCTAATTATAACCTATAAAATTGTGCAAAAAAAAAAATTTTTCAACTATTAAATAACTATTTTACATAAAATCCAATAAAAAAAGAAAATTGATTTTTTAAATTCAATAAAAAATTAACATTTTCAATTTGTTAATTAAACATGTTAAAAAAATTTTATTACAACTCAGCATATTCATTTTTTAAAACTCAAATTTCAAACATTTCAACTAAAAAAAAAAAAAACTCTATATCTATTTTAAAATTCGAAAAATTTTAAAATGTAAATTTTTTTTTTCTTCTAAATCTGTAAAACTTTTTAGCATAAAATTCCAATATAACAAAAAAAAAATATATATAAGTGCAAGTTCTTGTTAACATTTGTATTATTTCAAATATTACAAAAATAAAAATTAAAAAAAAAAAATAAATGTATTCGTTGCAGGGGTCTTTTTTCTTTCACAAAAAAAAAAAAAAAAAACGACAACGACGACTACGACAACGGGTGGACGCATTACTACATTGTATTACTTGTAAAAAGATGCTGTACACTGTGTATTGTATGAACAACATATACATATATATATATTTTCAGTAACTTTATGCTTGAATAACCATGTAAGTTGATGCTAAAAATAGGTCAACAGCATCGCTTGTTCACAGCAATATACAAAACTCCCCAGGACTTTTAGGTATTATGCACTCAATGCCCAAACACTTTATACTACTCTCAACCCAAAAATCAATATTTCAAATACTCCTTTGTATAATTATTATTATTATAAATAATAATAAATAAATTAAATAATTTAATGAGTATATTAAAAGCCTATTGTGAATGTATGTCACACAGCACTAAATAATACGACCTTATCAAAAAACGAAATCATCCAATTGCCATCAGGATAATTAAAGCACTTGGATGTTATTTACCGAGGCCATTGGGCCTCCATTACGAGGCCACACCTGTTGATCATCTGTCCATGCTTCATATATATATTTTAAATTTATTTTTTATATAACCACGTATCATCAATTTTATTTTTATGAAAAATATATTTCACAATTTTTTTTTTTAATCATTATTTTCTTTTTTTTGTTTTTAGAATTATGAATGAGTTTAGACAAGATAGGTATATCTGACTATGATATTACTAGCTATATACATAGCTAGTAAAAAATACTTCAAGTAATTGACAATGCTAATTTATTCCAACAAAAATATATATCTAAATTCCAAGTAAAAGCATGTAATGTTTACATTCAAATACCACCCAACACACTAACGTCGTCATGGTTTTAAATTTTAATGCTATATATATATGTAAAAAAAATATACGTATATATATTTTTGTCTCTTTATATATACGTAATAATATAAACACATAGTACTGGTACGTATCAGTCGCAGTCAAACATTTAAATTGATTACTGCAAAACTCGCAATCTGTTGGAGTGTTAAATAAACAGTATTTCATTTTTCAACAACACACTAAACACGCATACTCTAAAACATCTGTAGGGTCGTTAGCCTATGACTCTTTTTACTTATATATATACATATTCAATAAATATATATAGTCACTTTATAAACCACGTAAATATAAATGCTTGCAAGATTCAAGATTTTACACCCCCGAGGTCATTTTAAACTCGTTAAGAAATGTAGTTACAATTTTAACTATTTTATATATTTTATTGTATGACTAGATAATTTTCTTTATTTCAATTATAGTATAAATATATATTATTCAAGTTTAATTAAATGATATATTATTACTGCAGAATTATAATAGTGCAAGTGTTAAAAAAAAAACATGTTAAATTATTAATTTTTTATTGTTAAAAATTGATGATAAATTTTGGTAATTTATATTTCAAATAAGTTGGTAGTTTAACTGACTTGTTAGAAAAAAAATTAATTAAAAATATTTATTTTTAAATGCTGGATGTAATTATGAATTTATAATTTTTTATTTTTTTTTATGGCAAAGAGTTTGTGCATATTTTATAATATGCTAAAAATTAATTTTGTTTGGATAAACTATGATAAAATATTTAATTGAAATAAATGTCGACATATTTGTTAGAAATTTAGACATTAATATTTAAAAATGCAACAAAATAAATATGATAGTAAAGCTTGGTTGACTGTTAAATAGATCTGTATGTTCATACGTTTGATGATATATATAGTATATATTGATACAAGACGAATGAATAACCTTGTGATTGCCTCTAGGGGTTTTACTATTTTACGCTACAAGAGACAAAGTCTTGTGAATTTAACTCAACTGTACATCAAATGATTCAAAAACGCTTCGTTACCATAAACATTTTCTTGATGATGGTAAATAGGATTTTATCAAGATGAATAAATACAGTATATATTTTCAAAAAAAAAAAAATATTTCTATATGAGTTATTGATAAAATATTACATCAAAAGTAAAAATTATATAAAAAGATATATATTTTTAGTTGAAAAAACAAGCTTGCTTTTTTTTTTCTTCCTTCGTTTAAATTTATTTATTTATTTTTTACGTTGATTATACCGTAGAGATTTTACTTTATCATATTTCACGGCTTGATAGTTTTAACAAGAAATATGATGAGTATAAAAAAAAAAATAATAAATAAATGAGAAAATGGGTGTATACTTTTGGACAAGGAAACTATAAACAATATAAAGAAAAATTGCGATGATAGCTTTGGCTCGTGCCTTATAACATGGAGACCATATGGCCGACAAAGTTGGAATTTTAGATGCCTCAGAATGTCAGCTGTTTGTTCGATAGATCAAACTGAATATTTTACATTAAAAAATATATTTAACAATAAACAATTTGAAAAGGTCAAATACCATCTGTTTATTTTTTCATAATTTAGTCTTTAATTTTATTGATCAATGAAAAATATAAAAAATTTCAACTTACAAGTATCGTTTTTGATGTATCCATGGCGATATTTTTTTTACTCATATTTCTGAATCCTTGACCCTGTAACATAATACAAAATTTCATTAGTTAAACAGAATTTAAAAAAAAAAAACATATCAAATTTATACAAAAAAACTATTAAAATTTAATATTTTAAATTCAAATATTTTTAGTCGGTTATTTTCATTAACTATATATGGTACTTTGACTCATTTAAAAAAAAAATAAATTGACATTTTTTTACAAAGCCGTGACGAAATTCTCGGCGTTCAAGAATTTCTTTGAACTTTCATAACGACGTCCAAACATTTTGCGGTCAAAATAGCGAAACTATTCGTCAGTGAGCATATAAATGCCAAAAAAAAAAATTAATAAAATAACGATAATAAAAATAAATTAGTTTTCAGAAAAATAATAAAATAGACAAAGCCAGTATATATTTAAAAAAAAAAAAAAAAATTAAATACCACGCCCAAATTGAACGAAAAAAAAAAAAAAAATTCATATGAGTAATTTTATGATTTTTTATTTAATTAAAATATTGATGAAAGTATTATCAGTATTATTTTTAATTAAATAAAAATATAAATAAAAAATAATTGTGATTTATTTGATGTACATTAAATTACACACACAATACCCGCAGATGATGGTTTTTTTATAAATAAATAATGGTAGTTATCTATAGTCACTTATACCCCTATTATCTAAATAACTAATCAAATACCAAATAGACTGTCTGAAATGGTCTGAAAATATACTCATATAAATTGACAACAATTACATTCTAAATATAAAATTAAATAAAAAGCGAAATGTATTTTTTTTTTAAATTATTATATTATTTTTATGGTATATTTATCATAAAGTAAATGAAAATGTTTTCATGATATTTCAAAACATTAATTTATGTTGAGGGTATTTATTTGAAAGCGTGCTTGAATTCAGGACCACCAGAGAAAACCAGAAATTTATATATAAAACTCAGGACGATGCCCGGGAGTCATCTTTTTTTTTTTTTCTTTTATATGGTTTTTTTTTTTTTCCTACTTTAACGACGAAAATAAATGCACCAACTGCATTTTTTTCTCTACGTATTTTATACATTTTGTTCCTTTTTTTTTTTTATCATTTCAAGTCGTTTTATTCTTATATCATTTCAAGGACTCATACAAAAACATAATGTCTAATATTTTATAGAAAATTGAATTTTTATTTATTTTCAAATATTTTTCAATTTTATATATATAAAAAAAAAAAAAGGTAAAATGAAATAAAACTCTTTGAGGGTTGAATATTATTAATATTATTCAAAAAAAAAAAATATATAAAATAAAAATAAACGTTGAAGGATTTACTTGGTATTTGCAAAACGTGCCAGAATTTATAGAAAATTTTTATATCTAAAAAATAGTTTGATATATATTTATAAATTTTTTTTATACCCCTTTTATGTAGTGTAAACAAAAAAAAAAAAAAAAACAATGACAAGTCAACACAAAAATAAATCAAGAAAGAAATTTATTTAAAAAAGGGAAAAAAATAAAAAAAAAATGAATAAATTATCAATAAATCTAAAAATGCTTTAAATATTGTAAATAATACAATTGTTTATCAAGTTGATAATAAGATAGGGGATTTTATCAAAACGATAAATTACAAATATACACGCAATTACATACATAGTTAAGTAAGAAAAGGGCGTAGAAAATAAGGGATGAAGGGAAAAAAAAAATAAAATAGAAGATATAATTGGCTTCTGGTGCGTTATCATAAAGAATGATTTATTACCCTAACTATTAAATACTCAAGCATACACAAATACAAACTTCTATTGAGATAATTATTACTTCCTTCCGTTCAAGTTGCATTTATACACGCAATATTTATTATTTTAATCATCATGAATTTTTTGTTTTTATATTTCTTACTTTATCAAATAAATTAGTTTTCAAGAAAATTATATTTTTTAAATAAATAAATATAGATTTTCTTGATCAAAAAAATTATCAAATCTGCAAGTGAAATCTTTTCTATTAAAACAAATTGATAGAAAAAAAATTGAAACAGTAAATGTAAATAGATTTATTATATAAATAATAATTTATATAAATGTAAATTGAGGTATATAAAATGTTAAATGTAGTGTAACACCAAGATATCAAGTAAACTTTTGTGTATTTGCATCGGACGTTATTTACTAGTAATAAGAATGCTTGGCAGTTTGATGCTGTTGGTTATGTTTCAGGGCAAATGAGTAGCTCAGTAAGCATCAAGTAAGTGAATAAGCAAGCAACTTATAAAGGCCTTTAAATATATAATACATAAATATTCACTATGCCATAAGCAACAACAACACAACAACAACAACAACAACTACAACAACAATATGTACATAGGATAAAACATCAGCTGGTGCATACAAGCTTCTTGATTGGCACCGTTGGCAACGTGACCTCTATACCTATCATCATCATCATCATCATCAACTTGAACCTAATTATTTTGCTTCATTAATATTATCACTATTTTTATTTTTATATATATTTGAACAAGTATCAGTGAAGAATAAATTAATTATCAAGATATGACAGATGGATTATTATTTTTTTTTTTTTTGCTTTGTTTTTCTTTTTTATGAGAAAATAAATAATTGTTATTAGAGAGGGTGGATATTTAATAAATATTAAATGATACAATTAATGGTAAACGATTTTATGATAATCAAAGTATAGATATAATTTTATTTTTTATAATTTTTTTTATACTTTATTGACTTGTTTTTATATTAATTAGAAAAATAATTAAATGATAAAATCAATAAAAAAATTATAATTACAACTTAAATATTTATAAAAATAATCATTAATTCTTGCTAAATTTAATTAATTATCTTGAATATTAATTAAATTTCTATTAACTTTGAATGTCAACAAAAAAAGAAAAGTTTTTTTTTTTTTTTAAATATAAAAAATTTATTTAAAGACTCATCAAGTATCTATAAATAAATCAACTCAAATTAAATTAATAATTAAAATTGAATAATTAAATATTGAATCAATTCATTTTGTCGAAATAATTTCAATTATTTTCTCATTAATATCAAGTAAATAATAAATTAAAAAATTAAAAGAAAGAAAATTATTTAAAAATACATTTATTATTAATAAATATATGCTCTAACTATTATTATTTTTCATTTTAAAAAATTTATTTGTTATTATTTGATATATATGTATGTGTATGAAATAGTTTACTCAATGTTTATATACAATTCCTTATGATCAATGATGCAAGACGCTTGTATTCATCATAAAGATATTCTCAATGCCTTTGCAATACATAATACATAAACATTGTATATATACAAAGAGGTTTTCTTATGTATATATATAATCCCGGTTGAGATACCTATACCAACCAACACATTGCAAGTCACCTTAGGGGGATAAAGGAACCCTGGCATTAACATTGCGGGGCATTGAACGAGAAGATACCGGACAAAGTCTGTCGTAATGCCTTCCTGGCTTTCGTCAAAGCCGATAACGTGGCCCATATCATCCTTCTTTCATCCTCCAACACCACCATATTTATTTCTTTCTCTCTCTTTTTTTTTATTTTACTTTTATTTTCAAAATAAAACCAAAAAAACAAAATTAACTCAACTTGGAAGCATCGAGCATGCATCTATGTATTTATACAAAAAAAAAAATAAACCAGTATATATTTGCAGCTTTTTTTTTTTTATTTTCATTTATAAATTTTCAATTGAAATGAATTATTTATAAAGCCAGTAATTTAAAATACCACCTAATTCTAATGTAAATATTTAAACAAAAAAAGAATTAAAAAAAAAAATTTTTTGTTAAAAAAAAAAAAAAGGTTTAAAGAAGCTTTTAAGAATAAATTAGTAAATCAACATTTAATAAATATTAAAAAAAATATATATATTTATTTATTTAACAATGTGATAAGATTAAATTTTCGATTGCATGCCAATAAATTTGTCTCGGATGATGCAGCAAAAGCAAACAAATCGACAACCCTCGTTGTCATCGTGACTTGTCTCGGTGACACAAAAGACACATTGATGTCTAACACATAGTGTATTTTTTTTTTTTTTTTTATATAAAATATACATTTACAGATTAAACAAAACACATTGGATATGGTATTAAAAGTCACGTGGCTAAAATATTACCCTCTAAATCTCAATTGTTAATCCATTGACAAAACGTGTGAGTGTCTGACTATATACATTTATAACTACTGAAAAAATATATAAATATTTTTAACAGTTTTAAATATACGTCAAAAATATATTCCCTACAAAACATAGTTGTAAAAAAAAACAAGCAAAAAAAACTGTCATATTTTTTATATATTATATTTATAAATAAAAAATAGAAATAAAAATAAAAAAAAAAATATAAATTTTCATTTAAATTTTATGATCGGTAAATTTTTATTTATTTATATTATAATAATAGTAAATAACAATGTATATAAATTGTTATTTGTGGACAAGGCTATAGGCAGAAAGTTCGTGACTACATTTCACATAAAAGTTTTGCAAGTAAAGGTGGAATATTCTTTTCAAGATCTCATGTAGATTATGCACGTCACTAAAAAAATGTTGAGGTATAAAATCAGTAGACGAAGAGTATAAGAAAAATTAAAAAAAAAAAAAAATTGTGAATATTATTGTATGAAAGGTAGGCGTGTAGAAACGATGGTAAAGGAGACTTGAGAATGAAAAAAAAAAATTAGAAAAAAAAATATAATAGTAAGTGGTGCACACGCGGAGGCCGTCCCACGATTTGTCTTTGTTCTGGTGTACAGGCCATAATCTTCAGACGCGTATTACACGGTGCGTGGTTTGCTCGCGTGCATATTTTATTATTTTTTTCTTTTTCTCTATTTCATATATATCAAATTATGCACGCATATATAAGTTTAAAAATTTTTTTGTTCGTTTAAAAAGCTTTAGAAAAAAAAATTCCAAAGCAAAAAATGAATAAAAAAAAATTTTATCTTGATGAACGCGGGTTGTATTATTTTAATCTGTACAAATTATATTTAAAAATTCATTAGTAATTTATTTTTTTTTTTCTTTATCAATATATACCCAACAACTTGCTATTATTATTTATAATTTCCAAAATTATTATGGTTTATAATAACGCTTTTTTTAATATTTAAATTAATTTTTGTTCAAGTAATATTTATTAAAACTTGTTTAAATAAATTAAAGACATAAAAAAAAAAAAAAATGAAATAAAAAAAAACAACCTGTGTTTGACATGTGCTCGAATTGAATCGATAAATTTTCGTGAAAGGGATCCGGCAAAATGTAATGAGATTGGCAAAAAAGGAAGGAGGGAATGAACCCGGTTGTTACGTACATCTCCGTGTTCTGAAAATCATTACACGATTCCCTAGGCAATTGACGAAAAAAAAAAAGAGTAGAATAAAATAAAAATGTACGAGACATGTCCAATTCAAAAATAAAATAAATAAAAATAAAAAAATCATGAAAATAAAGTGCAACAAGAAGAGCACAAACATGTAAAATATAAATAAATAAAATTCATCAGTTATATAAAAGCTAAAACGAAAAAAGTGGGACACAGGTACACTGCAGTCAATATATATTATGCAATAAATAGTCTGAATGAATTGTCAAGTTGACAAAAAAAAAACAACAAAAAAAAAATATAAATAATATATTCAAAAAATATAAATAATACTAAAATACTTTAATCAAATTTGACCAAAAAAAAAATGAAAAGTAGTCATCATAAAAAATATATGTAGACATTTATTATAATGCAAAATTTATATGAATATATTTAACCAACACCATGAAGAATAGGGTGCTAAATAACTGGACGATATTATGGAAAAGAGAATATGAAAAATTATACCAATCAAGAGAGAGAAAACTTTTTTTTTTTTTATGGTGTCGATAATGTTACCAAGTTTATTTACGCTTTGTATATTTTCGGTGGTGTGGTTGCGTATATATATACGTAAAATATATATGAAATTTTTTAATGGATTGCCGAGAGGGTGCTTATTAATATGGATTTTCCAAAGGGGAAATAAATATAAATAAATATTGTATATAAAAAATAATAATAATTATATATGAGAAGGAAGAGATCTGCTTGTGACTGTGCAATGAGTTGTATTTAAAACTAGAATATATATATATTACACATGCAGATGATGATCATGATGATGATGATTGTGCAAGAAGGGTGATATAAGGGTGAGGGGGTAAATTACCCAACTGTCAGAGCACACTGTTTAATTAGTTTAAATTCCAATATTTTAAATGTCCATCATCTGCATTATTTATTATCTTTTGTATCATGATAAAATAAAATTATTTTTTATTATTTAAAAATATAAAGTTAATTTTATTTTTTGTTTATTTATCAAGTTTATTTTAATAGTTTGTTTATTATGCAAAAACTATGAACATCTTTAAGAGAATTTTGTTGTCAATGAAAAGAGAGTTAAAAGAAAAAAAAAAAAAAAATTAAATAAAGAGAGAAATTGTGAGAGATATTATTTTGCCACTTTCCTTCATGAAGTACACTCATCTGTGTTACTTTTTTTTTTTTTTTTTTTTTCTTTGTATTATATATATTATTCTCACTTTTCTCTGTTATCTTTTTCCTGCATTTTATGACACATTTTGTTGTCTGGATTTTTTATGACTCTCTTATCTCGAGTTTTATGGTGAGATTAATCCAAAAGAATATTTCAAATTTTTATTTTTATATTTTTCTCATTTTTTTTATGCATAAAAATAGAGGAGTATTTTTTTTAAACGAAAAAAATAATATTATAAATTTTATGATTTATTATATTCAAGTATGTTATTAATAATATTTTGATTATTGAAATTTTTTTTGAAAACGAAGAAAACTCAGTCAATAGATGTAATTTTTAATTTTAATTATTTTTTTTTTGCATTTATCATTGAAGATGAATTGTCAAAATTTATCACACAAATAAGTCAGTATTTTGATTGACTTGTTGAAAAAAAAAAAAGTCAATTGAAAATGTCAATCTGTAAATGTGGGATCAAATTACAAATGTCATATGTGCCTGATGCATGGGGATTTGACATTGATTATTTATGACATTTAAGCATACAAATTTGTAATTCGATCCTACATTTAAAATTAAATATTTTCAATTAATTTTTTCTACATATGTTCAGTCAAAATGCCAACTTATTTGTCTGATAAACTTCAATAATTAACCTTGAATACCAACACTATAAATAATCAACAATTAAAAAGAAAAAAATCAATAATAAATAACGTAAAAAATAAATAAATTATCAATTGTATTGTATAACTTTTTCTTGATATTATCCATGATAAATTTTCAATACACTTATCACACAATCAAGTCAACATTTCAACAAACCAAATGAAAAAAAAAAATAGTCACAATGTCAATGTATAAAGGCAGGATCCAATTATCAATTTGTAGTATTGATTTTTTGCAATGATTTGTACAATATGTGCCATTTCGTCAGCAAACAATTGAGTCAAATAAATTTTGCAATGACAATATATATAACAAGCCAAACAAATAACAAACCACATTCAATATTAATTATAATTTATAATAATAATAATAATTATTGAGCATTGAGGAACAACACAAATTGACATAAGGACATACATCTTGAAGGCAGAGACTATTTAAACCATTGTCTTTATTCAATGCTAGCCTATATGTTCAATCTATCAAACAATGTAAGGCCATTACTTCATATATGTATTTACTATTGTATTGTGCCTATCATATAAACAGCCAGATAATACAAACATATCTAATATATTATATCTGCATATTGACCAATAACAATTCAACTCAAATCTGTCGATGAAGCAGTTAATATCTGTCTTAATTAATCAATAAGTATTATTATTATTTTTCAATATATTTATAACAATTTAATTCAATCTTTATTTTTTCTTTTTTAGCCAAGTATTTTTTTTTTTTTCTAACATTTTCTTTTGAATCCTGCGATATATATAGATAAATATATAAATATATCTCTTTTTTTTTTTTTCTTTTTATTTATCGATCGTATTTTGTGACTCCCTTTTTCAATGGTCAATGGGCGTGTTAAATGGACAGCTGGCTATTTTCACGTGAATTAAATACAATACAAGAAAATATTTTTAGAATATATTTCTATTTGTATATATATAAATTTTCCTCAAAAAAATTAAGAAAATTTTACTTTTAATAAGTCAATTTTTCAAAATTAACATTATTTAGATGAAAATTTATAGAACATGTATGTGTAGGAGGAGGAGGAGAAGAAGAAGGAGGAAAAAATATAAGGAAGGAAGCAGGGTGCGGCAAAATTCAGAGTTTAAAAGCAAGCAAGCAAGTAGACAGGGCAAAAGCAAGGAAGCAAAAGCAACTGCCTTTGCCAGCTGTCGTCACGTCTATACTATATGGATATAGTGGATATAGTCCTTGTGTTTGCCACAGCCGCCCATTTACCCCACCAAAATATATAAAAAAAAAAAATAAAAATCATAAATTATTATAGTCCGTGCTCAAAAATACACTTATTGTCATTGTGTAAAAACAAAAAAAACCAAAAAAATTTTAACAAGAATAATATATTACAAAACTAATCGTAAGAAGGTGATAAAAATATATAATATAGGTACATGCCAATATAAAACATATGTGGCTGATACAGACATAGCACCACACTATTGGTTTAAACAATAAATTGGTCAGTCACGAACACCTGACATTGGGTGTGTGCGCGAGTTATGTTACTGCAAAATAAAACAATAAAAAAAAAAAACGAAAAAAAAAAATACTCAACAATAATAAATAATTATATTTTAATTATAAATTATATATTTTGACATTAATTGATGAATAATTAATGCTGTAATATAAAAAAAAAAGTACGCATGAATTGTAATTTTGTATTTCGCTTATCTAAACTTGCAATATAATCCGTTCATTTGTTGGACTAAACAAAGGGACTAAAGTTAAATATATATATACGATAGTTGTTGTTGTTTTTTAGTTGTTGTATTGTATTACAATCGATAAGAACGAATGAGGGTTATATATATACAATACCAAAGGATTAAACTTGAATTTACATTCTCAATCTTGGTTCTTTGTTGTTGAATTAAAACAAAATGAAAATTAATTAAATTGTATATACGTATAGTTGGAGATTGTGATTGTTTTGGTGTTTTTTTTTTGTCTTAGCGTTATTAGGTTGGTAAGATTTATTTTTAAATTGATGAGAATAGTGAAAGATGGAAAATAGCGAATTACATTTCCACACCGGTTGATAACAATGCAAGAAATCAGGCGACGATGCGTTTAAAATTAACTTAGACACGCGGGTGTGACAGTCAGCAGCTTCTATTTATTATTATTATTATATATACCTTAAAACTTTTATAACAATATATTTATCCTTTTTAGTACTATTCTGTTTTTAAGATTTAATTATTTTACGACTCGTCAGTTTATATTGTATATATACTTCTTTGTTTCTTGTTTAATTAACTTTATCATTAACACATAAAAATCATAATAATTATTTGAATAATTTAAAAATTATATTTAATTTTATTATTGCAAGTGTATTTTGTTTATCGTTTATTTATTTTTCATTTAATTTAAAAAAAAAATCGATTTTTTTCAGCTAAAATATTACAGACAATTGTTTGAATTTTTTAAAGTTATAGTTGGCAATTTTAAAAGGTATTTTAATTATGATAAATTAAGAAATTGTTAAGAATATTTTATGTATTATAAATACCCTTGAAAGAAGATAATTTTCAATTAGGAATTTTCGAAAGAGTAGATAGAAAAGAACAAGTGGATCAACTCATGGATTAACCACTTTAATAAATATTCATGTTTCAAGACTTTAAATTGTTAATCACTTGTCCAGTTAATTAATTAAATAGCCAAGTAAAATTCAACTTGATTGACCCATTGACAATATAATTAATTTTTTTTTTTTTTGATGGAAAATTTATTTTCTTTTTAAATCGTTGATAAATGTTATATATAATTTTTCATTTTAAAAGTTGTTTTATAATTTAGAAAAAAAAGATATATCTCGAGTGTATGTGACATACAGTATACATGTACAAAGCAGTAGAGTAAACCTTGAATCAGAAGCCTCAGTCTTGCCAAGTCTTTGGACCGTACACACGTTGCTTTGCTTTGGCTTCAATTCATTTTTCTTTCTTCAACATCTCTGACTTATTTTTATTATTATTTTTCTTCTTATAACTTTAACATATATATATATTTCTATATTTCCGCAACGCGAAATTCATCCGAGCGATCTTTTCAATTTTCATTTCCACTTTACAGTTGGATAGACGATTTTCTGTATATCTTCAAGAAAGCTACCATAGTTGCAGCACACTTTTAATATATATAACTTAATAATATAATATGCTATGTTCACGAAATATGAAAAAAATTTAAAATTAAATTAACTGGTATATGAAACTTTTAAAATATATAAATAGTAGTATTATAAATTTCATTTATAACGAGACAAAGAATTTTTAAATAATATAACTTTATTATGCTTTACTGGCTTGCTATATTTTCATTCTTTTTTTTTTCTACTTAATCTTATTATTTATATATTTTCATTTATGTTTATGTATTTTTTTTCCTGTTACGTTCTCATCGATTGTGTGTTGTCAAACACAAAAAATTTGTCCAAGAATTTTTATGTCAATGTGCTCAACACATGTTGTCCATCCACTCTACGTGATCAATACTAAATTAAGACTACAAGATTTCTATTTCTAAAAATTCTCAATAAAAATAATCACCTAATTTCTAAAACTTTTGTATACCTGAATGTGTTTTTTTTTCTTTTTCACCTTAATTTAAAACAGATTTTTTTTTTACACCTTCTCACCACAGTAGGTATTTTTATTTTTATAAATTTAAATTTCAATATATAAAATACATTCTTGCATGAATTTTTTGGTGAAAGTTGATGAAAAATATAATTTTAAAAAACAAATTTTATAATAATTTAAGTAAGAAACCCTGTGGTGCAAATTATTCCAAGTAAAATAAATAAAATTTTATGATTAATAAAACCACCTACTTGAATAAATATGATTGCCTCAAAGTTGTAATAAAAACTATATATATTTCCATGAATATTATATATTTATACTCATATAATTTTGTTGTTTATATTGTATAAATTAATTTAAATATTATTTCGATTTTATAATAAAAAAAAAAATACGAGCAAAGACTGTCAGAGAAAAAAATTTCGATTTACGTCAAAATATTATGTCTTTTATATATGAGACAAAAAAAATAGTAGAAGGCACATACTATTATATTTAACGAAAAAAAATTCACAATAAATAAAATAGTGAAAAATAAAAAAAAGAAATATAAAAGAAATCTTTTTAACATCCGGTATAAATTCGGGAGCATTGGAGCGCCTTAAATAACCGGAAACCCACATTTCAGTCTTTGTAAAATGTCTATGGTTCCAGGGTACTTGTACAGGCCTTCTAGTTTTTTTCCTTCAGCCTTCTTCATCATCATCATCATCATCTTCGATGTATCCTATATATAGTCAGTATAATACATTTTAAGGCGTGCTTTTATTTGACGCTCTTTACAAAAAAAAAAAAATAAAAATAAATGGACTGAAAATAAAAGAAAAAGAGAGCGAAAGAAGCAATGAAAGAACCAAATGATGAATAGAAATAAGTATGCAATGTGATTCAAGATGAAAATATATATATATTTTTTTTTGTAAGATTAAAAATGAATAGGTTTCAGGTGCGTGACTGGACACCGCAGAAACCATAGCAGAGGGTACAACATGTTAACAACAACAACATGCCATCAAAGACAAATATATATAAAAAAAATTGATGATAATACAAGATGAAACAGGAAATGTAAAATAAATCTTAATCGGATGTGGTATAATGACAAATAATAATAACAATAAAAAAATCAAAACGAACAATCTATTATTATGAAAAATCAATTTTTTTTCTATTTTTCATTCAAAAGAAATTCATTTATGACGTTAAAAAAATTATTCAACGAAGTTCTAGCTGTCATTTTATTATTTTTATTATATTTCTATCTAGCAGCAAATAGAGCAACGTATTTTTCAACAAATAAATATAACAAAAAAAGGAAAATATAGAGACTGAGCAATTTTTAAAACAAAAAAAAAATTACCATGAAACACGGAGCTTTCTGTATCAACAAAATAAAATTAAAAAAAACTAAAATTAAAAAAAAAAAAAAGGTATATATCTCTATTAATTCAAAACAAAAGCTAAACGAGATGAAAGAATAAAAAAAATAAAAAAAAGTATGTGTTGAGGTGCATATTGTATTGTCACACCCAGATTGAATGCATAAACGATTGGAATAGGCAGACTCTGATCGTGTAGGAATAAATAAATAATTAAAAATAAAAAAAAAATAATTTGTAAAAACTATAGAAGGTGAGAAGGAGGAGTAAATTTAAAAACAAAAAAAAAAATTGTCTGGTCATAGAATGAGGTCTATTGTTATAGTCACGTTGTATGAACCCTTGGATACATAAATTATCTGGCCCTATGGCCTTCACCACCTGCATGACCAGTCATGACCAGTTATGTCCAATCACATCACTCCCATGAGAGTTTAAAATTGGGCGTGGTTCTTGTGGCTATGTACGTTTTGGACATTTTGGTGTTCTATGATCATACACACAATATTACATAATATATATGTATCACGATGAGTCACATATATTATTAATCATTATGACACTTTGAGAGACACACACATTATAATCATATAGCGCCACCACTATCACTATTATTATTATTATTATTTAAGAAATGAAAAATAAAAAGGATTTTGTTTATCGAAACCTAGATGATGATAAGATCTTTCAATTGAAATTTTATTTTAACAATAACTTGTGCAACAAGCATTTTATTCAACGAGAATATGCACAACGTGACTTGAATTTATATCTTGAAAGGTTTTTCATTATCGGAAAATCACTTGACTATTTTACAAAGTAAAAATTTAATAATAATAAAAATGCAAATATTTTTTTATACTCTTATATATATATTATCAAATTTTTGTTTCTTGAGATAGATATTTTCATTTTTTTTTTTTTTACTTTGATGATGATAGAAGGCTAATTTAGTGGTGCATTATATTATTATATCCAAGGTAAAAGGATTTTTTTATTTTATCATTTTTGGGGAGAGGTTTGAAGAGGTATGGGTTAAGAGTAAAAAAAAGCAATCTCGGATGAAGCAGAGCGCGTATATGAGTGAAAATTGTTCGCAGAAAATTTCACGGTTAGCAGACAGACTCATCATCATCATCATCATCACTATCATCATCACAACGCAGATGTTGTCTACATATTCACATATATAATTTTACCTTGGCATATTCTCACTTTCATATATATCCCCCTTTTTTTTAACATATAAAATTTTAAGATCTTTGTTGAACGAACAAAAACACCTTCACCCAAATTTTAACCACAAGCTGCGACTATGCATTAATAATACTTAACATCCTTGACATTGTTGTCAAAAAATTAAATTATGTAGTAGATGATATAAATATGTGAGATTCCAATAGAGGATAAATATTTGGTTAAAACTAGAAAGTCTCGGAGTGCTTATCAGTGTGTCTAGAGGCAATATTCAATACATATATATTTGACAATCTTTTGCGGTTGGCAAGTTTGAGTTTACGCCAGTAGAATGTGATATATAGTTAGTATATAATATACATACATAGAAGAGAGAAAAGAAAAAAAGTGAGATACAGATAGGAAAAGTTTTATCTTAGTATATAGTTGTCGTATCGAGCCAAACGACATTCAAGCACGTTTGTGGTGTACGATATATAATACATAATATATGGTTTTATTATATATAAATTATATCACACTGTGGTTTTTCAAAAACTATATATATACACTATATTCTAAAACTATGTGCAATTTAAATATATGTCATTGTAAAATCAAGAAAATAGATTATTCTGATTTGAATATATATAACTATTAAGGTTAATTATTTTGTCCATGGGAAATTGCTTGTTAGTAGATTTTCATAGTTAAATTTAATATATACATTTCAAATTATAATTTATTGAAGTTTTGAAAATAGTTTAGAAAATTATTTCATTTGACAAATTAAACATACACACAGGATAATTATATTTCACTTAAAGAAATTAATATAATTATAATGACACCACTAAAAGTTATTTCATTTTTTTTTTATTGATAATAGTATCTTGTGGGTATTTAAAAATATATATATATAATAATCGCAATTATTTATATTATTTTTTTTTTATTTGAAGTACTATGAATTTGACGAGAGGCCACTTGAGAAAATAAATCTCATTTGCAATGCATTTCAGCTAAGAGTTATTGAAGAACCCCAAAGAGAGAATCATCAGCTATATACACAAAATTCTATATTTGTTTCTTCAAAAGTAGTTTGACCGTAATACACACACACACACACACAGAGATAAATACACATAGTTTTATAAAAAAAAAAATAAAATAAAAAAAACAAATTGAAAGCCATCAGACAACTAGACAAGTACAAAAGTTTTACCGACATTGTACAACGCATTTCGTTTCGTCTCATCTAGAACTAATTTTGTTGTCCTACTTTTCTACTCGTCTTAACGTCATATTAAATTTGTATTATATTATCATGATGACATAAATTATTTAAATTAATATCATTCAAAGTGATGATAATAATTCACATGAATGAATAGTGAATATAATAATATTATTTTTTTAAAAATATATACTTTTAAATAGTAGGTAAATTTTTGTTTTTAATGAAAATGAAATGGATATATGTACTTAAAAGAGCATGATTATTACTCCAATTTAATAATAATAGGTTATATCGTTGAGATATCCAATATTATTGAGTTACAGAGGATTGAAATTATTCTACATATATAATAGCTAGAGGATGAGTCTATAACTATCCACAAGTTTGAATGTAAGGCCAAAGGTAAATCGATAATAGCACACCGTTGTGTAGTTGCGTTTAATCGACTCGACACAAACAGCAGTGTTAACGTGTTAATTGCCACTGACGATACTAATCACTTACTCACCAATCATCAAATCTCCATCTTAATTTTATTTAACATAATTATTTAATCAATTATTAAAATTTTAAAAATAACAAATTGCTATTACAGTAGTTAGACAAAGAGGCTCGAGATAAGATTAGATAAAATTTTTATTATTTAGTTTTGAGAACAAAGAGCTAAATATATATATATGTATAAAATTTTAAGAGATTAGAGAGAATTTGTATGTAGTCTGATACCTGCCACCATTGCGAGAATGTATAATAAATAAATTGTTAGCGAAAAGATAACACAAGTATGCCAACAACAAAGGGTGCTAATAAAAAAAAAATATTATTGTGTGTGAGAAGAAAAAAAATATATACGCTTTGGTGTATCTGGATTTTTTTTTGTATGACAATAGAGAAAATCTGTGATTTAGTTTATAAAATATGCCAATTTGTAGATAGATAAAAATAAATTTTGATATTTAAAAGGCATTGTGTCAAACCCCTAAATAATTATTCAAATGAACACATAGCTTAAAGTGATTAAATTTTGTTTAATATTAATTTTTTTTTTTTCATTGTTAATATTTGTATATGAGAGTTGAGCAGTTAACTCATAATAAATATCAAAATACATAACACCATAATATTATATAGAAAGTGGACAACGATGTAGAACTTGGACGGCCAGTATAAGCCGATTATCTTCAGCTTTCAACGATCCACATCTCTACACCAAACGCAATTTTATACTATTCTATGTGCTCAAATTAAAGCGTTGAAACGCCACTTATACAAGACAATTGTATTCCCTTTTTTTTTGTATTTTATTTTTATCACTATTTTACGGATTTAAAAAGAACCATCACAGAGATTAATATATATATTTTTGTCAAGTGGATTAAAACATTTTTTTTTATTTATTTTCAAGCATGTTTTAAAATTTATAATAAAAAAAAAAAGCAGCAAGTAAAAAAAGGCAAAGAAAATCTCAATTTAAAAATGTATTAATTTGTAAAATTCAAAGCCAAGTTAATTTTAATATCATTCTTTTTTTTTGTGTAATTCAAGTTAATTAATTTCAACGATAGGATAAAGTTTGAATTTGAAAATGATGATAAAAGCATCAAGATATATGTAAAATAGAGATAAAAAAAACTAGAGTGCAATTCAGCAAAGACTGCATTTTGATTCAAGGACTTTTGAACTGTCCGAAGTTTGCACTTTAACCTAACTTTGGCCCTTTGAACTCTGACGCGGTTACACGTGATTTGTTAAAGTCTCGTTTACACTGTACCACAAACATAAAAGCCTCGCACTTAATTTAATTCAATTAAAAAAAAAAAAAAAAAAACAACTACTAACTTTACCAATTTTATTCATATAGTATAAATTAAATCCGTTAATTAAACTTTAATTATTCAACACATTTTATTATCATTAAATTAATAATTTTCGTTTGTTTTTAAATTTCATAATTTACAGTATAAATCGATAGAAATAAAAAGAGAAAATTTACATTTGACTTGTTATAAAAATAGTAACAATTAAAAAAAAAGTAAATACAGAATAGACGTTTGGTCTTTTTGAGTCCTTTGCCAATCATCCAAGCGTGATTCGTTATAAAATCAAGAAAAAAATTGTGTTTAGTTGTATAAAGCATTTCCAAGCAGCAGCAGCAAAAGCACGCGCTCAACGAAACGAAACAAAATCGGGGAGAAAAAAAATGATGATGGCGGGTGCATACGCTTTTTCACCCTATTTTTTTTTTACATTTTATATTTTTTTTTTTATTTTTATACCACTGTTGTAGCATACACCAGCAGGTCCGCATGAAAAATCACTCAAAAAAAATATATATACGATTCTTACATATGATAATTATATTTACATATCATTATTATCATTTTTATTTTTTTATTTTATTCTTCCTTCTATTGTACACATTTGTAATATATTTTTTTTTTTTTAACATATTTTTATTTTGACAAGAAGACTTTCCCCCATAGCATTGAATACCTCTATAGATATGCTCCCTAACCCGACATGCCAACACAGAAACACCCTGTTGTAAATACATCATATTGAAAGTACCATCAACGATAAAAAAAAGAGAAAAAAAAATTGTCATTCAAACGACTCGAGACATAAAGATGCTTCGTGTTTTTTATTTTTATTTAACCACAAAGTGTTAAATCCACTTAAGTGATTGAATGGGTTTATAAATAAAGCATTGAATAAATTGAAATTGGTTCATTCAAAGTAATAAAAAAAAAAAAAGATTTAAATAAGCATAAATAAAAATATAAATACCAAGATTAATAATTAACTATTTTTCAGAATTTTTCATATGTCATAATTTGATGATCATTGAATTCATCGTAGATTAAATAATGTATAATATAGTAATTTATGAACAAAAGCAGTTACCACTACTTCTTATCAACGTTCTCTCAAATGCATCATCATCATCATCCCCCAGCTACCATATGCATCTATGTATATATGATGAGCCCCTTTTCAACTTCCCTCAAACTACTTATTCTTGAATCCACACACAGAAACCAACACACATATGCAACTCTGCATGTGGATCGATAAGATGACGATATTCAAGTTTTTATTTGTTTTTTTTTTTTTTAAACCAAGCTTTTCAAAAGAAAATGAGAAGCAAAGTTATATCCAAGACTATACCAACTATCACTACTACTATCTAAAAAAAATTTTATATATATATTTACTAACGTGTTCAGCTTCGTATATATATATTCGATCATTTGCAATAATTCATCTTTCGTATTCATTGATGTTGAATAGAAGACTTTGGAGTATATGGAGCTACTGAAATTTACATGGAAATACATACGAATTACATATATATAAAATGATGAAGCATATTATATAGTAAATCGCTATTTCAAATAAATTTTTTATATTTTTATGATTCATGATATAGTAACAGTTATATTTCTTGAATTTATTTTTCATGTATACAAAAAATTGAACAATTTGACAACAAAGCTTATCAAATTTTTTGATAGATATCATTATTTTCAAATATTTTTCATAGCTGTTTATAAAATTTATAATAATAATTCAACTGAATTACAATGATTTATCAATGAAAAAAAAAAAAAAAAGAAACTAGGACAATGCAAAGATAGATTATATAATTTTTCTAAAATGACCATGTTGAAAGTGTTCCAAAATCATGTTTCAATATAATATATTATTATTGATGAGTATAGAAGAGAACACAAGCATTGAAAAAAAATAAATAAAACCCTGCTATTTTATCATGATATATAAAATAGTTGTAGAATGTTTGAAAGTACGAAAAGCAGGGATTTACTGAATGACGAATCGTTTATAGGGATTCAGGCCAGCCAACCAAGCAAAAAACGACAAAAAAAAAAGAAAATAAGTAGACTGACTTAAGGGGGTATTGCAACTGGACCACAGAGCTTCAACTCATGCTTATAACTCTTTCTGAGATTCTTAAATCTCAAGTTTTATATATAGACTAAAATGGGTATGTAGGAATCAAGCATCAAGAGCAAAAAAACAAAGAGAAAAAGAAAGAGAGAGGGTTAGATAGATGGATAAATAGATAGGCTATGTTTGAAAGAGTAAAAAAAAAAAAAGATGCAATGCTGAGGTTAAAACGAAAGGATATAAAAAAGAGTATAAGAGTAAAAAATAATAATAAAAATATTAGCAAAGCAGCAGCATCAGCCATGCGCACATTTTAGTTTGGTGGCTGACTGGCTGGCTCCGTTTTTGAAAAAAAAATATACTTGCATGAGGGCAATGTACAGTATCTTCTTCTTCTTTGGTTGCAGACCACACCGGGCTATATATTATTTTCCTATATCCACCCATTTCCAGCACTATATATCGTTTATTCAGAACATCACATGCACATTGCAATATATATTTTTTTCAAGATATATCTATGTATACACATAAATATGGCAAGTGAGTTTATATATAGTACATAGTTGTATTGCTTTCAATATATATATAGGTATACATTAAATCGATTTTAAAATCGACACTGCTACGTGCTTTGAGAAAATTTTTGAGACTAAAGAAATTGACGACTAGACTTTTTTACATTCTTCTATTATACTATGGTAAAAGCACAAACTTTTTATTTTTTTTTTTCCTCCCTTTTTCTACTCTCAAGATAAAACGTGAACTCATTATTTTTTTAACAATAAATAAATAATGAAATACGGAAACTAGGTTATGATTAATTCGCTCTTTTAGTTATATGGTATATTTACTCAATAAAAGATAATTAAAAAATAAAATCATGGAGAATAAAAAATTGGAAAAATAACACAAACAGGATGTAGATCTTTAATTTTCTAGATTGCAAAAGCTTGCTAGATGGGGAAAAAAAAAATTTTTTTTTTTAAAATAAAAATAAACATTTCAAGAGCCCATATAGATGAGAAAAGAATGACATTGAGTAAATGAGAAAGAGAAAAAGAATTGGATGGAATCAAAAAAAAGTTTAAAAAAAAAAAAAAAAAACGTAAAATAGCAAGAAACAAAAAGAAAATGTATTCGAGGGAGATCTGGCACGAAGCATCTGTGCGTTGAAAATTTTTCGTCTTTCTATCTCTCAACTCTAGTGGTTTTTTTTTTTATATTTTTTTATATATATCGCTTTATCTTACTTTCTACCATCAGTCGTTTCATTCTTTCTGTATTTTCGTTATATTTTTTTTTTCACGAGGAAAGTGGCACTATGAGGTAGCAAGGGAGCTGTATACACAAACCCTTATTCTACACACGAAACAATGAGTGAGATAGTATGCTACCTAGAGATAAAGTGGCGATAAAGACGATACAAAAGTTAAAAAAGAAAAAAAAAAAAAAAACACGGATAAGAAATACGGGAAAAGAGGAAAACTCTTCTTCAGCAACAGAAGTATTTGTGGGCCTTTGGCACTCTCATTCACAGGTAATCCAAAAATTCACGATAAAGCCAGTTTTCGTCATCGTAGATTATACTTTTTTTCTCTACTGATATTTAATCTTTTTCTCTGTTTGTTTTTATTTTTAACAGATTGCAAATTTTTTTCACGAAAAACAAAAAAAAAACAATCACTCAATCAACTGTAGTAACTTTTTTTTTTTTAATTTGAATATTTTTTTTTCAACAATTGCATTTGAACCATATAGCCATTGGCAATTATAAAAAAAAAAAAACCTTTAAAATAATATTTAAATATAAAATAAATTGATAAAATAAAAATAAATAAATAAAATTATTGAGTGCGATATACACACACAGTGAGTCGACGCAAACTGAATCCAATTTCATTTTCGCATTGGTGCATATAATCACAAACCATTGGGCCATTCTTTTGGTACCTTTTTCCACAATATAGACATGGGTACATTGTGTGAAATGTTTGCCAACAGGTTTTTCAACGAGTTCATGGATTTTTCATATAAAAATAAATAAATAAATAAAAACTTTGATATTAAAATTTGATTGCAATTTTACATTTTTTCATGTTTTATCCGCCAACTCGATGTGTATATATATATATGAAAATAGTAATAATAAAAAACTTGAATATTTGTTAATCAAAAAGTATATGATGATGGTTTTTTTTTTTTAAATTTAATTAAACGTTCAATTTTGTAAAAAAATAAATGGGAAAAAAAAGTGATAATAGAAACGCAAGTTCGCGTGGCAAAGGAAAGACGTTTCATAAATTTGAATACATTGTTACAGTCAGTAATTACAGGAGTGTAGCTTGCGGCAGGCACTCTAATCTTTTGATAAATTATCCAATGGCAGAAGGTCGGTTTAAGGCGTGACCATCTATAACAACATACTGTCTAGATGCCAAGTCATACATTTCGATTTTCTATCTTTCTTTCTTGTCGACAATCTACATATTAACGTGTTACACAAAATTTATATATCTCCAATTCTATTATCAATTTTGCATCATCAAAAAAAAAAAAATATTATTTTAATTGTTTGCTTAAAATTCATATAATCAAATTATTACATTAATTTTTCAAAGAAACTTTCATTTAATTCAAAAACTTTTAGCTAAAAAAAAAAAAAGAAAATTGTCAACTGAGCATTTTTTTTTTGCTGTGTCAATCACAATGACATGAAATTTTTAATATTTAATTTATAAAATTTACTATTTATATAAAAATAATATAATCAAAAAATTAATAACCCCATTTTTATAATGAAAATTGTCAAGTTAAAAAAAGTATCAAAACATAAGCTCCAATGACAACAAAGAGAAACATAATTTTATAAAATCAAGTGATACAACTACCCTATCCCAACATTATCCACAACTATATACTACATTATCATCTTCATGGTGACACGCACATGAATACAATAACACTAACACATAGAAATATTTTAATTTATAAACCGAGTGAAAATTTATAAGCTAAAATTTTGATAGGGATACTGTATAAATCTCAATTGTTCTGTACTAGAGTAAAATGAAATTTTATTAATAGCCTTTTTCGCTATAGTGAATATATATTCAGTTGAAAATATATTTTACTATATGCATAACGAGATAAAGAAAGATAAAACTATATATATCTGTAGAATATATAAAATACAAATTCCAACATTTTAATTTAGTATTTAATTATACCAAAAAATTTATACATCATATTTCAAAAATTTATAATTTTTAGGACATGAAAATATATGTAGTTAAATAATAATTTTGTATATTATTGTTATAATTTTTTTTTTTGAATGATATATGATGATGATGATGATGATGGTGGTGAAGCTGAAAATTTGTTGCACGATTAGAGTGTACACAGAGAGAAAGCATCAACAGCAGTAGCAGCATCACGAGGATGCATTGCCGATTTATGTTGAAAGAGAGGCGGTAAGCGTGTAATGCATTCCCGTTCATTGTTCCTATCCTTGTGCTTCCGATCGATCTGACGGTATTATATTGATGTTACTGCTGCTGCTGCTAGTAGTAGTGCTCTCAAATGTTTTCACTCCACGTTGTCCTATTATTAACGAGCTCGAGTGGTCCGGACCTTATTGTCATACTTCACTATATATATAATAACTCACCCTCTATTTTCGATGAAATTTTTAAAACCATCATTTTCACAATTTCGTGGGTGGGTTTATACTTCAAGCAGGACATTTGAATCGATGCTCAAGACCAATGACCGTATATATACTAAATTATACCTAACAAATTTATTTATATAACTTTATTTTGATTTTTTATTAATTAATAATAAATGGCTGGTAGTAAATTATTTATTAAAATAACCCGCAGGAAATAACAAAAGCCTATTATTTAAATTGATGGAAATTTTAATATTTAACGATAATAACGCTATTTTTAATTATCTAAAATTAATTATTTACAAATTTTTTATGTTGTGAACATTTTTTTTTTTTTTTGAAAAGGATTTATGTATTTATGGTAGTTTCTTTATAAATCCTTGTTGAATATTATTCTTTAAAATTTAATATAAATTTACAGAGAAATAATTTTTTATTTATTTTATTTTTTTCTTTAAGAGAAAACCAGAAAATAAGTCACTTTAACCACTTGCTCTAACTTTGTTAAATTTTTAAATGAACTACACCTTTGACATTTACAAATGAATAATTTCTTTTCTAAAAAAAAAAACTATTTTTTTTTTTTTTTTTTACCACTAGTACTCTCTTTGCTACTAGCTAATTTATTATTATTTTTCTTCAAAATCCACGAGTGTTAATCAAAAAATTGACCAACTAAATTTACAAACAAAAAAAGTATTTCAAATAATTTCAAAATTAAATATCAATAACAAAAAAAATCATTGATATATATTGCTATTAAAATGCGTATATAAAAATAAATATTAAAAATAAAATTCCACTTAAATAAATATCAATAATTATTTGTATAAATATAAAGTTACTTAACGGATATAAAATAAATTTCAATAAAATCAACTTCAAATTGATTATTAATTTATATCATGACAACAAGTATATATAAAACAAACGTATATATATATTTAAATATACGAGTGTTTTATATTATCAAGAGAGTGTCCATTAATACAACACAAAATTCACATATATACATATTTGATGTAAATAGAGTGTGAGTAAATAGTATCTACGGCAATCACTTTTCAAGTCCACTTGATGTTTGAACGATTTCAACGAGCCAACGACGCATACGTAACAATTATTTGTACTGTTAGTAATCGTCATGGTTGTCGTTTGTTGCTGGCTGTTGTTGTTGTGTATACAATAAACTATCCTTTTCTATTATCTATCCATATAAACAAATAATGTCCAATTGAGGTCTGATGACCCAAATATATATCTATATATAAATTCGTTTGAAACAACTTTAGATAAATCTTCACAAGACTATATAAATTATTTCAAGAGATCATTATATACTATTTTTTTTATTCATTAAAATATCTATTTTTATTATTTACTTTTAATATTTATTATTTATTTTTACACATGATAATGACACACGTCACTTTCAAGAGGGTCAGTGGACTATATTTTTATATATTTTATATATCTCTAATTGTCTTTTATATCAACACAAATATCAGATAAATAAACACATAAATATTAACAGATTCATCTGATATGTCTTTTCAAAATGAGTACAAAATTGTTATTACTTTACATATATAGATATCTGGGTAAATATTAATTTCATCATCATCATCATACCAAATATATTATTTATATTATTTTTTATAATATACTATTTTACGTTAGAAAAAAAGAAAAAAAAATTTGACATCTAATAAATAAAGCAAAGTCCTTTGGAAGGTTTTTCTTTTTTGGTATATATATTTATTTTTGTTCGTTTTTTCTTGGAATAAAAAGCATGGATTAACGATAGTCTAACCCTGGGGATCAGAGACCAACACACACAACCACTATCATCCACATGGACATCATGGCTAAAGAAAAGAATTAATGACCCAAGACCCAAGAATTCTAGTGGCGCCGAGTTTAGGTATTCTAACTATATATTTTAACAGCAGTACATATATATAACTGTATATGGGTTTGTGGACAAAGCAAAAGGGGTGACCATCGTAACCAAGGGGATTGAAAATAAAATATATAAATAAAATAAGAAAAATTGTATATAGTGTTAAATACTCTCCCGGGTTAAAAATAAAAAAACAACAACAGCAACGAGGGCTTGTAATCATATCAAGAAAATTGTGATAATTGCGTTGACTTGCATTTAAATAAATTTAAAAAAATAATAAACATAACTGTAAAAAAAAAATATGTATAAATAAATCGTAAATCATAAATGAATTGGATTTATATATATCAAGGTCGACTAAAACGACTTTACCGAAATGAAAAAAAAATATATATATTATTTTATGAAAATTTGACGTATAAAATACGTGGCTATTTATTATTATTACTTGAAAAAAATACCACTGCTTTTCCCAAATAATAAAAAAAAAAGGTCAGTTATACTGAATAAACTTGGAAAAACATTGAGTCATAGTTTAACACAAAAAGCCACGTAATGTCTGAAAAAAAAAAATAAATGAACTGATGTGTAAAACTCGTCGTTGAAATATAAGTATAGCCTTATTTCATACCCTCGTTATACAGCAATACATACTTTAACAAATATTTATTTTTCGCGAAAGTTAAAAAAAAAAAAAAAATCTGTCACGTATAAAATGTAAACAAGTCTGGATATATGATTTTTATCATAAGTCGCATGTTACGAATAATGGGTCACGCATTATACGCGTTATCACGAAACAGGGTGTGTATATTTTTTTTATTTTTTTTTTTTTCTTGATTAGTGATAATATATTTTTCTTGCAAATATTTAATTCTGACAATGACTTGGTTATCATTAATGACATCGTTGTTTAATAATCCCAACCCATTTTTATTATGATTATTTTTTTTTATACAAACTAAAATAACTGATAGCGCAATAATTAATTTTTATTTTATTCATATGTATTAATTAAAATAAATGTCGGGTTTGATTGAAATGCATGATCTCGTGAACCAAATTGCCGATTGACTATTTAAATTCAAACAGGGATATAATCAGTTTAATTTCAGGAATTTTTGTTCATATAAATTTCAATGCTTTGCATCAGGATCACCAGGAGGTCAGTAGTGATTTTTTTAATTTAATTGAAATTCAAGATAATTAAGTATTATTTTTTTTTTTTTTATGTGGAAAAATTTATAATTCTATATCAAAAATATTAATTAAGAAAAAAATTGATTGTATGGAACTTTGATACTTGCACCTTTTTATTTCTACTAAATTATTTTGCAGTAATAAAAAAAAAGAGGTATATCTTTATCACTTGTGCAATCTTCAAATGATATTTAATTATTTTTAAAAATGTTAATAACACAAGGGGTAAGTGAGAGGGTCGTACACCTTTTTTTATCACCGAAAAATAATTTACTGCAAAATAAAAAAATATACACAAGTACCGGAGTTACGCCTTTATTATTTTAGCTAATACCCCTATGTTACTGTTAATTTTTTTTTTTTAAAAAAACCGGAAAAACATATTGCCATATGAATTTATAGATAAGCTTTTTTGTTATTAAAAAATCGAAATTTTTCAAAAAAAAAATAAAATAATACGTCTTTATGATTCTAAAGTGACGATTTATTGAATTTTTTATCAATTTTTTTTCCTTTTCTTTTTCAAAGTATAACTATTGACCTTAATAATTAATAAACGAGTATTAAAAAATAATTTTTTGTGCTTAAACACGTGTTACATAACTTGTACTTTTTAACAATTCAGAATTTTTTTTTTTCTTTTTGTTATAACCACTTATCAAACTTGTTATTATTATTATGTGAATAATAAAATTGTTTTCTTTGAAGAATGGAGATAAAAAAAGAAAAAAAATTGAATAGAATAGGCCGAATGATGATGATGATGGATCAGTTTAAGACGAGGGGAATTGAATCATATCCTAGATGATAATGATGACTATGATACAATAGACCAAAAAAAAAAGAACCTGTTCTTCAGACGATTAAACTTGTTCCTAAACATATTAATAAAGATTTCTTGTTTCTTTTTTTTTATATATATTTTTTTTTCTCTCAATGACTTGCCATGATTTTTTAGTGACTTGTCAACCTGCTATCAAACTGATAATCTCAAAAGTCATTTGATTAATACAGGTTGCGTGTGCGTGTGTGTGTTGAACACAATATAAACTTGAATAAATTTTTTTTCTATATAATAATAATTTAAATGTACATATTGTATATTAAATAGTTTTACTTGAAGTATTATTAAAATTATTAAATCAAAATCAGGAGAATATATATAAAAAAAATAATAAAAAAAAATGGATAATTAAATTTGCCAAGCGGTCACCGATTATGGAAACAAATTATTATTAAACTTGCCTGTGGTTCAATGTAATTTACCAGCTTATATTCAGATGAATAAAACTGACTACTTTTTATTATTATTTAAAAAAATAATATGAATATAAAAAATATAAAATGATGAGGTTATAATGGCCTGTATCATTTTAACATAATAAATCTTGGAATTTTTTTAAAAATATTTTCTCTTTATGAAAAAATATTTTTAATATTAAATACTTGAAAATAATATAAACACTATGTAAGATATTTTTTTAAAATGGTTTTTTTTTGTTCATTTTCATTGAGTTTAAAAGAGTGTCCAAGTTCACGTTTTACAACAAAACATTTGTATTGTGGTAAGGTGGTTTAAACATCGACCCCTCTGGGACAACTTGGCTTTCTCAACAATACAGATACATACAAACCCTATAAATTATATTTTATTTTATACACAATACTAGTAGTTTGCAAATAAAAAAAAAAAAAAAAACGACAATGATAAAAGTACGCGTCTGTAACGTTGAAACAAAGTAAAACGAAAGAATGAATATTTTTTTTTCACAGACACAAAAGATGTGGAAAACAAGTTTCACTCATTTTTTACTTTTACAAGTTTTTTTTTTTTTTTTTCTTTTTATTTTCTTCATCTCACTATTTTCCCAGAGGCAAACACATTTTACGATCACAAAGTGAACAAGAAAATGAAGCAAGAAACAAGATGAGATAAAAATAGTAAAAAAATAAAAAATGAGTGAAAAGTAAGGTGAAGGCAAAAAAATAAAAAATATAATCAAGAGTGTTCTAGATATATATAGATTTATTGATGGTTGAATTGGAAAGATATTTTTTTTTCTTTTTCTATCAGACAATATATTTTCATCATCGTTGAGAAAGCAATCATCATTACAAAGGAATTTCGTCAACACGTCACTCAATTTCGATATCAATTGAAAGAAAAAAAATATATATCAAACGAAATTGTTTACTGTATTTATAAAACTTTGTATGATAAAAAAAATTGTTTCAATTGACATTAAAATATCCAACAAATAACTTCCGTAAAGGATAAAAAATATAGTCAGTTATTTTTTTAAATAAAAAGAATGCAGATAAAAAATTCTCCACACGAACTGTCTCATTGACAGGCAAAAAAAATTTAATTGATAATTTGATACCCCGTTTACAGATTGACATTTGTGACTAATTTTTTTTTTGCATTTGGTTAATTAATATATCGACTTATTTGTGTGATAAATTTTAATAATTAATGATCAAAAATAACAACAAATAATCAATAATTACTGATAAATAATTTACCTTATTTTTTGGACATTTTCAAATAGACATTTTCGTTGATTTTTAATTGTTGATTATTTATTGTTATTTTTAAAAATTGATTATTGAAGCTAATCGCATAAATAAGTCATTGTTTAAACTAACCAGATGAAAAAAAAATTAGTCGAAAAAGTCTATTTGCAAACATTGGAACGAATTATGAATTTTTCATTTTTTTTCGCCACCACGGTTCGTGATATATGCCATTACGTGCTGACTTTTCCTGCAGGCAAAAATGATAAAATTCAAAATTCATTTTCACGTTTGCAAATAGAAATTTTCAACTATTTTTTTGTTCATTGAATTAGTTAAAACAGTGGCTTATTCAAAAAAAAAAATATCAACAATATTTCGAATTCAACATAATTTACTATTTTTTTTTTTTCGATTTCTAGAGCTTTTTTTATTTCAACTTTTAAACCTCGTGTGTTTTATAAAATAATTATTAAAAAAAAATATACTCTAAAGATTAATCTCATTATTATAAAACAGGCATTTGAAAAATGACAATAACGCTGTTGTATGACTCAACAACAACAACATGATTAATTTCGCTAAAACAAAAACTCGTTTATTCAAAATTAATAACAAGATATTCTTAGAAAAATCTTGATGACGATAATAATGATAAGTCTTAAAGAGAAGTAACATTATATGATAAAAAATGAGCGAAAAAAAAAAACCAAGTCGGCAAAGTAAAAGAAGTAAAAAATATATATATAAAAATCAAATGAGAAAAAAAAAAAGTAAAAAAAAGGTAGTAATACCGGTCTGCCACGTCGTCACGGTTGAGTTTTGAATGTAGTAGAATATATATTTTATACAAGTGTGTAAAATATACTAGCAAGTATATGTGCAAGAGAAGGCAAATACCAAGAAAAAATAAATAAATAAGATGAAAAATAATAATAAAAAAAAAAAAAAAACGAAAGATGCTGCCTAGCCGTCAGTTTATTCCTTCGAGTCTCGTATATATTTATCGGTGGCTGGATCGCAGACCAACCGAAGCCAAAACCACCATCACCACAGTTGCCTCTCATTTTGCCATAAGAAATAAGAAAAACTTACTGACAAGGATTTCCGTCGAAACCCACACACACACACCAAGTTAACGAAATATAAAATTAAACGAAAAAAAAAAATCATACATTATTTAATTTTTTTTATTATATTCTTTATCTTATTATTCTTTTCCAATTATATGGATCATTGACGAAACCTAATCTTCAATATACTTCTATATATGTATCCTCAAACTTTTAAAAAACATAAAATAAATTAGATGACAAACATTCAAGTTGTAATGAAAGCTTTAACTCGAGGGTTGATAAAGATTAGATGAAATAAAGTTGAAAGATTCGTGTCATGATAATCAATCGACAAAAAAAAAAAAAAAAAAGATAAATTAGACCAGTTGTTTTTCTACTTATATTTGCAAAATTAATTAATTCTTATCATAAATTTATAGTGATACTTTGTGAACTATGAATAATGATAAAAGTAGAAAAAAAAAAAAATAATTACGTCATCATACAGAAAATTCTTTATGATTATTATTTTATAAATACATGTGTCCTGCATTGTAAAATAATGACAAACACATAAAAATAACAACAATATCTACCCAGAAACATACCCTATAAGAAAATAATTTTTGAAAATTATTACCCTCCACCCTTGGCATTAATCATCCGTATCTAATTAACGCGTATAGCTAAGGGCTCGTCAGTCAAATTTAAAAATAGTCAACATCATCAACTGACAGCCATAAAAATAATAGAAAAAAAAAATGGAAAATTTTCTTAAATAAAAATAGACTTGTCATTCCAACAATTAACTATATATATTATTACAACAATTAACTATTTTCATTTTAAATATATTACTATTCGAAAAATGTATATCGAAAAATTTTTTTTTCTTATATAATTGATTTTTTGTTTTTTGTCATTTATTAAACGATTCAACATGTTAAACAAACATGTTATATACTTGACACTTTTTTGCGTCATTATATGACCCCGCATATGTAATTATTATTATTAGTTTTTTTTTTTTCTTTATATCTTTTTTTTGTTATCACAATTTAGCAGATTTCTTTTGGTATTTTACAGTGACACAGAATTATTTATCTGTGTGTATATATGTATATGCAAATAATGCATATTGCACAACACATATTGCAATGTTCGTCTTTGTATTATGTGTATTTTTTTTTTTTGCATATAGAAAAAAATATAAATACATACCAACAGTAGACGGGTAAATTTATTATGAACACGTATGTACTCTCGATACATATACCTGACTATTATGCTCGACTATGTAGAGACATTGTTATTTATTTATTTATATTTTTGTTTTTTTTTCGTTAATATATGTGTAACATATTCAGCAAAAATTGAGATTAATCAGAATGTTGATATGTTGATGATAATAATAATTACCATTGCAAAAAGAAAAAATTTATTTGTAAAAAAGCAGAATATTTTCCTATTTTTTTTTTATCTATCATATTATAATTAGATTAAATTTTTTTTTTAAATTGATAAATGTTAATTAATATTAATAAATAGAATTTAATTTTAATAAATAATATATCTATTTATTTTTTTTTATTCATTTATTTGCTTTAGAGGAAAAAAAAATAGTAAAAATTTTATTTTTTCTTCGTTAATTTATCAGATTATTAGGTATTTTATATCACAGCATATAAAAATAATAATAATTTTATGTGTATAGCATGTGTGTGGTCAAATATACCAATAAAATTATTAGCATATATCAATATTTGATTACGGCTACAACATGACATGCTAAACTGCTTTATCAAACGTAGTGATTTTTTTTTATTAATTTTTTTTGCTTTTTACTTTTTATTGCTAATATTATCATAAATATTTATAATGGTTTTATTAAATATATTTATTCTGTTAAATGTATCAATATTGTGTATAAAAATAATTAATAAAACCATTAAATATTTTAAAATAAAAAAAAACAAACAAAAATAATTTTAACGAGATTTTAAATAATTATTTTCTCAATTTTAACATACCATCATAGAAGACATATCCTTTCTGCGTATATTTTCCTTGTTAATTTTTTTCATTTCACTTGTTTTCATTGTATCATTATAATTATCCAGTAAATTTTTTCAATTTACTTAAACACACTTTGCAATTATAAAAAACAAATCAAAAAAAAATCTCTATTTATTTAATTTAAAATGAGAAAAAAATATATATATATAAATTTATCCGGCCTATGTTTTTATATCACAGGTAAATACGAAATAATAAACCAGGTTTAATTGTTGTATATATTTTTAAATTATTATTGTTAAGTATCATTGCCTTGTCGTGTTATTTTCTTGGATGCTGAATGTCTTTTTAAATTGTCTTTTTGATAAATTATTTTTGCATACCTATTTATTTTTAATAAATGACTCAAATAATTATCATAATTATTTCACAATAATATTATAACAAAATCACTTTGCCAATTAACACATAAATGATAAAAAAAAAAGCTTATAAATAATAACAAAACACAATGCTCACAAATGATAAACAAATTTTTACTCACAAAAAAAAAAAAATAGAAATTTAATGGAAGCTTTAAAAAATATTTAAACAACAATATATTGTTGTTAATTTTTTGTCTTTATTCACTGATTGTTTAAACACACTGTTTAATAGATAAATAGCTTGTTTATTATATTTTTATAAACAATAAAATGGCGGAATTGATGAAAAATAAAAAAAAATAAAAATTGAAGAGAAATTAATTTGTTTTAATTGTTATTTATTGTTAATTTAATATTTCGATTGTTATTTTTTATTTTAAAATACTTGATGGGGTTAACAAGTAATTATAAAAATATTTAAGGGATTAAATAACTGACACTTTTACAGCTTGAAAGCTGATTCAACACTGAGCAGTCGAGAAAATCCTGACGCCGCGGCGTTGTCTATGAGTTTGTAAATGGCCGATAGAAGGCGCTACCTTGATGGCGCCGAAAAAAAAAAAAAAAATTAAAAAGAGAACGAGAGAGAACCGAGAGAGATAGTACGAAAATAACCGAGTCTTTACGAAAACTTGCGAATTTAATTTTTTATATTTTTTTAATTTGATTTTGTGGAGAGTTGATGGACTTTTACAACCACCAAAATATATTTTTATATTTTAAATTTTTCCTTTTAGGTATTTAACAAAAAAAAATATATAAATAAATAAAACTGATGACTTTAATGAAGATTTTAATTTTTTAAATAGTATCAGAATGTCATTTATATGCTAAAGTGCAAAAAAAATAAAAAATAAAAGTGTTATAAAATAAATGTTAAATTTTTAAAATCTTTGAATGTTAAATAAACATTTCCACGTAATATTAAATTTTAATTTTTTCATTAATTTTATTTAAACAATATATAAATGTTAAATTAAAAATAAACATTAATTTAACATTTTTTTTCAATTAATTTAGTAATTGACATTGAAAAAAAGAAAATTGTTTTTGCAAAATTCAATCGAAAATTTGTAATAAAAAAAAAAAATTTTACATATTAAATTAACATTCTTTTAAATGAAATATTAATTGACATTTTTTCATCTTCAAATTGCTAATTTAAAACTAAAAATTTCAAGTATCAAATTGATATTTGAAAAAAAAATATTAAACCTCAAATATTTTCTTATTGAAAAATCAACGAAAAAAAAAAAAAAAATGATTTTGTATCTAATCAGTATTTATGTACCTTGAATCATCACAGTTTATTTTCTTGATTGCTCAATCAGTACAAGATGATACATCAACAATAATCACTGTATGATATTTCAAGGTTTAAATAACTTTGAAAAATTGCAACAGTAAATACCATTGCTGCGAGTAATATAATGATAAAATAAAAAAACCTTGATTTTTATTTATGAAAAAAGAAAATGCGGAACTCATACGGATTTATTTATAACAAAGAAAAATAAAATTATAAAAAAAAAAACCTATACTCATTGTTCTATTATATATGTTATTGTAATTTTTTAATTTTTTTATATAACGACAATGTTAAACATTAACATTTTAATATAAAAAAATGTTTTTAAAATATTTATATATTTTTTAAAAATTACAATAAATATATTCATGGAGTTTAAATTAATATACACTATACATGTGTTATATAACTATATTTATAATTGTTCTCTAAAGTACAATATAACTTGTCATTGGTGCCAAGTGTGTCGTTTATTCGTTTTCAACGTCAGTGCAATCCCTAACGTTTTCACATAAAATACATATATTTTTTTTATACAAGTTAAATCCAGGATCAAAGAGGGAATTCAAGTTGAAAATAAATTGGCTATTTTTTATTTTATTATACATTTACATATATATTTGTAAATAAATAAACAAATAAATTAAAATTTTAGCATTTAAATAATCTTTAAAAAATATATATATGTAACTTAGAAAAATTATAAAAGCACCTAATTTTTTTTAAATCTTCCAAGTTATATAAAATTTAAAAAATACTTTTTTTCGATAGAATTATTTATTGTCATATAAATTTTATCAAAGTGTATTTGTATTCAAAAATGTAACTGCTAGTATTTCATGTTATAATTTGGAAATTATTCGACAAAATTCGATGTCTAAGTGTATGCAAACTGATGGTTTTGGTGAAATTCGTGGTATATGGTACTCAAGGGATATAAACTAGTAGAATGAAAGTATAGAATTGAGGTGACTATAGACATATAGATAGATAGTTGGCACATTGGTCCCAGTTGACTCACTATTTTCACAAATACATACTACTTTATATAGTACACGAACAAAGACTCAACATACAAATCTATAAATATATATATATTGTATCTTGATTATATCAAACGAGAGATATTCTACAATTTTAGATTATCGGATTCGAATGAGCATAATACAATAACAAGTTTGATAAAATATATATATATATGTATTATCTCGTTTACTTGGTTTAGATGGATTATCTATAAAAGCCATTGTTAGTTATTGGAGTAGAGAGGTGCTGAGTACAAAAACAAAATTAACTTGAATCAACTAAAAGGCTGATTCAAGTATCCAATTAATTTATTATTAATAAAATTATTATATTGTTTATCTATTTTTTTAAGAATTTGTTTTAATTCTTTTTTTTTTTTTTTATTATATAAATTTGATAATAAACAATGTTGACAATTAGCCAACAAGTAAATAATTTAAAAAAAAAATAGATTATAGATTTGTTTTTAATTATTAAATTATTTTATTTTTTTGTTATTTTGACGAACGGTTGTGCTATACCTGAAGCACCAGACGACCGAGTGGAGCGCGGTTATTCGCTGTTGCAAAAAAATTAAAACCAATTTTTTATGAATTTTTTTTACAAAAACGAATCGATAGAAATTTTTAAAATTTGTCAGGTAAATAGAGACAGGCTTAGAGTATTATTTTAAAAATTTTAGTAAGGGGGTCATAAGATAATATAGAATTGATTTTAAGTTTTTTAACCGTGGCGATAAGGGTGGCCGAGGGGTTGGAACCAGGATTTTTCAATGTTTTTAGCTATATTTATTTATAAATTAAAAAAAAAAAAAACGACATATTTTTATATTGATAAAATTGTAAAGGAAGGTGTGGAGATTATGTGGGATTAATTTCAGATTTTTTGAGGGTGTCGAAAGGGGTGGTCGGGAGGGCTGGAACCGCGAATTTTTCATTTTTTTAACTTTAAAATTGTCTAAATTAAAAAAAAAAAAAACGACATATTTTTATATTGATAGAAATGTAAGGGAGGGTGTATAGATTATGTGGGATTAATTTCAGATTTTTTGAAGGTGTCGAAAGGGGTGGTCGGGAGGTTAAAACGGCGAATTTTTCATTTTTTTAACTTTAAAATTGTCTAGAATAAAAAAAAAAAAACGACATGTTTATATATTGATAGAATTGTAGGATAAGGTGCGTAGATTATGTGGGCTGGACAAGCTGGACGAGCTGGACGAGCTGGACAAAGTGAAAAAGCTGGACACAATAGACACGTCGACAAGACGATTCATAAAATTAATTTTTTAACCGCGCGAAATTTGAAGAAAATAGCAATTTATATTAGGAGAATATAATTAGCATAGAGGTATTCTATAGATTATGTATTAAGAGATATTTTATAAATTATAAAGTTCACCTTTTCTATAATGTGATTCCTTAATGAAATTAATTTTTGGTCAGGTGAAATTTGAAAAAAATAGCATTATGTAGGAGGAGAATATAATTAGCAACGAGGTATATGGTAATTTATAAAGTTCACTTCTTCCATAATATATTTCTTTATTAAAATTGATTTTTGGTCCAGCAAAATTCAAAAAAAAATAGAATTTTGGGCAAGCTGGACATTAACCTCTCGACCACCCCTTTCGACACCCCCAAAAAATCTGAAATTAATCCCACATAATCCATACACCCTCCATTACATTTCTATCAATATAAAAATATGTCTTTTTTTTTTTTTCAATTTAGTCAATTTTAAAGTTAAATTAAATTGTAGTTTCTTGTTATTTTTTTTTTTTATCTACAAAATTCCTTTCGAATGATTGTGTGCTAACTTTATGGATTTTTTTTTTCTTGTATTCATGATGTCACCAATTTTAAACCCTCCGATAAGTCACAATTACCTATCAGTTTGTTAAAATTTTATTATAATAAAATAAATGGCTAAAATATATATCGCACTATGATAAATTTAAACATGAATCAAATTCGTTTTGATAGTCAAGTTTTGTTAACTCCCCTTATATACTTTTCTTATTTTAATCGTCACCAAGATTCTCACATTAAGATAGCATATATGTACAGTCAAATCTTGATAATCAACCCCCAAAAATTACTCACACATACACATACACACATATACTATTTTGTGTCCATCAAAAGTTTTGAAATTTATTGCTTCTATTATATGAGAATACCACAAGCCAAAAAGCAACGAATCATTTTGCAATTAAATTTCATTCAACACCCATGCACATCATTCCAAAGAAAAGTGAATAAAAAAAATAAAAAATTATACAGTAAAAACATATTTTATTTATATATATTATTCCCTTGATTTTTTTTTTCTTTTCTTATTTCTTTGTGAAATGGATCTTGATGGCTTGGAATTGTGTGCCTTGTAAAAACACCCCCGAACAAAAAATTTTGTATAAAATTTTTTTCTGTGTGTTTGTAAAAGTAGGTATCAAAAAAAAATATATTATTTCTTTCATCTTTATAGTCTACAGATATTTCTCTATTTTTTAAAACCCATAATGTACTGAAATATTTATTATAAAAACATCTGCCAGTTGCTTTTTTCTACGATACATCTTAATTATTTATTTTTCATTTTTTGTTTTTAAAAAATATATATACTTAAAAACCAGTTTTTTAAAAAACCTATTATTTCTATTTGTTATTTTTACATTTCAAAGTAAGTAGGTATTAATATATATGAAAAAAAAAAAAAAATACTATTGTTTATTGTAAAAATAATAATTTAAAATGTAAAAAAAAGAAAAATAAAACATTAAAAATTGAAAAGTAATGAAAAATAATTGAAACTAAAATTGTCATTCTCTTGCCAAGTCTAAAACTCTCATCTACAATACTTATATCACCAACAAATTGTTTTCAGCATATCAGTGTGGTTTTTCGCTCGAAATCCTAAGGCATTATCTCAACAATTTCTTGTGCCAAAAAACAAAAATAATAGAGTGAAAAAAGACATATATAAAAAGCCACGAAAAAAAAAATAATATAAATAAATAAAATAAATTAAAAAAGAAAATGAATCAAGAGAAAAAAGGTGACGACAAAAATAAAAAACAAAAAAAAAAAACCAACCAACAAGGGGAAAATAGTGACATTGTAATAAGAAAAAATAAAAAGAAAATGAAGGAAAAATGGAGGTGACAGTTTAACGAAAATTATGAGAAAAAAGTTGGCAAAAAAAAAAAAGGAAAATGAAATGAAAATGGATGGAATAAATGTGGAATGTTGAATGATAAAAATATTTTCTTTTAAATACTTGGCCAAGCTAAAATTTAATACAATTAATTTTTTTGATAAATGATATTAAATTATTATTTTGTTTATATGACATTATATTATTAATTTATTAAAATGTGGTGTATGAATTATTATCATGACCTTTGTGTATGAATTTAAATTGTTTAAAAGTTTTTTAAAAATATCTGTAGTTATGGTTTATTATATAATGTCAATGTGAATTAATAGAGTAATGTTGTAAAAGTCCATGGGGCATCACCAACACATCGACAATACAAAACACAATGTGGTCATGGTAACTCAATGCCTAGGCAAATTGTTGCGGCATTGTTATCCACGAGCCCACAAATACCCTGAAACGACGATCAATAAGAAATAATTTTTTTTCTTTTTATATATGAAACCAATTGGAAAGAAAAAAAAAAAAAAACTTTGCCCTGCTTTTGCCAAGTTCATCGTTTTTTCTTTTCCCTCAATGACAAGGCATGTTATTTTTATAATTTATTATTATATTTTTTTTTTTGATGAATTTTATTATAAATGTGAGGAATAATTATTGAAAATTAAACGAGAATGATATATATTTAATTAATATTTTAATGAGAAATTAATTAGTCGCAGCTGTTGTTGTCAAGATGGAAAAAAAAATGAATTTGATATTTGATATTGTGCTTTAAACAGTAATTCATGAATAAAAAATATGGAAAATGTAAATAATTATTAAGTAGTTGATAAGTTGAATGAAAAAAATTGTCATTGATTACTTATGCTAAAAATGGGTTGACGTAAATTATAAATGATAATGAGGAAAGTGCAACGCGCGTAGTATATTTTAATTTTAATTATAAAAATAATTGAAATTAAATTTTGTAGCTTTTAGAATTTATTATGTTAAAGTGTTTTTTTAAAACATTAACATTATTAGAACCATGAACATCATGAAAATATGAAATATTTTTAAATGGACAAATGACTTACCTTTTACAGCTTTGTAGATGTTTACAGGTAGACCCAAGTGATTAGAATAATTTAGATTCATCTGGAGTCCAATAGATTTAGCAAGCAGCCACTATTATCGCTGACACTGTTAACACTGTTTTTTATACTTAAACACACACGCACTTTTACACTATCTGCAACAAAAATTAAAACAAAATTATATTAGTTATATTTAATTTATAAAACAAACCAAGTAGATTATTATTTTTTAAATCATTTTGAGTTGGAGCTTACTGTATTATCATCAACCACTAATAAAACGACCTCAACTTTTATACGTTTTTTAAAAATTGTTTTTCTCTTTTTATACCTATTTATGCAAGTGTTAATTTGACAAAAAAAAAAAATGTAAAATAGGGATTGTATTATATAGAGTTATATTATTAAAAATAATGCTTGCCCACGACGATAATTTTTTGGAGAATAGTTGGAACCAGTCTCTAATTGCCAGACAAATTTAAAATGATATTTACTGATACGTTTTCACAGGAGAATTATTTTTATAAAAATAAAATCTTGAAAGATTGCAGCTACAGAAACATTCAACAAGTGATTTGAAAAATATATTATACTAAATATATTTAATGATTTAAAAGTTTAATTAATTTTTTAAATAGTTTGTCATAAAAAAAAAAGGAAAAACAATGTACCTTTTATCACTGTCACCAGCATCGTCATATTTTCTAGTTTCTTTTCAAGGAACCACAATTATTTATAAATTAAATTAAATATTTGGTTCTTTTATTAATTTAATAATTTTTGAGACACTCCAATGATGGTACATCATGTTAAATGTTTGTCTTAGTCTCGGTTTTAACAACAGTATTTTAGTAAATTGTCAGCTCATATTGACTTGACCAAAACTCATTTTAATTCATCAAAGATATCAATAATTTTTTAATTATCTTGGAGACATCTGAGGCCTATAAATTTCATCAAACACAGGTATTAACAAAACATCATAAATAAATAAAAAAATTTGGTTGAAATAAATAATTATAATTACCAATATTCCATGATTATAGAAACCAAGACATTTCCAGTCACATTTTCCAAAAATTTCATGACTCCACTTGTTGATATCTGTAACAATAAATAATAATTAATAAATTAATCACTGTTATTCACAATTTTATTGTATTTTGAAATTGCAAAACATATTTTTAATTTGTAAATTCATTCAATCAATTAATTACACCGGTCAACCTAACCTCAAATATGTATATTATTCTTTCGTTATTAATTTAATTATTAACAACGAAATTAATCAATTATTATTATAAAAAATGTTTATAATCCATAACAAACAATATTTACGAACCATTATTCTATTTACACCACGTAAATTTGTCTTTTTTTGTTGAATTTTTATCCGGCATTTGACAATTTCGATATCCACTTATTAAACGAAAAATAACATTCATCGACCAACAAATTTATACACAATTTATTCCCCGTAATTTTCTCAATTAAAATACATAATAATTGTCAATTAAATCAACACATAAAACAGGTAAAAATAAGGTAAATATCGGAGCTCTTGAATCTACAATTTCACCGCGTCACAAAAATGAAAAACTGAGTCATCTAACGGCAGCCATATTGGTTGTCGGTAAAAAAGACAACTAACAAAAAATAATAATAACAACAATTTTGTTTCCAACTTCACGATGGTCAATCCAACATATGTCAAAAAAAATTTATCCATCATAACACAGTAGAAAAAAAAAAAATTGATTATTTATTTGATAATTATTTTTATTAACACAACATTAAATCAATAGTAATAAAAAATTATCGAAAAAAATCAATTAAACATGTCTTGAAATTCATCAATAAAAACAAAATAAAATTATCAATATTTATTATTGACTTGGGTGGAGTTTTATGTGTATACACCTAGAAATGATTATTATTAATAATATATATTAAATAATAATAATAAATATATAAAAATTAAATTAAAATTAAGTGAAATGAAGTGTTAGTTATGCGTTTAAAGGGTAAAAATAATACAAAATCATTTCACAGTGTCTACAAAGTTCTTTCACGTATATGTCGTAAGTAAAAATAATAATAATAATAATAATCATTAATTTATAATTTAATTATAATTAATTAATATAACATGATTAAAATGACACTGAAATTATTGACGTCATTTTGACTCATCAAGTAATTATTTCGTTTAAATAATCATGAATATATTTATGAATAATTTACTTTTTTATATAATATATAATTAATGTAAATGTTAATAATATAAAATTATTATTAAAAAAGGTGCAGTAGACAAAGGTCAATTAGATGGTTTCATGGCTGATGGTTCAATACAACCACTAAAAAGTGGTAATAATAACAACAAAATGGGTTTTGCATCATCACCAATAAATGATAATAATAAAACAATAACAACAAATGAAACAACAACAACAACAACAAGTACAGTATATGCTGTTGGACAATATGCACCAAAATTATTAAAAAATTTAAATAAACAAAGATTAAATAAACAATTTAGTGATGTTGGATTAATTGCTGATAATTGTATAATACGTGCACATAGATCAGTACTTGCTGCTGGTTGTGCATATTTTAATGCAATGTTTACTGGTGGTCTTGTTGAAGAACAACAAGAATTAGTTGAAATACATTCAATATCATATTATATATTAAATATTATTATTGATTTTATTTATACTGGTAATGTTGATATAACACAAGATAATGTACAAGAATTATTTGCTGCTGCTGATATGCTTGAAATTGATGATATTGTTACTGGTTGTATTGATTATTTAAAACAACAATTACATTATTCAAATGCACTTGGAATTTATAGGTAAATAATTATTATTAAACAATTATTAAATAAATTAATAATAATATTGTTTTTTTTTTTTTTTGGTAATTATTAGATTTGCTGAAGCTCATAATCGTATTGATTTAATGGAAACTGCCCTACGTTTTATACAAGTTAATTTTCCTCAAATATCACAAGAAGAAGAATTTCTTGATTTACCAAAAGATTATCTTATACATTTTCTTGGTAGTGAATATATTCATATTGATACTGAATTTCAGGTAATAAAATAAAAGAATAAAAAATTGATAAAAAACAATTAATGATTAATTAATTATAAACACACAGGTATTTCAAGCAGCATACAATTGGATAACACATGATATACCATCACGTCGTTGTTATGTATTTGAAATTTTAAGTCATATACGTTTACGTTTATGTTCATTAACACGTCTTGATCAAATAATTCAAACATGTAAAGATTCATCATTAATAATTGCATTACGTTCAATACAAAAAGATTTAACAACAAATAAAGGTTGTTTAGTATCATTACGTGTACAACCACGTTTATGTGCTAAAAAAAATATATTAGTTATTGGTGGTTCAAAACGTGAACATACTGTTGATGGTTGGGCACGTGATGCTGAATTAACATATGAAACAATTGAAAAATATGATACATTTACTGGTAAATGGAGTGAAGTTGCACCAATTGGTATTGGTAGAATATTACCAGGTGTTGCATTACTTGATGGTAAAGTATATGTTGTTGGTGGTGAATTAGAATCATGTATTATTGCAAATGGTGAATGTTATGATCCACGTGATAATATATGGAATTCAATATCATGTATGATTGAGCCACGTTGTGAATTTGGTTTATGTTCATTGGATAATTATTTATATGCATTTGGTGGTTGGATTGGTGAAGATATTGGTGGTTCAATTGAAATATATAATCCAAAAATTAATAAATGGACAATACATGGTGATTTACCTGAACCAAGATTTTCAATGGGTGTTGTTGCATATGATGGTTTAATATATGTTGTTGGTGGTTGTACACATGATAGTAGACATCGTCAAGATGTTATGAGTTATAATCCAATAACTGGTGAATGGTTAAATTTATCACCAATGTTAACACCAAGATCACAAATGGGTATAACAATACTTGATGGTTTTATTTATGTTGTTGGTGGTATGAATAAAAATCAAGAAGTTTTAACATCAGTTGAAAGATATTCATTTGATAAAAATAAATGGACAGCTGTTGCACCAATGTGCATGGGAAGAAGTTATCCAGCAGTTGCTGCTGCTGATGGTAGACTATATGTCATTGGTGGTGATCAAAGTAGAGAAATTAATTTTTATAGAACACAAATTACAATATCAACTGTTGAATCATATGATCCATCATCAAATAAATGGACTGAATGTGCATCATTACCAACATCAAGAGGTGAAGCTGCTGCAATTATTGCACCATTTTGATTGTAATGAATTTTTGTTTTAAATATTGTTAATTATTATGTTAAATATATTTATCAATAATTTTAATTATTAAATCATATCATTTTAATTTTATTAAGCTCAAATTTTTTATTAAATGTTGTGAAATTTTTTTGAGAGATAGAAAAACAGCAATATTAATTTTTACTTTTTTTTTTTTTTTGATATTTAAAGCTAAAATTTAATAAAGGAATTGTTTAAATAAATTAATTCTGAAAATAACCAAAGACGCAACGATAATTTAAATAAAAAAAAAAAAACAATTTTTGATACAATTAAGATTACAGCGAAAATAAAAATTAGCTGAAAATAATAAAACTACGTAATTTTTATGATAAAATTATTTACAATTAATATAATAATTTCATTAAAATCATAAATTAATATATTGATGAAGTAATAATATTAAAGAGGAAATAAGAATGCTTAATTAATAAAAATTGAAAATAAAAAATATATACCACTTCATTACAAAATGATTATTAATTTTATGTCAAAAAATATTATATAGAGGAAATATGGACGTTTTACACTATAGATGAATTAATATATATATATTTAAATAAAACAAAAAAAATTAAAAAAAAAAAAAACAGCAACAACAACAACTCTCAATTAAGAAATATTAATTTTTTGTTTTTTTAATTTTAAATAGTTAAACTACCAGGAATTATTATGTTTGTATGTTTTTGTTAATAAAATTATATAATAAATAAACAAATATATTTAAAAAATAGTTATCTTTTATTTTTTCTATAATTATTATATATGATTACGAGTTAAAAAGAATCGAAAACGGAAATTCCTTCAACATTAGAACCTTGATGAATTTTTATTCAACTATTTTATATTAATTAATAAAAAATATTATCTGATTTAAAAATTAAACAACACGTGTTTTCTTGTATTTAAGATAAAAAAAATATAAATTTATATTTCTTATTTAAATGGCATTATTAAAAAAGTATATTGTCTATAAATAAATATGAAACATTTAATTTCAATGAAATTTATAAAAAAAAAAAAAAGTGTCATTTACCTTGACGCCACACGTTGTTAATGATAATAATAATTATCAAATAAAAGACATTATATTTTCCGTATTTTTGATTAAAAATGTGTATGACGTTATTCAACCAAAGAAACAATTAATATTAAAAATAAAAATAATATTTATTTATTTTTTAAATAACATACTATCTCGACAAAGATAAAAATATATAAAATAAATATTTAAACAAATATATATATTTTACGTCTATGATATAACTTGGAAAAAAACTTAATTTTAAAAAAAAATGGAAAAAAAACAGTAGTTAAAAAAAAAAAAGGATAAGAGTTAAAAAATAATCTAATTTTGGACGTGTAAATTAAGCGTGAATTACTTGATTACCATGAAAGTGAAGGGGCGATAAAAAAATATCAAAAAATATTACGTATACGTGTTAAAAATCACGTACATAGCAAAAAACGAATAAATAAATAGATAATATACAAATATTTCGATAATTAAAATATATATCATAAATATTTGATTAAACAAAATCAACTGAAACTAAAATCATAGCCAAACATCAAGCTACAAAATTCAAATTTTCTTTGACATAAAAATTAAATTAGTCATTCGAAATTTACTTTAACTCAATAATATCTTCATCTTTGTTCATTCAAAAACCTCAAAAGCAGAGTAATTTAAAGCCATAAATTTCAAATGTTAACACAACAAACTTCCACACAACAACAAACAACAATTCAATTGACAAAATATGATTTTTTTTCCACCCAAATAGCATAATTTTTCCATTAAAAAAATAATAATTCATGTATCTTATAAAAAAATTCAAAAACCATATATATAACAGTTGTTTTAACTTTTTTTAAAATAAATATTATTTAAAAAACAACCAAAAATTGATTTTTTTAAGAGAAAAACGAAAAATAAAAAAATGTCAAGATACATGACCTAGATTTTTTTTTCTTATTATTTTTTTGAATGCGATTTTAGTTTGTTGTTATCAGTTGTAAAAAATCAAAATATTTATTCAATTAATCATTGAATATTAACTAAAATTTATTATTATTATTTATTTATTTATTTATTAAATTTTGAATCAATTTAAATGTGATAATTTTAAATAAACGATGGCGCCAATATGTGTTTATTTCATTTAATGTCTCGATGAAAAAAAAAAAAAGAAAAAAAAAGATATATATATATGTATGAGATGTTAGATAAGGGGATGAGTGGGGGGTAAGTGAATATTGCTTGTATGACTACTTTGATATATATATATGTATAGTCTTGGCTTATCTCGTTTCTCTTGACTTTATATGTATATTACGATGCGAAAGGTACGAAATACAACCAGTTTACCGCTGGCAAACTAGCTGACAAGTCGCATCCTATTTACTTAAATAATAATATATATAAAAATATTATATATTGATAAAATCATATCATATAAAATATATAAACTAATAAATATATTTAAAAAAAGGAATTTATCAATAAAAATAAAATTTTTAAATTATTATTTTACAGAAATTTTAAAAAAATTACATTAAAATTTATATAGTGAATATAATTGTGATGGTAATTTTAATTAAGTGAAACTTTTTATGAATTAAATTTGCTATTATTTTATGATAAACAAAAAAAAAAAAAAACAACAAAAATGACAGTGATTATGTGGAGTGCAACTGAAAAATCTTGAATAGAAAAAAAAAACAATAAATAAATAATTTTCTTTATAGTTAAAATTGTTGTTTGTTTATATATTTAACAATATTTTTAATTTTTTTTTTTTTTTATTGTTAAAAAAATTATATCATATTTAAAAAAATGTTTATTTTGGCGGTATTGGGGCTGTTATTTTTGACCTTCATTACGACCGCAACAGCTATTTTTACAGTACCTAGTCCAGGTAAGATATTTTTCAACTGATTTAAAAATAAATATCAAGTGTATAATAATATTAAAAAAGTATATAATTATTCAAAAGAAAAATTCAAGTTAAAAAATTGTATAACTATTTAAATTGTGTCGCATGTCTTATTCTTAATTTCCTTTTTTTTTTAATATACATTTTTTTTTTTTTTTGATCTTGAACAATGAAAGGTGTGTTCATTCAGTGTACAAAAAAGGCAAAAATATTAGTTGATGAAATATCATAATTATGACATTATAATACAATAAAAAATAAAAGAAAAAATAATCATTGTGTTTGATTATAGTGATTACAAAATGACCTTCTTTTAAAAATTCAACAATCACATATATAAACTTTAAATAAATCATAATTTAATGAATTTAAATATTTATCTGATTTTTAATAATGATTTTTTAATTATTATTAAAATATAATTCTTCTTCTTTTAATTACTATTATTTCTGATGCATAATAATTCATGACAATTCATTATAAACTTGTAATGAATAATTTTAATTTTTTTCCTTTTTTTTTTTTTTTATATAATTACATCAAATTCGAATAATATTTTGCATTTTTTAAATTATCAAACAGGTTTAATCGTGATAACGTCATTGTTCTGATAAGAGACGATGAAAAATAATAAAAAAAAAATTTAATTAATTAATATAAATAAATATGATATTGATATTTTGAGCAAATTTTATCAGCTTTTTTTTTTTTATCAGCAATACGTGATATTGTGGACAAATATTGGGCTAAAAATAGAATAACTGATAATAAATAGAAAAATTATATTAAAACTATATCTTAATATAGAAAAAAAAATTTTTTTTAATTTAATTTTTACATTTTCAACTGAAAATTTAATTTAACAAGTGTATGTATTTTTTTTTTTTTATTTTTCTATTATGTGTATTAATTGATTTATTCAATTCAATTACTAAATTTTATCCATCAACAATAAAATTTTTTTTTCTACAAATTTCAAAATTGGCATTAAGCCAAACAAAAGTGTTTTTAATGTAGGTCACTTATTTCACTGTTTTTTTATATTTTTTTTTCTGCGGTTACAATTGAAAATTTAAAAAATAAAAAAAAAATTTGATTATTGAGAATATTTGCCAAGTAAGCATTGTATATTTGTAATTTTAGAAAAAAAAAAAAATTTCTTAAGGTCAATAATTAGAATATAAAAATGAAATATATAATTAGGTTTTGCTTAATTTTATAAATTTCATTTTCAATGTCAAATATAAGCAATATTTATAAAAAAATATAAAGTTTAATTTTTTTTATTTTTTCATTGACTCATATATTTTAAAATAATATTTATTGTTAGATACTTTTGTGTCATTTTACTTGTGACACCTGGCACCTTTATGACACACAAACATCGACACTCATTTTTCTTCTTCATATTTTTTTGTTCATCCTCATTTTTTTTTATTTTTATTATCATATTTTTTTTTATTTTTTAAACTTTTGTACTGAGCAAAGTCTTTGAACCACTTTTTTCTTTTGCCACATGTGTATTTAAACACAAAGAACTATATATACTCTATGTACTCTCAACTTCAAGGGCATCAACTATCTGTGTTTTTTTGAAATTTATTATATACTCTCTAAATAAATTGAGAAATAAATTAATATTTCAATTTTATCCAACTATAAATTTAAAATTGTAAAAACAAAAGCCTAAAAGAACTTTTTAAATATGTTTTTTGAAATGATTTATTAATTTATTAGATTAACAACTAATATTACTTGATTTTTACGATAAGAAAATAGTTGAATTATTCGATTTTTTCTCGTTCAAATTAAACGCATTATTCATCGAAAATTATGAAAATTTTAAAGATAAATTATGGATAATTTAAATAAAAATAAAAATAATAATAAAATATTGTTATAAATATAAAATATTAGACATTATATGAATAATAAAATCAATAAATTGCCTTTGGCACTTGGCCTAAAATAATATTTTTATATTTACAAAAATTCTTTTAAAAAAAAGTAATTTAATTTAAATGTAATAAAGCAAAAAATAAACATTTTTTTTATGTAAATTAAAAATTTAACTCATTACCATAAATATATTTTAATTTTAACCCCAAAAATTTAAAAGATAATAAATTAAAAATAAGATTTTGTAAATTGCAATAAAAAAAAAAATAGTAGGTCAATTTAAAAAAAAAATAAAAACCACAAAATATATTCAATAATAAATTTAAATTTGCAATTTTACGTAAAAAAAAAAATACTTTTTGATTTAAAAATAATATTCAGACGATAAAACAATTTTTTTATTGTTAAAAAAAAATATATAAACTTGTCATTATACTTTGCTATTAAGCATTCATGATAAAATGAAAATTTAAAAATAATGTCTTGGAATATAAAAATAATATTAACCATCATCGTTGAGTATAAAGATTAAACATAAATATCCTAGTGTACAAAAGATAAAAAAAAAAAATTAAATACTTTTGCTTCCGTTTAAATGTTTTTTATGAATTTTTTATCAAAGTTTTTTTTCTTAGAAAACCTTTGATAAAAGTTAACGAAAAATATATATAAAAGTTTTATAAACTTTTAAAGAATTTTTTATAAAATTCATAAAACAATAATTATTTATTAACTATTATCTTTAAAAAATATATAAAATTCTTGTAAAAAATTTCATCAAAAAGATATCATATTTATGAAAACAAAAAAATTCTTAAGTACAAAAATTAAAGAACAAAAAACAATGATATCGTATGCGTGATAGATAATAAAAAAAAATATTAAAAAATTATTATTTTACCGGATTGATTAAAGAAAAAAAAAAAAATTATATATATATTATTATAATGATTATAAATATTAACAAGCTGAGTAAATAAAATATACACACGTGTAAATAAATTGCGTATTGCAATGGAATAAAAAAAAATTGATTAAAGAATTTAAAAATAAAAAAACATTTAATCGACTTGTTGCATGGTAAATATAAAAGAGATGCATTTAAAATTTTTTTTTTTTTTTTCAAAAAATAGTATGCAAATAGTAGTTTTTTAAATACACAGTATGTTTTTAAATATTAAACAATTGTTATTCATAAACAATGACGTTAAAACGGATACGACAATGTAAGACTATCAATCAATATTTTTCATTATTATATTTTCCTTATAAAACAAAAAAAAAAATTAATATAATTTTACTCGCATTTATTTATAATCACGTGATTATTTTAAAAATCATATTTGATCTTTTAATGAAAAATGTCACTATATATATTTATTTAAAAAAAAAAAAAATATTTTTAATTTATTTCAATTGATGACTCTGTAGGGGGGTATTTCAATTGACAAATAAAATACGTCATCAATAAATGATCCAAAAATATCTCATTAATAATTATAATAAAATTTTCATAATTTTTTTTTCAACTTAAAAATACGTGTAAATATTTTTTTAATCATTAAACTTTTTTTAAAAAAATCATACTGATAATTATCGTTGAATAAAAAACAAGTTTATATAAATAAAAGAATAATTTTATTAATTTTTAATAGTACCATTAGAAATAAATGATTGGAAAATTAAAAAAAAAAAAAAATTATTTAAAGTTGATTGGATTTTAAGAATAATGAGTAATGTAAATTTCTTGTAAAAAAAATATTACATAATCGTCATTAAATGATTAAAAAAAATAATAAATAACAATAGATTATTCTTGTTGTTTTTCATATTAAAAAAGAGATAATTTAATTTTATTTTTTTCAGATTATTTACACGGTCCAAAAAACTACGATATCAGTGATATCAATGAGAAAGTATCGACAAGTATAAGCAGTAATGAGGTGATGCAAAATATTGATGATAATAATAATAAAAATATCAATGAATCGGAAATAATTGATGATCATTCAAACGATGATGGACAAACAATGTATGTCATTGAGTTTGAATCTGAACTTGGTGATAAAAATATTGTTCATGGAGGTAAAAAAAAACATAATGATTTAGGTAATTTTAATGATCTCATAAATTTTATTAACTAAAAAAAAAATTAACAATTTTAAATACTAATATCTCAATTACTTTATATAATTTTTCTTCTTTTTTTTTTCTTTAATTTATAACAAAATTAGTTGAAATAATTAATCAATTTTCAAGGTTTTTTTTACACTCTTTTACATGTGCTTGAAATAATTAAATAATTTAAAACTGAACTTGAGATAAAGTTAAATTGAATAGAAAAAAAAAAATAATATAAATGATGAAATAATTGTTGTTAAATTGTAAATATTTTAAAAGTTAAACAGGAAATAAATTTATTGATATTTTTTTTTCATTTTAATTATTAATTTATTTGCAAAAATATTTATAAAATTCTGAAAAAAAAAACTGGTTATTTTATTTATTTTTCTCTTATATTTTATTCGAAATATATTGAGAAGCTATATGCAGCAACTGGTTTTAGTTAAACTTTATAAAGTTATTTTTAAAATGATAAATAAAAAAAGTTGCTTCAGAATAAATTCATACACACAGTTTTTTTTTTTTTTTAATTTATAAAAAGAGAAGATAAATAAATACGTGAATATTTGAGTATTGCATGAAAAATGTCAATAATGGAAAATAAAAAAAATTTTATTTATAAAAATAGTCATTCTATCATTGCAATTTAGACAAACAATGATTTTTTTTTTTTTTTTTCACTATTTCATGTTAATAATATTTTTTTTTCTTGACATATTGCATTTACTTATTTAAATTTTTTATTGATTTATTTAATAAGTTTTTTTTTTTTTTCCTCACTAATGTACTAAAATAAATGTTGATTTTAAAAAACAAGCTTATATTTGTTTGACTGAAAAACTTGCTAAACATCTTCGTAAAAATTTATTCAAAAATATACCTATATAATTTTCTATTATTTTTTCTTAATAAATAAAAAAAAGAAACAAAGAAAATTCAAGTTACCAAGGTTATGATGAATAATAAAAATAACAAATATTAATTTGAGATAATAAATTGATTAGAATATATAACTAATTTATTTGTATTAAAATTTTCAGGTGGAATGGATAATCAAAGTCCACTAGATCCATGGTCAATTGTGTGGTATATTGGTTCATTTGGTGGTCTTGTAACATTTTTTTTAATAGTCAGTTGTTCTGAATGGTGTTGTAGAAAAAATGCAAGACCAATTGGATCATCATGTGATCAAAGATGTGATGATAATCAACAGCAAAATAACACAAATATCAGTGAAACACCACCACCACCATATCATCTATTTGCACCACCACCATATGATTCAATTAATTATAGTGATCTTGTTGATAAATCATCTAGTGATAAATTTGATATTTATGTTATAACAACAACACCAACAACAACAACAACGACAACAAATACACAGTCAGCATCTTCATAATATTCAATGTGATTTATTTTTTTTTTTTTTACACCATGATATTATTATTAAATCAAATATATAATTAATTTTCATTGTGGTTACAAAAATATATAAAGAAAAAGTCAGACAATCTATCGATAAATATTTTAGAATGACTCAATTGAAAAAAAGAAAAAAATAGAATCTCATTAATTTAATTTTGTGTGGATGTTGATTGACATTGAAAATTATATATATATTACATAAAAATCTAGTGAATGGATTGCTCTAATAATAATTAAAAATGATGCAACGAAAAAAAAAAAAATGAAAAAACATTTTGACCAAAAAATTGAAGAAAAAAAGATATTGTATTGAAAAACAAAAAAAAATGGAAATAAGAAGTTGAAAACTCATGTTTTTAAACTAGATAAATATATTATATAATTTTTTTTTTTGTTATTTAAGATGAATATATATTGTTTAAATAGTAGAAAAATAAATTTATAAAAAAAAAAGAGAACGGTGGAAACCGCGAGTATATTGAGACACTTGTAAGTATAATTTGACCTCAATAACATTGACTAGAATTGTAAATTATAATTTATATTTTCAAGGTCGACTGACTGACTAATTTCATTTTAATTATTATTCCTCTATGACTGCCATATGTGAAAGTAATAAAAATTATAAAATAGGTTTAATAAATTTTTTTTGCGAGCAACAAATATACTCGATTATATAAATTTAATATTTGAATGAATGTTATATATATTTTATTGTGTGTTTTTGTGTGGATAAAATATGTCAATTAATTATTGATAAAAATAAATTACAATTGCTATTTATTTTTTATACCATTTTGTAATAAATAAATAATTAAAAACAACAAAAAAAAATCAATACAAAATCCTTAAGAAAATCAATTTTTTTTTTTGTGATAAAAATATTTATAAACATTAATTTTTTAGGATAATATTTATTTATTGTTAATTTAATCATTTCATTTTTTTTTTTGTATCATATACTTAAATTCTTGTATTTTTTTCTAATCTATAAATTCAAAATATTGTCTGTTAAATAATTAATAAAAAATTCATATATATTTTTATTAAAAAAAAAACATATATTCGTGTTTAATATTAATTTTTTTTCCCGACTAATTAAATCAATAAATAATGCATTGTTTAAATAAAAAAAAAAAAAATTCTAAAACAACCGACGTAATTTTAAATGAAATATTTAAAAAATTTAAAAATTATTTGCAATTAAATTTATGTTTTTAATTTTAAAAAAAATTTAATAAATTATTTTTCAATATAAAAAAAAATACATCTAATTATTTCGATTTATTTCTACCTAAAAAACCGAATAAAAAATTTCGAAAAAATTAATAAATAAAACACTGCTATCAGCGCTCCAAACGTCAACTATTTTTTGACCAAAAAAAAATAAATAAAATAGTAAACATTACATTGCATTACATCATCAAAGTCTAGACTAATAAAACCTTTTTTTTTTAGAAATGATTAAAATAAATTAATTATAAAAACAAAATAATAAAAGTGACATATCATTGAATATTGACAAAAATGGAATACCTAGGTGAAGCAATAGCCCTGAGTATTGATGGTATAATACTTGGTGTTTGTCTACGTCAATATTTTGTCTGCTCCAAAGCAATAAATGCTGTCAAGGTAAACAATCATTTTAATTAAAAAAAAAAAGCTATATATTTTTATTCTTTATTTGACAAATAATTCATTAAATATATATTGAGGTTATAAGAACCAAAATAAAATAAAAAACAATTAGATATAAATATTTGATAAATCATTAGTATGATGACAGGATGTGGAAATACACGAAGTGAATTCACAACTAGCTGAAGTATTAAAAAATAAACCGGATAATAAAATTGGATATGTTGCTATTCGTGGATATGTCAAAGCTTTGGGTAATCCACTTTACAGTGTTAATGACAAAAGAATATCTGGAGTTGTACAAAGATTAACTGTCAAGGAACATGTTGTTGCAAGAACAACTGCTGGTTTTTGGTAACACACACACACAAAAATTAAATTATATAGAACAACAATAATCTGGTTTAATATTAAATTATTGTTTTTTAGGTCAGATCAAGAAAGAACAATGCAACAAGTATGTAATTCTGTACCATTTGCATTAAAAAATGGTAATTATAATGTTGAAATAATTGATGCATTAGAAGCTAAAATATTTGACATGGATATTATTTCTGATGAATTTAAACCAAGTGCACCAACAATAGTTGATCATATATGGGGATTTTTTACTGGTAAATTTATATTATTATTATTACTATTATTGAATATATATTTAATTAAAAATTTCGATTTCGAAAAATAGGTGTACGTCAAAGAGGTTTACAATCAACTGAAGAAATGTTACGTGAAGGTATACCATTAACTGGAATTGGTGAATTAACATTAAATTCATCAACGTCAAATGAAATAATACTTCAACCACCAACAAAAGCACCATATTATTTAACAACAATGTCAGTTGGTTCATTACTACGTAAACTTGATAATAAAAAAACAACATATAAATATTTATGTATAATATTTGGTACAATTGGTATTGTTATTGGTGGTATTGTTATAAAACGTTATATTAAAGATCGTGAAAATGAAAAAATAGCTGAACAATTACGTAAAAATCTTGAACAATCAAGAAAAGAAAGACGTCAAAGAGTCAGAGATGGAGAATTACGTGATGATCAATTGTGTATTGTTTGTAAAACAAATCCAAGAGAAATTATATTACTACCATGTGGACATGTTTGTTTATGTGAAGATTGTTCTGATAGTATTAAATTATTCTGTCCAGCTTGTAGACAAAAAATTGATCAAAAAGCAGCAGCTTATATAACTTGATAGAAAATAAATAAATAAATTTATTTTTCTTTTTTTTGTGTAAATAAAAATAAATATAATTCAATTTTAGAAAATTTTTCTATTTATTTATTTGTTTTTTTCTATTAAATATCTAAATTAATATTTTTTAATTTTTCTGTATTAACAAGTCTCATGACTTTTTGAGTTTTACCAATACCAAGTTTTGGTAAACCACGATTAAGACCTTCAAGTAACATACATGCTTTACAAATTTCTTGACTTGATATAAAATTACAACGATTACAAAAACGTTTTTCTGGCATTTTAACATTATCTTTAATTTGTAATCTTTCACCAGAATGTATTATATCAATAATTGATGATGGACGTACTTTTTCAAGATCTTTTAAAAATGTTCTAGCATAACCACGATATGCATTTGGTGCAAATATACATTCAGTTGAAAAATAAACAAGTTTTTTTAAATATGCATACATAACTATTTCTTTTTCATATGAATATTTAAGAGGTTTACAACGCATTATTGTATCTTGTCCAGACTGTCAACAAAACATACAAGAAATTAATATAAATATTATTTTTGATTAATTTATTTATTAACTTACTGTTATTATTGATGTACATCTTTGTAATCTTGCAATATCACCACGTAAAATATTCATTAAAATTGTTTCAGCAATATCATCAGCATTATGACCAGTTGCAATACAATCAACATTTAATAATTGTGCACCTCTGTCAAGTGCTTGACGACGAAATACACCACAAAATGTACAATTATTTTTTCTTCCAATCTAAAAATTAAATTACTAAAATTAGCTTTAAATTTCAAGCTTAAGATTTTGATAATAATACCTCTGCAACAATTTTATCCATTGTCCATCCATAAAGATCTTGATATGACAATATTTTAAGTGGCATTTTATAATCATCTCTATTTTGTTCAACAGTTTTTAAACTATCATCACGATATCCTTGAATAAATGATTAATTATTTATTTATAAATTAAATATAATTGCTAATATAATTTACAATGTCATTAAAATATTATTACCTGTTATTCCTTCATCAATTGACAGTAAAAATAATTCTAAACCATAATTATATCTTTCATTTAGAGTTTTTAAAACATATGCTAATACTGTTGAATCTTTACCACCTGATGCACCAATTGCAACTTTATTACCTGGCTTAAATAATTTACCATTTATTATTGTATGATGTATTTCAGTTTCAAATGCATAAAAAAAACATTCTTTGCATAATGCATCACCTGTTTTTGGTCTCTAAATAAAATATATAAATTATTTTTTAATTTAAATAATAATATCTATTATAAAATCATACTTACTTTTAGTACAGCATTTTTACCACATTCTGATGAACACTTAACAACCATTGTTTATAATTTATAAACAATATTTATTTAGCTACAAAATTTAACAATATGACAACACAGTGTGACATGTATTGTTGAAAAATTAAAGGTTATGTTGATAATATTTTTATTTATTTTTTTGTCACGTGGTTAAATTAAAAAATTAAATCTAGATAAGATAGAAAATTATTTTATCTTTAAAAACGTGGGTTTTAAAATTTTTTAAACGAAAAAAAAAAGTATAAATATTGTACGTGTAAAATAAACAAATAATAATATTTATTTTTAAAAAATACAATATCCTCATTTTGGTCATTTAAATTTTTGTTTTTGTCCATGATAAATTTTATAAATTTATTTTTAATATTGTCACGTTATTTATAATTTAATAAAATATATATTTATCATTCGAAAATAATTTACGTGCTTAATCTGGATAAATATTTTATGAAAAGAATCAACATTTCCGTATAGTGTTGTGAAATTTGTATGAAAATTATTTGTTGAATTAAAATTAACGTCATTTAATGACGAATACAGATATTTAAAAAGTAAAAACATGTATTGTCAAGAACACATATGAAAAAGAAAAAACGTGTTTAATCTTGAAATGTAATTTCAATAATAAGTTTTGAATTTTTTTTTAGAGAAAGGGAAGACAAGTATTTGGAAGCTGGAAGTAATTTAGTGCATAATAATTCTCAAGTCTTCATTTGAGTTGAAACAATTGAAGTAAACAGAAGTCTATTCATATTTTTGTTTTGTTAAATTAAAGTAAATTTCATAAAAAAAAAAAATATTTACAAAACAATTTGTTAAAAATTGGATATTTAAAAAAATATAATAATGGGTGTTAATATTAAAAGTAAGTGTATACATTTAAATTTGTTGATAAAGCTATGCTTATATAATAATAAGTTCAAATAAATAATTTAAATTTATTGAAAAATTGATTTTAAAATAAATTGTTTAATTATAATAAATTATTAAAATTAATAAAATATATAAATGAAATAATTTTTTTTTATTGGTTTTTAGAATCGGTTATGTTGGGTTTGTTTGTCGTTGTTATTGTGCAAATAGCTATTGCAATGCCTGCTCCACAATCACCTACCGACTCATTAACAACATTAAAAGAAACAAGTGAAGTACCTTCAACAACAGTTCCAATAACAACACTAGAACCAAGTGATTCATCTACAAAAGCTATTGATCAAGCAACAACAGTCTCAACAACATCACCAGAATCAAGTGATTCATCTTTAACAACAAAAGCTATTGATCAAACAACAACAATCTCAATAACAACACCAGAATCAAGTAATTCATCGACAACAACAAAAGCTATTGATCAAACAACAACAGTCTCAACAACATCACCAGAATCAAGTGATTCATCGACAACAAAAGCTATTGATCAAGCAACAACAGTCTCAACAACATCACCAGAAGCAAGTAATTCATCAACAACAATAGTAGCTACTAGTTCAGAAACAACAGGAGCAGGAACAAGTGATCCAGTTACACCAACAACAACAACAACAACAGTAGCTACTAATTCAGATATAACAACTGCAGGAGCAAGTGATCCAGTTACATCAACAAAAGCAACACCAGAAAATGATACAACATCAACAGAAAAAGTTGGAGATCAAAGAAGTGCAGCATCTACTGAATCTAACAATAATTCTATCGAAATTGATGAAACAGATTCACTCACTGATGAAGAGCAAGCTGAAATTTTAGAAGATATTATTGAATTGATAACTGAATTTTACAGTATTATTCAAGAACTTTTTAGTTTTGCATGGTCATTATTTTATTAAATAATACATTTTTTTGTTTTTCTTTCTTTCTTTAAATTATTAATAATATGGGTCATCAATGTATGACAAATTTATTTTAAACATTTTTAATTGTATTAATAATTTGTATGGGTTTTTTTTTATATATATTTCATACCATTTGTATTTAATTTTAAAAAAATTATGCATTTTCTTTTTGTTCTAACTGAACAATAATTCAATTAAAAAATAAATATATGACTGTTTGTTTTTTTAATAAAATTTTTGTGTATATATCTTGCAGAAATAAAAAAAGAAAAATAAACACTTTAAATCCCTTTGTTTTATTTTATGTACTTTTTGTTCCAATTGAGAATTATATATAGAATCTCAAACAATGGAAAGAATTTATTGACACTTTCTAATCGATATAAAGAAACAGTTTGTAAATAAAAATAATAGTCTTGAATATAGCGCATCAAACTACAAATATAAAAATACAAAAATAAAAGTAATACATGTTCCTACTTATTGAAAAAAAAATATATATATATATTCATAAATGCTTAGGACAAGTGATAGTCTTTTCTAAATGAAATTTTACAAATTAATTTTCATGTGTTAATATCACAACATTTATTGGGTCTATGCAAACTTGACTAGATTAAAAAAATCATGATATTTGGGCTCATCAATGGTACACATAAAAAAATATACGACTTATTATTTAAATTTAACTAATTTTTAGTATGGTTAAATGCAAATAATTAAATAAAAACGGAATTCAGACTTGTCACAAGAATGGCACGCTTTTTTACCAGAGATGGCAGCTTATCAGACACATTATCAGATACGTTGCCATCTATTAGAGTAAATCCGCGAAGAAAATTGTAGATTTTTATATATTTTTTTCGTGGAAATAATAACGATAATATCAATATATCAATATAAAAAATCTTTGGGCATTGATATTTACATAAATATTCAATGAAATATCGTATATTATCACCAAATATTGATAAATAATTATTTACTTTTCTCAAAAACAAATACGAAAAATCGAAAAAAAACAGTATAATGTTATTTGATTAAGGGCAAGACCAAGACAAAAAAAATAAAATAAAATAAACTAAGTCATTGACATGGCTCAGCTTTCAACAATACAAATTTAATTTTAATATTAGATTTTCCAACAACATCAATGAAAAATAAAATATAAAAATATATAAATATTAGATAATAATTAATTCATGGTGTATTTTGATTTGATGATGTATTTTTTTGAATAAAAAAAATATGATAATAGTTAACAAATATATTTAAGATATATAAAACTGAGACAAACAAAAAAAAAAAATCGTCATTTTTTCAGTAAAGAAAACTTGAATTCCATAAGTATGATTGATCAACGTGTCCATGAAAAAATTTGACCATGATCATCAGTAGATTCAAAATGACTCACGAGACAATAAATCTTACATAAATTTTTTATTTATGTCAACATTATTAAACAACAAGTTATTATATAAAAAAATTATATTGTTTATATTGTTTTAATTTAAAAAAAAAAAAAAACCAGGAACTTACTACGTGATAAATGACAATTAAAATTATTTATTATTAATACTAATACGGAAACAACTATCATTTGAACACTCACAAGTCACGAACCAGTAAAAAAAATATAATCAAAATCAAGATCAGCATGCATATAATTATGGTGCCTCGTAATAATTTCATCATTCAAGTTTAATCAATTTAAATCAACAGATATTCTTGTTAAAAAAAAGTCTCTTGTTCTCTTCACGTTTTAAAGCAACGAAAATCAAATTGAAACATTAAAAATGATCTCAAGTAAGTAAAATATATAAAAAAATAAATTTAATAACTATTTATTTATATAATTTTAATTTTAGGAAGAAAATTAATTATATTTTTATTGCTAATACAAACATTTTCATCATTGGCAAAAAATATTGGTAAATCACATTGTTCAACTTGTCAATGTAACAAAAAGCCAACATCAGGATGTTCAAATTTAGATTCATCAGAAGAAAATTTAATTGATAATATAATAATATTAAAAACATGTTCTTCAAAAAAAATGATACAATTATCAGAAAATGGTACACTTCCTGACATTGATGACTCATCAGAAGTATCATTAGAAAATCGTAAATTATCATTTGAAATAATTTTACAAAATTCAGATAAAGATAAATCAATTTACGTAACTGGTGTTAATGTTGATGCTGATAGATTTAAAAAATTTATTTGCAATGATACATTATGGAAAATAAATGATAGTAAAACAGATAATGTAATTTGTAACAGTGGAGTATGTAAAATTGTTAATTTTGTTAATGATAAAATTATCAATCCAAATTCAACACTTGTACCATCAAAAGAATCTGTTGCAAGTACATATGATAATTTAATTAAAAATTTTAAATCATCATTTGGTGGAATGTACAATGTATTATCAATTTTATGTTCACGTTTGTCATCAGATAAAAAAGAAAAATAAAATATTTAAACAATATGTAATAATAATAATGAAATATAATAACAAAAATTAATTTATTTATATTTAAAAAATAAACAAAAAAACAATAAATATTTATCAAAAAATTAATTTACAAAACCTCGGGAATTTTATTTATATTTACTTGTTGTTTTTATTTTATTTTTTGTATGATGAAAAAATAAACTTCGAGTTTGTTAATTAAATTAACCTTGATAATTATTATATTTCCGACTGGTTGATATTGATTTTTTTCAAATAAAATAGACTGGTTATCGTTGGTTTTGTGTGATGATAAAAACCACACATGTACAATCGAAAAAAAAATGAAAAAAAAATTGACTTTTGATCTTTATATTTATTGAGCAATCAAGCTTATTGAGACACTGATATTTTAAATTAAAAATACTTTATCTTTACCCCCTGTCGAGGCAGTCGTCAGCTGATTAGATTAAATATAAATAAATATTATTATAAGATTTTATTTATGTTTTTTTTTTTTTCTTCTCAGATATGAAGAAAATATATTTTTTTCAAAAATGAATAAATAATATACATAAATTGTTAATTTAAATTTAAAAAAAAAACAGCTTGATAATTACTAAATGAGTTGAAAAAATATTTAAGTGTTTTTTAAATTTTATTTATTTCCTCATTGTGTGTGTATGAGGAAGAATAACAAGAAAGATAACAAATAAAAATATATATCAAATGATAGCAGCTAAATGAAATATATCACGAGATGTCTGACGAATATTACGAGGTGTATATGTAAAAAAATAAAAACAAAACAACATAATAAAAGGAGTAAAAAACAAATTGATAAAAAAATTAAAGAAAGTTTTCAATTTAATATTTAAATAATAAAAAAATAAAATATATATTGGTATAAAAATTAAAAAAAAAGAGTTCTTTAAAATAAAAAAATATAAGAGTCAATTAAACAGTTGCAGCTGCTTGCAGCTAGTCAAGTTAAATAGAAAAAAAAAAAAAAAAAAATTAAATAAATAATGACGATAAAATGCAATCGAAATACGTCATCTATCAGTGTGTATATATGTATACAAAAATATAGACAACGTTGACTTGAATGTGTCTTGAAAAAGAGTGAGAGTGTTCTCCCTCTTAACTCAACATACTGATAATTTATTGAGTTTCACTAGTTAAATAAATATATACTTGTGGCCCGGCAATAAAATAAAATTGTCAGTTGAATCGTGGCAGTTAACGTGTTATAAACATATTATCATTATAATTTATTAATAAAAATAATAATAAATTAATTAATAACAAAATGACGATTACAAAGAATTTAGATGATATCAAAACAATATGGAAAAATGCTGATGGTGTTACATTTGATGTTGATTCAACAGTTATACAAGAAGAGGGTATTGATGAATTAGCAAAATATTGTAATAAAGGTGATCAAGTTACTGAATTGTAAGTTAATATTATTATTTAATTTATTTATTTATATTATTATTTGACAGTTGTTTTTGTCTATTTTTTTATCTAGTAGATATTCTAGTAAATATTTATCTATTTATCTAGATAATTATCTAGGCTTTCTAATCAAGACTCCATGAAATTCAAACATCTATTTTTTTCTTTTTTTAAAAACCATGTTTTCTCTTTAATTTATTTAATTATTTTTATTATTATTATTAATTTTTAGAACTAAAAAAGCAATGCAGGGTAATATGACATTTCAACAATCACTCAATGTCAGATTAAATATTATTCAACCGAGCTATGCACAGGTCAAAGAATTTATTAAAAAACATCCACCAAAATTAACTCCAGGAATTATGTAAGAAATTTTTTTTTTTTTTTCAATAATTAGTTATTGTTTATACTCTATTATTAATTGTTAATTTTTTTTTTTCATTAAGGGAACTTGTTAATGATTTACATGCAAGAGATAAAAAAGTATTTCTTGTTTCTGGTGGTTTTCGTTGTTTAATATCACCAGTTGCAGAACGTTTGAATATACCAAAAGAAAAAATATGTGCAAATAGTTTAAAATTTTATTTCAATGGTAAGATTATTATTTAATGTAAATATTATTGTTTTTTTTTTGTTATGATGAATTTATTTGAAGATAAAATTAATTATTTTTCTAGGAGGTTTTGCTGGTTTTGATGAAAATGAACCAACATCAAGAAGTGGAGGAAAAGGTGAAGTTATTAATTTATTGAAAAAAAAATATGGATTAAAAACAATTGTTCATATTGGTGATGGTGCAACTGATATGGAAGCATCACCACCAGCTGATGCATTTATTGGTAAATATTAAAATTTAATTTTTGTTATTTAAATAATTGTGGTTTGAATAATTTTTTTTTTTTAGGATTTGGGGGAAATATTGTTCGAGAAAATGTCAAAAATGGATCAACATGGTTTGTTAAAGATTTTAAAGAACTTCAAGCTGCTCTGGACTGACAATTAGTATCAAAAAAATTAATTAATTTAAATCGATTAATTAAATAATAAATAATAATTTTGATATCAAAAAAAAATAAAAAGAGTATTAAAAAAATTAAACAAAAAAGAATATAAAAATAATAAATAAATAAATTTTTATAAACAAAATAAAACAATAAATAAATTTAATAAATTGTTTTTTAAAAATAAAAATTAATATTAATTATTCAATAAAGAATAATTATTTATTTTTTTTAAAATTCATTAAAAATTTTATTTAATTTTGAGAAAAAAACATACTGAAATAATAATGATTATTATTATTTTTTCATTCAATATTTATCTGTCAAAAAAAAAAATTAAAAACAATAACATAATTAATTTGTAAATACAATTTTTTTTTTTCTTTGTATTTTGTAATATTTTTTTTTTTTCTTTTTGCTAAATACACATAGCTGCATGTATGTTTGTCTTATTTAATAATATTTTTTTCTAAACATTTATTTTTAAATTTTAAAAAAATATAAACAATATAATATTTTAATTATATTATTTATATTAAAAACTTGATAATATAATTTGTATTTTATATTAATGAAAAACAAAAAAAAAAAAAAAAAAAAAATCATTATTTAAATTGTAAATAATTTGTCTTTTTTTTAAAAAAAGAAAAAGTTCATAACTTAATAAACTTACGACGATTTGGACTGTTTTTTAAGTTCAATCCATTCTTGAATTTTAGAACGAAGTGCTACATCTGATTTGACCATGTCCATTGTTAATGGTGAACGATTAAAAGGATCAGTTTGATCACTCAACAAGTGTCTAGAAAAAATAAAAAATTTATAAATAATTAAATCTAAAAAAATAACAAAGTAATTAGCTACCTGGCAATTGTTTGTCTATCAACAGATATTTTTGATGAAGGTAAAACAACTGGATCAATCATCAACGTTGACATTATTGGATCTAAAAATTCATCAGGTGCATCACTAAATATTTCTTCCTCAACACGTTTTATATTTCCAGCTTCTTCAACACGTTTTGAAAAACTTTCTAAATCAGTTAAAATTGCACCACCACCAATTCTCATTAAAACATTATCAGCCAGCTTAAAAAGATCTGAACGATATGAACGACCATCTTGTGAAACAGCAAGTGTAAATTTATCATTTTCACCAAGATTAATATATATTTCACAAATATTTAGCACCAAATTTCCTGGATTAAATTCATATTCTTTTTGATCTTTAACCTTTAATAATGATAACAAAAAAAAAAAAAAAAATTAATTAACATATAAATGATTATAATTTTAATTAAAAGAGATTTGATTATTTACCTTGAGATTACGTTTATTTGGTCCAACTAATTGAAGCAATAAATAATTTAACATTGATGCAATTCTATCAACCATTGTTGAATGACAAAAAATTGATTTAATATATGTTGTTAACATTTTTAATGTTGATATTGTTTCTCTTCCTAATATATTATCAAATTTAGCAATCATTCCAACATGTTGAAGATTTCTTGTTTGTTGATCACGTTCATTTTGAGGTAATTTTTCCCAATCACCATTTTCACGTGCAGTTAACATTTGTTTAAGTTGTGCCATATTTGTTAATGCTTCATCAAGTAAAAATACAGCATCATTCATTAATAAATTAATAAATTTTAAAAATAATGGTGGTTGTACTGCATCCATATTTTCTTCAGCATTATCAGCAAGTATTTTAAAATAATTTTTATGTTCATCTATTTTCCATAAATAATCCATAACAATATACATTGGTCTTCTATAATTAAATTTTTGTTCAAATTGTACACTTTGTCCAGTCATTTCAATACTAACAAAAACTTCAAGTAAATTATTAACAATATATTTTCTATGTTGATGATTTATAAATAATTGTTGTCTATGGAATGTACCAAGTGTTTGTAATCTTTGTCCACTTGTATTATTACCATCATCAATTATTGGTAATAATGATTCTAAACCTTCAGCTAATTGTGCTCGTAAATGTGGATTATAAAGACGTTTTGATGATTCCATTAAACCAATTATTTCACTTAATATTGGATTTAAAAAATCAAAACCATGCTCTTCAAATGTATTTGGATTTAAACGTTTTAAAAAACATATAAAACCAATTGTATTTTCAACAATAAATTCTGGTATACAACATAATGTTTCTGGTATATTATCTGTTAATGGAAATGTTAAATTTTTATGTCTTTTTGGTGCATATGATAAATCATCATCACTTATATTATCAATATTATTATTATTTAAATCATTATTAATATTAACTTGCATTAACCAGTATGCCGTTGCTGAATGAAATTTTGTTAACATATTTAACATAGATGGTGATAATAAACTAGCACGTAATGATAAATATTTTGTCATTTCCATTTCCATTCTTTGTGTTATAACATCAAATACCTCACTACTACCACCATTTTGTGCATCATTATAAACTTGTTGTATACGATTTAAATCTTGATTTGTTTTAATTAATTTATCAATAACAATACGATAACCCAAATCAAGTGAACGATGAGTTAAAAAAAAACATTCAGTTATAAAATTAAAATTTTTTGATACAATTTTAGTTGTATTATCATTATTATTTATTGGTATTAAACATGTTTCTTTATCTAGTCCAATAATATGTATACCACGTGCTTTAGCATCATTACTATCAATTGGTATTGCTGCACAATATGTTGGATCAACTTTTAATATTTTTTCATCTGAATATTTTGATGAAAATGGTTGACATAAACGTAATAATATATTACTTAAATTAAGCATAAAACCATCTGATACAGTTAAATCAATACCAGATTGTGAATTCCATAATTTACCACGTGATGAATTTGCCTCAAGACATTTACCAATCCATGTTAATGTCATGTGACGTGTATCATTTGAACATTTTAATAATGAATGAAATACTTTATACAATGATTCAGTTAAATTATCAAGTGCTGACCAAATATTACCTTCAATTGATGAATTTTGTTGAGTTAATATTTTATCAAAAAAATCATATGGTGAACCAATTGATTTTGGCAAACAGCTCAATGATAATATTGAACCTAATATTGTATTTGAATATGATGAACCAATTTTTTTACTTTCATTTGGTGTACAAAGATCCATTAATAATATACCAAGTTCATTTATTCCAGTAAATATTTGTAATGCTGTTATACGATAACGTGAAAATAATAATAAATTACTTGTTGATGCTTCATGTTGAATTATTAAAAATATTGGTGTAAATAATTTTTTAATTTGTTTATATTGTTCATCGGGTTTTGTTTGATAATCATGTTGTATTTGTTTTATAATATTTTCAGTAAATTTAATTATATTATTTGATATTTCAATTGGATCACAAAATAAATCAAGATATTGTTTATGAATATTTTGACAATATATTTCTGGTTCTTCAAGTGCTGTTATTATTGATCTTTCAATGATCTTCTCAATTCTATCAACGTCATTTATTATGGTAATGTCATTTTTATATTTTTGTAATCTACACCATGATTCAAATAAATATGGTACAACATCACTTTGTAAATAATGTGAATCACAATTAATATTTTTACTTCCCAAAGGTGGATATAATTTTGATCCAATATCTGTTAATGTTAATCTTTCAAATAAACCATCTTCAATTGTTTCAGCATCAATTTTAACCAATTGTTTTAGGCTTTTATTTATATTTTTTAATGAATCAATTGTCTCTAAATATATACCAAATATATCTTCAATAATTATTGTTATTGTTGACTGTTTTTCTTCATTATTTAAATCAAGAACTGATGATTCAGGATCTGGTTGTTGTTGTTGTTTTATCACTGACAATGATGACACGGATTGTTCATCAGTATCATTTGTTAATAAACCAGCAAATGGATTTATATTATCACTCATTTTTATTAATTTTTTTTTTACATCAAATCAATATCTGTAAATTTTTTTATCATCAAGGTTAGAATGTGACATTATTGATGTATATTTATTTCAATTTAATATGACTATTATTTTATTATTACTTACCTCAATTAAACTTGTTGACATGCACTAATTTTATTCACACAATTATTATTAATAATTAATAGTATTTTAGCTTGTTTTTAAAAAAAAAAATAATAATAACTATTGCCAAATCATCGTTGTGTGTTATTCTTTCAGTGTTTTTAGTTGACACATAAAAAAACAAAAAAAAAAAACATCACACCACATCACTTAAGCCACTATTTTCAAGTGGCAACACGGTAAAGGCTGTTTTCATGATAAAAAATTAATCATGATAACAGCAACGAGTGATAATAAAAAATTTGAAAAACAATTTCAAGTAAAGATACAAGCTCACGTAGAGCTACATGGAGTATCAGAATAATTTCAAGAAATAAAAATGATAAATTATATTAAAAAAATGAAATGTTGGAGCTAGCTGTTCATGCAAATGGTATCGACCAAGATGACATGAAATTATCAAAACTTTTTGCTAAATAATAATTGCAATTTGATAAACAAATAGCTATTTATTTTTATATTTTTTTATCATAAAATAAATTGTCATCACAACAAAAAAGAGATAATAATATTATGAGTCATATTTTTGTAAAATAATTTCTATTGATGGACGTGATAACGACTGTGTTTTAACTGCACAGTAAAATGCAATTTAAAATAGCAGTTAACAACATATTAAAGAGAATAAAAAAAATAATTTGTATTGTTTGGCTAACGAATTGGAAAAGGGAAATAAATAGAATTAAAAAAAACATTTCATGTATGTTAATTATCTATGTCTAGTTTGTTGGAGATATATACACAGTTTGATAAATCCATTTGGATGTATCAACTATGTACTCCTATTTGCTATTAAAAGAACACATATACAATTAATTTAAAAGAATGAAAACAAATCTTACCTTTTGAAGTTTCAAACAGCAACTTTGTCCAGATGTTTTCAGGTAGTAACATCAAGAAGTCATCATTGCCAAATCATCGTTGTGTGTTGTCGATTCATGTTGATTCATTTGGTGTCTAGTAGATAAAAAAAAAAACAGGTACCACTAACACACACAATCACTGACTCTACTATTAGTTATAAAAATAAAAATTTTACACACTGGGTCACGACCATTCGAGTTGGATACTTAGTAAACGCATCAACACATAATCTGTAAAAGAAAAAAATGATTTTTAGTTATGAGTTGGAAGCTATTGTGTTGTCATCAAGCATTATAAAGATCAACAGTTGATTGTATCATTAAAAAATAATAACAATGAAATGATTTGATTAATTTTAAGCTTATTTATATTGAATAAAAAACAAAATTAACTTACCATTTTACACTGTAACAGCAACATCAACATGTAGATTGTTTTATATCAGCTGACCAAGTTATTGTTAGTACATATTCTAATTCATTTTTAGAGTGATGGATTACATGTAGACATCACCACACATGTTATTCTTTGTTGTTGTTGTTCCAGTTAATAGAACATGTTGGATTTGAGTTTGACATCAACAGATTAATTGTGATCTAAACAATAAAAAATAATAATTAAATAAAAAACAAAATCAGGACAATTATTACATTGTCATGGACAATTGTTGTTCTAATCATAACAATAGTTAAAAAATATTTTTACTCATGTTGTTGTTTATAAAAATAATAAATAAATAAATAAAAATTATTAACCTGATCTGTTGACCTTGATTTATCATGTCCAACAATTTTTCCTATTGTGCCGTTAATTATTGACCTTGAGTCTCCATTTTTTGGTATTTGATAAAATCTAAAAATAATTAAATATAAACAATAATTATTACATTGAGAATATAATAAAAGTGGCAATATAAAAGACTCGGTGGAAGCTTTATAAGACATTTTTTTTTCAACCAACAAAATGATAATTATTAGGGTTAGGTTACCATGTATTATAAAGATGACTTAAATAAACTTTAATTAATTTAATGTCATGTTAATAAATATAAATAATTGTTTGAATAATTAATTAAAGCTTGTTGAATATATAAAAAGTTAATAAAACGATATGTGTATGCTTACGTGCCTATTTTGTCAGAGTCATTTTGTCGATATCTAAACTTGCTGACATCCATTGTTTTAAAGTAAAATTAAGTAATAAAAATATACTCAAAAGATCAGCGAGAATTTGTTTATCAATAATAACACTGATAAACAATTAATTGAACACAAAAATATTGACAAAACTGAGAGAAAAAGACAACGATCCGCTCGGACGTTACGTATTGCTGCACATATAAAGAGAAACTATAATTAACCCACGCCTTCGTTAGAGGTCATTACTGTTGTACCGCCAAATTTGAATTTTAAAAAAAAATTATGCGCCACACACTCGAAATCCAAAGATGGCGTAAACATATTTTTCTTAAAATGGCGTCTTGACAATTCTCGTGACGTCACAAGTCATAATAAGATTAATAACACATGTGACAAGTCAATTTTTATTTATTATTTTAATAAACAAATACTCAAAATAATAACTATATTAATAATTAAAAATTATTTTTAATTAAATTATTATTCAGTGGATATTAACAATCATCAAGCAAGATGGGGAAACGACAGCATCAAAAAGATAAAATGTAAGTTGTCATAAAAATATTCGGTTATGTTATTTATATTTATTATTGTTTATTATTTATTATTGTTGAAAAATATAAACATATTGTAATTTAAAATAATTTATTCATTTGTTTATGTAAAGGTACTTGACCTACACCGAGTGGACAACACTTTATGGTGGTAAAAAAAGTGGTAATAATGATGATTCAGAAGAATCAACATTTCGTCGTTTACCATATGATCATTGTTGTGTTAGTCTTCAACCTTTTGAAAATCCATACTGTGATGAAAATGGTAATGTCTTTGAATATGAAGCTGTATTATTATACTTGAAACAATACAAACATAATCCAGTTACTGGTAAACCACTTGATATGAAATCATTAATTAAATTAAATTTTCATAAAAATGCACAAGATGAATATCATTGTCCAATATTATTTAAAACATTTACAAAATATTCGCATATTGTTGCTAATAAAAAAACTGGTAATGTTTATTCATGGGAGGCTGTTGAACAGCTTAATATTAAAGCAAAATTTTGGAAAGATTTAGTTAATGATGAACAATTTGTTAGAGCTGATTTAGTTACAATTCAAGATCCAACAAATGCCAGTAAATTTAATCTTTCAACATTTCATCATATTAAAAAAAATCTCAGAGTTGAAGATGAAGGTAACTATCATTTTTTTAATTTAACTTATATTAATGTATAATTAATGAATTTTGTTTTATTTTAGAAATGATTAAAGATCGTAAAAATCCAAATGCAAGATTAAAAAAAGTATCAAATGAAACAAAAGAAATATTATTAGAGCTAGAACGTGATTATAAACCAGCTGAAAAAAAAGATAAAGCACCAAAAGCATTGGCTGATAAATTTAATTCTGTAAGTATAATTAAATAATATATTAAATAATTTATAAATAATATTAATTTGTAAATGATATAATTTATATAGGCTCATTATTCAACTGGAGCAGTTGCTGCAGGTTTTACATCAACAGTTATGCCACAAGAATTAATGCACGAAGCAGCAGTTATTGAGGAAGATCTTGTTAGATATGAAAGAGTTAAAAAAAAAGGCTACGTTAGATTATTGACAAATTTTGGTATATTAAATGTTGAATTATATTGTGATGTTGTACCAAAAACTTGTGAAAATTTTATTCGTCATTGTCAGGATGGATATTATGATGGTACACATTTTCACAGATCCATCAGAAATTTTATGGTATGATACAATTTAAATTGAAAAAAAAAAGAGAATTTTAATTGATAAATTGTTTATTTTTATTTGAAGATTCAAGGTGGTGATCCAACAAATACTGGTAATGGTGGTAAATCAATTTGGAATAAACCATTTGAAGATGAAATAAAACCAAATTTAGTTCATCAAGGTAGAGGAATTCTTTCAATGGCTAATTCAGGACCAAATACAAATGGATCACAATTGTATGTATAATTAAATATAAATTTAGATAATATTGTTAATTATTTATTTTTTACAGCTTCATCACATTTAGATCATGTCGTCATCTTGATAAAAAACATACTGTATTTGGTAAAATAGTTGGTGGTCTTGAAACATTAAATGCCATGGAAAAAATTGAAGTTGATAATAAAGATCGTCCAATTGAAGATATAATTATACAAAGAGCACAAGTATTTGTTGATCCATATCAAGAAGCTGATGAACAATTGGCTAATGAAAGATCTACTGAAATTGAAAGAATTGCACAAGAACAAAAAGACATTCAGTTATCAAAAAAAAAAGATTCTGATAATACACTTAAAGTTTATAGATCTGGTGTTGGAAAATATGTTAAACCATCAACAAGTACATCGTAAGTTTTATATTAAATAAATAAATGTTTATTAAATTATTTATAATTAATATTTTTTTTTTTTTTAGATCATCTGAAGATACTTTAGAAATTCCACCTAAAAAAAAGACAAAATTAGTAAAACAATCTGTAGATAATTTTTCATCTTGGTAAAAAAAAAAATGAATAAATTTAAATAATAAAAAATAGTTAGGTAAATAATAATTAAAATAATAAAAAATAAAATAAATTTAAATGACTAATACGTTGTCATGACTCATGAATCATGATGATGAAAATGAAGTTATTTTTTCTCTTTTTTTTTGTATAAAAAAAATGTGAATAAAAATATTTTTATCCTCAATTTTTTTTATTGTGTTTAATGTTTATTTATTATTTTATATTTATATATTTTTATTATTAATTATTATTGTTATTGTTATTATTTCATTTCCGTATTAAAAATAAAAATACATCCTCCATGTTTTAATCCCGCCAGTCTGTCGGTTGCTCTCGGTCCCTCCCAGTTTGCTTGTGTGTGTCCTTCATAAATAATTGTGTTTTTTTATTTATATTTTTTTCTAATTTATCGTAAAGTTTTATCAATCAAACCAAGTGATAAGTGTCCAAGTGTATAACAAAATAAATCAACGATTATTTCAATAAAATATCATAATAATTATGGATGATCTTGGTAAGTTAAAAATAAATTTATTTCCTGTCAAACTAACCTCAAAATTTTAATAATAAAAACAATTATTATTTATTAATAATGTTTTAATAAACAATAAAGTAAATTCCTTCTTTTTAACAATCAATAAACAATCAATCGTAAATATTGACAAAACAATTCCATTTATTTACAATAATTGACACAAATATTTATTTTTCGATTTTTTTTTTTTTGTTTTTTTTTTTGTTTTGACAGTCGCAATAAAATAAAACCCGGGAATATTTAAATAATTAAAAAATAATTTTTTTATATTTTCAAAATTATCGATGACTAGTGTATCAAATCATGTTAATTTATTTGTTATTCAATTTTTTTTTTTTTGTTAAATGAATTAATTTGAAAGAGAAAAAAAAATTTACTCCAAAAATAAACAAAAAGTTTTCGAGGATTTTTAAATATTATTGTTAATATATATGAAGAAAAAAAATACTTGTTTTCTTTGACTCGTTAAACTGCTTATATATTTATGAACAAAATGAGAATAAATATTAATTAATGATATATAAAAAATGTTGAATTAATCTGCATGGATGATGAGTAGTAATCTTTTCAGTTTTGCTCACTTGTAGTATTTATTTATAACTCACACAAAAACCCAAGAACCAAGATATATCTTTGAGTTGTGTGTTCAAGAAAATATACATTAGACTGTCTTCTTCTTGTGATCTTAGTTGATGTCTAACATTATTAGTTTTATAGTGATTATTTTCATTTAAAAATAAACATTTTTTTTTTTTTCTACAACTTTTTAATACTCTCATAAAACAATTTTTTCATTATGTATTTAATTTTTTAAATGATAAATAAATCATCAAAAAATAGTTAAAAATATAGACTATAAATATTAAATTAATATTTTAAATTTTTAATTATAAATTGTCATTATTTTACATTGAACAAAAAAAAAAAGACAAAATAAATTTTAAAGTGAATAAACAATTAAATAACATTAGAAAATTTTAATTTCATTTAACATAAATTAATTATGTTTATATTAATTTATTATTTTTCATTTGGATATTCTATACAAACACAATTTTAGTAATGAAATTTTTATTATAAAAAAAAATAAAAACAAGTGTCTCATTTTAGTGATAGTTTTAGATTTTTTTTTAAATTTAATTTTGAATTTTTAAATATGGATAGAAGTATGTATGGTAAAGTACATCGTGGGGCTGTTTATCAACCCTATCGTATTACTTCAAAAAAAGCTGAAGCACCTGGATGTAAGTTCTCCAAAAAAAAACAAACAAACAAAATTAAAATAAATTTTTAACACTTAATTTTTTTAATTCTCTCCTTACTTGTTGTTTCTTTTTTTATAATCAATCAACACTTTTATTAATTAATAATAGATAAACAATAATAATCTATTAAAATACATTAAAAACTAAAAAAAAAAACAAAACATTAAAGGTCAATAAACTCAATTATTTAAAGTTGCATCATGAATGATTCGTAAATACTTATTTGTTCTATTTTTAGATGATGGATAAATTTATTTTTCTATGACATTTGTTTAAGTATTTATTTTTTTTTAACATTGGCATTGATCCACCTGTTAACATTCACACCTTTTTTATTTAAAAAAAAGGATATAAACAATGATAATAAAAATATTACTTGACAATTTTACAAAGAATTATTCATGACAATAATTAAAAAAACTTTTGTCAATTATTTTAAATTTTCTAATTTATTCCATTGTAATATTAGCAATATTTAAATACATAAAATACTTTTATTTAAATAATTAATTCATTAATAATATTAAAAATAAAAAATATAATTATTATAACTCTAAAATAAGTTGAAAGAAAAACAATTGTTTAATTTTTTTTTGTTGAATTTTAATTCTCAATTGACGTCCATTTACAGCTTCCAGGATTGGAAATTGTCGATGACGTCATGGAACTTAGTTTTAATACTCAATTGAAAAGTAAACTTGGTTTTAAACATACAGTCACTTTTGTGTTGTTCTTACAACTTGTTGAATTATTAAATTTCCACTAAAAAATTTCGAATAGTTTTACTAATTAGTGTTTTTTTTCTAACATTATTTTATAAACAAATTATCAAGTTGGAATTTATTTATTTTTTTAAATTTATTACATCAAGATTTCATGTTGTTTCTTAGTCATTATTTCATGTGTTATTTCCTGTGTCTCAATGACACTTGTGATCATAAAAAAAATTAAGAAAAACAAGTGTTTAAAATAATTTCTAAAAATTAACACTCAATATAATTTCGAATAACTAAATAGTAGTGATTTAATCATGATGATGATGCCTGGTAAGTTTAAAATTAAAAACGAAAAAAAAATACAATTTATTAAACAATAATTAGTGTCAATTTGATAATTAAAAATATATATTTAATTTAACAAAGTTGAATTGTTGATAAAGCGTGGGGTACTTGTCAAAATCCTTGATGATATAATATCCGAGGTCTAGGTCCATATAAGTAGATCCAATATATAATCTGATCATTCACGGTCCTCAACCCACACAAATAAAAAGAAAAAAACATTATCTCGACATATATTTGTTGTGTAATTATATTTTATATTTAACTCAATCATGAATTGTCTTTTTTTTTTAATTTATCAAAGACCCAACCTTCAAGACAAATTGATCGATCATAAGTCAATCAATTTTTTTTATTATATTAACAATGGAAATTATATTTTACACACAATAAATATTAAGTTGAACTGTTTATTGTCTGTTAAAAAAAAAAAAATTATAAGTTTAAAATTGCAATTTAAATATATGAAATTTTGTTTTTTAATATTTTTTTAATTTAATAATCATAAGTGTTGTTGGTTGGTTGGTGGATTTATTTTTGGTATCGTCTAGATGGTAACTAGTTCAAATGTGAATATAAAAATATATAATAATACAGATCATGCTGTACGACTGGGTTGAATATATTAACCAAAGTGAGATGTTGAATATGTGAATATAGTATTGGTATACTTACTACTTAAAAAATTTATTTAAAAACATTCAACAAATCACAAACTCTTGGGAGTTTAAATATTTATGTTAAAAGTCATCTAACTTCGTTACTATCGAGACATACTTGTACTCTTGTCAATTGTTATATTAAAAAACAATAATTATTATTTATTTCAAGTGGTGATTGTTTTTTTATAAATTTATTTTTCATTTTTTCTTTGTGTTTTATATTTGTTTATCAATAATTATTATAAATGCAATTTTCAATCATTTCAATTTTTTAACAACAGCTTTTAATTATTGTTAATTTAATTTATTATTTATTAAATTTTTATTTCGTTAATTATCTTGTAAATTTTATGTTCCAATTTACGTTTTATTTTTATACTACTTTAATTTTCTTGACCAAAAAAAAAAGCAAGAAAGTAACACACGTGCTTAAAATTAGAATAGAAAATTATTTTTTAAATAATTTATATTATTTAATAAGTAAATAATATATTGTTTAAATAAAGTGTAGAGTAGTTTTTTTTTATAGATCAACAAATAAACTGTTTATAAATAAATTATTAAAATGAATATTTCAAGAGCAACGTCACCAATTGTTCCAATCATATCAAATCGTTTAAAAACAATTCAAAAACATGAACCCTGGGAAGATCACATAAGTGAGTAAACAAAATGATAAAAATTAAAAAAAAATAATTATTTAAATATACCAAACTGTTCTTGAATAATTCACAAGACAATTTGGTTTTTTTTTTTTTAATAAATTTATTTTCATTTCTAATATGAATGAATAAACTATTGAAAAAAAAAAAAAAACAACAAGTATTCAACAAGTTCGTTGACAGGTTTGTTGTTGGACAGTTGGAATGTTTTTTTTTTTTTTAAATAATTTTTTTTATAAATCCAGTCAGGCGACTCCGGAAGAGTCGATAAGGCATCCTCGAGGTCAAATAAGTAACTTATATTTCTTCTTCTGTGGTTGCAATTCTCTGGAATTTCTCCCACCTAAAACTTGATGCAACATTTATTTTTTTAAATTAGTTTTATTATTTATTTAGTTTTCACAATATTGAGAACACACAAACCAGCCGGCTTTATATAAGCTGACAGTGAGCTTTTTTAAAAAAAGTTAATTTTAAAATAGAAAAATGTGTGTGTTATTTCCATTGATAATTAAGTGTTTTAAAAATTAAAAAATTACAATGATAATGGAAGAAAATAATAGTGAAACAGTTAATATTATTAAGAATAAAATTAATAAACAATTACTTAAAAAATTTGAAGAATCACCAGAAGTTTTGAGTCTCGGTGAGAAGTCTTAATTATTTTCTAAACAATAATATTTAGAAAATTCAAAAACAAAAACATTTATCACTGGATAATCGTTTTCTTCTTATTTTTTAATAACAAAACTATTTTTTTTTATAAATAACATATATGGTTTTAAAAAAATACAGACTATGACTTACGAATTAATTACATAAACGATAATTTGTTTTTCATTTCACAATAAATATTCTTAGAATAAAAAAAAGCGAAAAAATTTAAAAACATTCTTAAAATGCCAATAAACAAGTGTTTTTATTTATTTTATTATTATTATTTTTGTAATAATATTTTGTAATTATTATTTCGACAAACAAATTTTAATTATTATTTTTTTTTATTTACTCAATATTTAAATGTACCTTATTGTTTATTTAATTGTATTATTATTTTTTATTTTATAGATGCATTATTGGCTGATTTACAAAATACAGTATCACCAGAAAATAATCATCATGTTACAAATAATCCAACACCTGGTTATGGATCATTAAATGGAGCAAGAAATCATGGATCAAATGTTTACCGCTCTTATGAAAATCATACATCACCCTTGCCACCACAATCGGTAAGTCAGAAATGAAAAATTAATTTTCCTAATACTAAGTACTTAATAAACTCTTTAAAAATGCTATTTTAAAATTTATTACATCAAAAATATAATATTCCAAGTATTTTTTTTCTTTTGAAAAAAAAAATTAATATTCTACAATCAGTCGGTAAAAAAGTTGATTATTATAATTTTTAAAAAGCTCAAATATCAACTTGCAAGCTCAATAGATGTCTCTATCAATAAATAAAAGCTTCCAAATATTTTTAAAGCTCAAAAAAAAAATACTTTTACTTGTAAATATTTTTAGTTTTTTTGAATTTGAAATTTTTGCATTTTAATTAAAACAAATTAATATTTATTGATTTAAGTTTAGATAATTTATTGTCATTGATAAATTATTAATTGTTAATATTAAAAATATATTTATATATTGAAAAATTAAATATAAAAATGAGCGTTAATAATTTTGTTAATAAATTGCATAAATAAAATTGGCAAGTAAATTATTATGTTAACTTAAAATATGCATAAGTAAAAATATAAAAAATAATATTTAAAAAAAAATGATTACATGTATTGTGTATGTATAGTTAGTTTAAGTTGATGATTGATCATTTGCATTTGTATATTGTAATTTGGTAAAAACAAGATGTGGCTTTGTTGGTTGATGACGCAAATCAATTTTCAATTGACGTCTATTCGTCTCCAAAAAAAAAAAAATTATTTTAAATGTTTTTTTAAATTCTGTTTAATATTGTTTTATTTAAGTTTTTTTTTTTTTAATTTAAAACCTTTTTTTTTTTGCTATTTAAAATCTTTTTTTATGTCTATTTATTTTATTTTTATTATTTATATTTTATCTTTGAACGAGGCTGTAAAATGACCTTCTCAATTTTCTGTAAATTTAAATATAGAATTTTTTTTTTTTTTCTTAATTTTTGTTTTAAATTATTTTGGAAAAATTTATTGTAAAATTTTTTTTTTTCAATACAGTTAATAGTGGTTTTTATGTGTATGTACATTTATAGAATATTTTCTTGTATTGATCCGTTATTTCTACAAAAGACACCTGCTTGTTTCTCAAAACTTGCATACACCATTGATTTTCTTTGTTTTTTTTTTTTTTCATTCGACGCATCGAGGAATAAGCTAATAAATTATTTATTGTTGAAACTTTTATAGTACCTGTTCGCTGGCATTGTCTTTTTTTTTTAAACTTTAAAATGAAGGGAAAAAATAATATAATAGAATGAATAAAGTTTACCTAGTAGAAAATTATAAATGACAATATTTTTTAAACACAAATTTTCCACTCAAATCGTCTTACCATAAAATATTCCTGATAAATAATTCCCCCGAAATACATCATGAAGCATGTATTAGTATAGAAATAATAAGTTATTTAAAAATTAAAATAAATCATTATAAAAATAATAAAAGCATAGTAACATATTGACATAATGATTTAATGATTATTTTGAATTTTTAAAAAATTATGACAACAGTATATCATACGATAAATAAATAAATATTTCATTTAAAAATTTATTTATTTATTTAAAATTTACTTTAATCATATATCTTTGATAAATTCAAAATTAATTAGTTTAAAAATTTATTAATTAGTCATTTTATTGTAATGACACAATGTTATTATTATTTCAAATTTAATTTTTTTTTTTCATATTAATCTTTCAAATATTGTATGAAATGTTTATTTATTTTTATTTATTATTATAGATTATTATCAAGATTATTATTATCGCATCATATACCTTGGATAAATTTTTTAATTAATTTTATTTTCATTAAATTACAAATATCACACGAAGAAAAACAGCTTAAAGCAAAAATACATCTAAAATTATTTTTTTAGTACCTCATAAAATTGATTATTTATTCATCTTTATTATTATTTAATGCTGCAAAATTTTAAAAGCTTTTCAACATTTTAATATTGTTGAATAAAAAATAAACAATAAATTTTATTTAAAATTATAATTTTTTATATTTATTATTTCGAAATTTTTTTATAAAAATAAATTTCGATTGAATATTAACTTTTGAAATAAATTTATAAAAAAAAATTCGTGTGCAAAAAATATATACTTTTTTCCAACAAAATTTATGAATAATTTAAAAAAGCATTATCAATTTATTATTTAAATTAATTCTTATATTTTATAAATATTTAAAATCATCATTATATTTATATTATAATTGCGTTGTCAATTGATGCAACACATGTGTATGTCATGTAACGAACAAAAAAATAAAATTTGTTTATAAATCATTTTAATATTTGGCAAAATATTTGTTGAAAATAACAGGGTCAATTACATTTTTGACTTGATGTTTTTTATTATTACTGTCTTGGACAATTTATCCAAGTCTCATTTGAACGTTTAATATTATTTTTAGTCTCAATGCATTTATTTAATATTCCAATTTAATTACTCATCAAAACATCCAATCAAAAAAAAGTCATATAAACCCAAAAATTTATTCTAGGTCAAATTATTTGTTTGCTTTTTGTTTTTAAATATTTATTAATCAATTTGATTTAGTTTTTATATACTGACCCATTTTTTTTTAACTATCTAATCTTCCCCAATAAATTTTCATCTGAAAAAATAAATAAAAAAAATTATTTTTTCCACTATTTCAGCTCATTTCTCTGTTATTATTTGAATATACATATATATATTTTTTTTTATTGATAAATTGAAAAGTCAAAATATAAAAAATCTCTCTGACATCATCATTATACACGAATACAAAATACAAATTCGTCTTTGGCACACGACACTACACTACTAAAAATTTTCCCATGCCAGTAAAAACAAAATTTAAACACTTGTTATTCATTCTTTCATAATTCTTTAAAAAAAAAAAAAAAATTGCTACATAAATTACAAATGAAAAAATAAATCTCTATTTTGTTTAGATTCTTTTTTTTTTTTATATAATTACTTTGTATAAATTTTATTTAATTTTTTTTTTATTTAGCCAACTTATCAAAACAGAGAAGTTATTGAAGAATCTGTAAAGCTAAATAGTTTGCCTTATCAATCATCTGGTAAAATGCCATCATTGAATAATAATTTATCTGAGCTCGATACATTGCTTCAAGATTTAAGTAATGCAAGATATAATTCACAATTTCAAGATCGTTCTGGTGGTGAGTTTTTAAAATAATTAAATTATCATTATATTATTTATAATAAAATTATTCGCCAGTAAAAGTTGATTGAAATATTGGAATATTGCCAATAAATATTGCAAAAAATATATCTATTTTTAAATGGTTAACAAAAAATAAATTTCATTTTAGAAAAAAATGATTTTACTGATTTTTTTTTTTTTGTTGTTTCTTTGTTAATATTATATCTATAAGTTTTGATTGTTAATTAACTCAAGATTTGAGAGGATCAACAAGTCCAACAATGAGATCAGCAAGTAGTTTGTCAACATCACGACCTACTGTTGATTATTTACTTGAAGAATTGAGTACAGCAGTGCCAAATGGGTAAAGAAAATATTACAATATTTTTAATAAATAAATAAACAATAGATAAATTATATTAAAATATTTAATGCAAATATATTTCAACAGAGAATATACAAATGATGGAAGAGTTAAAGTTACAATACAAGAAACATCAACTGAAGTTCAGCCAATTTATGAAGGTTTTCCAAATCATGGTTCACTTAATAGAAGCTTTACAAATGGTCATACTGCATCAAATGCAACAAAAGAACTTGATGATCTTATGGCATCATTATCAGAATTCAAGGTAATTAAAAGAGTACATTAGTAATCTGTTGATAGTACATTAGTAAAAGTTGATTAATTTAATTGTAAAACTATAAAATATATAATTTTATTTTGTCTTATTTTGCATCTTAATAATTCATGCAGTTTGTCATAACCATTTGTTTTTTTTTCATTTTATACAATGTACAAAATTGAATCAAGTTATATACTTCCTTAAAAATACTAGATTAATTTTATTATTAATTCGACAAAATAAGGAATAATTTTTTAAATAATAAAATAACCACATGTCCCACTTGATTTAAAATACAATTTTGATATTTAAAAACGTCTGTCTGCCCATTCTTGGCTGGCCAAGTTACTAAAATAACTTGCATCAGTACCACAAATTAAACCCCCTCAATATAACAAAATCCTAAGAATCATCATCACCAATGTCATCTTTCTCTTTTCCTCATTTTCATGTTTATTCTTGATTTAAATAATGTAGTGGGGATTTTTAGTAGTTTGATTTTTATATATTTATTTATTTTTTCAAAAAAATTTATCTTTGATCATGAGAGTTTAGTTCAGTCAGTCTTGGAAGCTCACTGAGACAAGAAAGGTTTAGTTAAATATTAATTATAAATTATCGAAATAAAACTATTACAAATAATTTTAATTGAAAAATATAATTTAAAAATAATTATTATTGTTTATTTAATTGTTTTTTTTTTTTTTAGATAAACGGTAGTACTCATCAACATCAAACAGTTACTGATTCACCATATGCAAAACCAAATAAAGCAACAAAAAGTATACCAAGTCCATTACCTGGTGAATTATTATTATCATCATCACCATCAAATACAACAACATCACAACAACAATCTAAAATTCATATAACTGAAACACAAACATCACATAATTATCAACCACAAAAAGGTGAAAGTAGTAATATTATATTTAAACAAAATCAATTGGATTCTATGCTTGGTAATTTACAAGCAGACATGAGTAGACAAGGTGTTAATACAACACAAAAAGGTTGTTGTAGTGCATGTGAAAAACCAATTGTTGGACAAGTTATAACAGCACTTGGTAAAACATGGCATCCAGAACATTTTACATGTACACATTGTCGTGAAGAACTTGGTACAAGAAATTTTTTTGAACGTGAAGGACATCCATATTGTGAAACTGATTATCATAATTTATTTTCACCAAGATGTGCTTATTGTAATGGACCAATACTTGATGTAAAATTATATTTTATATTTTATTTATTATTTATAAATATATTTGTTTATTAATTTCATTATTTTATCTTTTGCAGAAATGTGTTACTGCATTGGAAAAAACATGGCATACTGAGCATTTTTTCTGTGCTCAATGTGGAAAACAATTTGGTGAAGAAGGCTTTCATGAACGTGATGGAAAACCATATTGTCGAGATGATTATTTTGATATGTTTGCACCAAAATGTGGTGGATGTAATCGTGCTATTATGGAAAATTATATATCTGCATTAAACAGTCAATGGCATCCTGATTGTTTTGTTTGCAGGGTATAAATATTTATTATTTATTTATTTAATTATATATTTTTTTATTACAGGATATTAATTGAGTCATTTGTTGTGTCAAAATTTTACTTGATCTTTTCAAGTATATTTATTATTTTTGTGTTTTTCATTGATGTTTATTTTAGGATTGCAAGAATCCAGTGTCTGGAAAGTCTTTTTATGCAATGGAGGGCAAACCAGTCTGTCAAAAATGCGTTGGTGTTGATGATGATGACGATGAAGGAGAAGAAGAAGCTACAGAAGCATAATTTTTATTTTTAAATATTTTCAAGTTAAAAAGAAGAAAAATATCAACATTTGATAAGAAAAATTTTAATCAGTCTCTCTGTCATCTTGTCCTGTATGCCCCCCAGCTCCAATAATGTGGAGCAAACCCTCAGCAATTTAAAAAAAAATTTAAATATAAAAAAACAAAAAATTTAAAAACAAAAATCTCTTCGATGACAGATTGATGACTAGAAATTTTTTTTTAAATGTTTTAAAATTATAAAAAAATTTTTTCAAACACTTGATGATAATACACACGAGCCAAATATTATTTACAATTATTATTATTCTCATAAAATAAAATTTCATTTTTTATAGAAAAAATGATAAAACATTTTTTTTTTTTGCGTAGAAATAACTATTAATTCCTATTAATGATTATGTAATTTAATAACAATAAAACGTATGGAAATAAAAAAAAAAAAAACAAAAAAAAAACAAAAAAAACAACAACACAAAAATACAGTTAGGAAAAAGTGCATGAATTAAATTCTTGCACTTGATTTTTGTTTATTTTTTTTTTCAAATATTTTTTGTTTTTTTTTTTATTGTAAGTGCAGGGGGGTGGCTGGGGGGTAAAGGGCCATGACCTTTTGTCGAGGGCAAGGATATTGTGTGTATTGTCAAAAAGTATTTGTATTTAATTTTTTTTTAATCAATACTTTCTATCATTTAATTTTGAATATTTAATTTCTTCGATCTGTTGACTCATTTAATGAAATTTGAGTTCAGATTTGATGAATGTATTAATTTATTTAAAATTTATAATTTTTATTTCAAGGTTTTTACAGATTATGCTGAATCAAATTGGATATTTGCCAGTAATTTTTTGACTTTATTTATCTTGTATTAACATGATATTTAAGATGTTGAAAATATCACAACACATGTTGTGAAAATATATTTTCAAAATATATAATTTCAAAGCTGTTAAAATTTATTTAATTTATTATATTAATTTATTTATATATTATTTTTGTTTTTAGGATTGTCGACAAAAATTTCAAGGTGGCTCATTTTTTGATCACGAAGGTTTGCCTTATTGTGAGACTCATTATCATGCAAAACGTGGTTCACTTTGTGCTGGATGTCATAAGCCAATAACTGGTAAATTAAATAATAAATTAAATAATAAAATAAAAAATGCTTGTTTTATAAATTTTATTTATTTATTTTTAGGTCGTTGTATAACAGCAATGTTTCGTAAATTTCATCCAGAACATTTTGTTTGTGCTTTTTGCTTGAAACAATTAAACAAGGGAACATTCAAAGAACAAAATGATAAACCATACTGTCACGGTTGTTTTGAAAAATTATTTGGCTAGATAATTTTAAACAATATTAAAAGAAAAAAAAAATATTATAACACTAAAAAAAGAAAGTATATTTTTATTTTATAATTTAAAAAAATAAAACAAAAACAATTCATTGTGGTTAATTATTTAATTATAACCACAAGTAAATCGTTTTGTTTTTTTTTTTTTTTTATTCTAATTTTAGCCTTATAGAAAATTTTATTCAAATGCTTGTTTTAATTAATCAATGGTCTTCCTAAAATTGGAAGAAATAAAACTCGAAAAAAAAGAGAAAAAATCTATTAACAATTTTTTTTTCTTTTATCAGCTACTAGTTGAAGTAATATTTTTTTTTATTATTAATATTTTAATGATCAAAAATAGCGCACATAATTTGTTATAAAAATATTTAATGTACAAATTGATAAAACAACTTTGTCAAATTAATATTAAAAAATCTTTAAATCTTTTGAAAAATAAAAAATAATGTTCAATAAATAGTTTGAAAAATCTTATTAATACAGTATTAATAATTAATCACAAATAATCAATTAATTAATAGCCAAATGTTGAAAAAAAAATAGGGAATAAATAAACAACAATTTTAATGAAATTTTTTTGTTTTACTTTGTGACAAAATCAGACTCCAGTATCATTTATTTTTCACAATATACAACAAAAGCTAATACAATTATTAGAATCGCTTAATAAATAACGAATTATGAATATTAAATAAATTATTATATCGATTGTTATACAATTATTATCTTATGATGAGGCCTATGCTTAAATAATTGATTTGCTAAATCAATATTATGTAAACTAGTTTACACGGCTCAATGACAAAACAATATTACAATAATAATAATAATAAATTTGAATATAAAAAATATATCTAAACTGGTTTTATGTACAATTACCACAATATAAATTGTAATAATAAATAAAAATAATAATTAAAAAGTCCAAATTATCTTTAAAATAATTGAGTCTTTTTTTAAAAAAATTCCAGATCATATAAATGATAATTAAATGTTTATAATTATCCAAAGACAAATGGACACTTATTTATCAAACTAAACTTGGAAATAATTCATAAGGAATGTCAGCAAGTTCATCACAACAATTTGTAGTATATTTATCAATATTTAATGAATCATGTGATTCATATCCATAATCAGATAAATTTGAATCATTTTGTTTTGTAAAATTTATTAAATCTGAATCATCTGAGTTTATACTTGATGGTGATAAAGAATCAGTAAATGTATATGCTGGTGAATTTTTAATACTGTCATTATTAAGATGGCTATTTTTTAATAAATCATCATCTTGTATTATTTCATTTACTTCAATGCTATTAATATTATCACCATCATTTTGACATAATATTGTTATGCAATTTGTTGCCTCATCATAAGTACCATAAACTGTATCACACAAGTTATTTTTAGCTGTTTTATTTTCTTTTTTAATGTTAATATCAAACGATCCTTCTGTATCATTATTATTTAATTGTATTGTTTGTTGATCTAATATATCATCTGATAATATTGGTACAATACATGGAGCTAATGATGAATAATCATTTATATTATTTATGCTTTTACTGATTCTACTGGTGTCCACATTTTTTGATGACGTCCCCACCATTCTTTCTGTATCGTCAGATTTTTCAATGGTATTTTCTGTAACTGGGGTCTGAAACAATATAAAAAAAAGGAACAAAGATTATTATCATTGAATAATTAATTTTTTTTAAAGGTAATAATAATGATAATTACCTGTTCATTAGATTGATTAGTATTTGCTTGAATTTGGGCTGTAACTTCTCGCAAAAGATCTTCTGCAAATTCATCGAGTTCATTGATATTTGTTCCTTGTAAATGTTCAAGGATTTCGTCGAAAGGAAATAAAGTATCATTATCTTGATTATTAATTTTGCATTTGGTGTCATCAATGATGCCATTTGTATTGCTCCACCCTGCGGCAGAGGGTTAATTGGGGATACAGCTGATCCCAGTGAGGTAGCATTACAATTGACATTATCATGACATTTTTTACAATAATTATTATCAATTTTATTTTTATTTATTTCACATTCTTTACGTAGCTTTAATGTTTCAGCCATTAATGTATCATTTTGACTTCTTAATAATGAACATTCTTCAGTTAACATATCATTACTTTCTTTTAATGCACGTACTGTGTCTTCAAGTTCATCTAATTTTGCTTTTTTACGATCACGTGATGTTTGTGCAGCAACACGATTTTTTAATTTTCTAAAAAATATCAAATTAATATTTATAATTAGTTTTATAAAATTATAATTATATTATTTATTTATATAATAATTTCTAACAATTAATAGTAATAATGGAGTAAATTTTCTAGAACTTTTTTTCATAGAAATTTAACTGAATTTTACTTGTTAATAATTATTCATAGTAAAATTAATTAATTAATTAATTATTACTTACTTTCGTTGTAATTTTTCTTCCCATGTTAAATGATCAAGCCTCCTTTTTTTTCCTTTACTCCAACCATCTTGTTTAACGTCATCATTATCAGTATATTCCATATCATCATATTCTGGCTCCATTTTAACTCCAATATTTTGTAATTGTTGTTGTTTAAAATTATTATTATTATTTAATAATGATGTTAAATTAAAATCAGCACCAACAATTGTTGATTTTTGCATGCCTTTAGGCAATGTTATGATGACACTTCTCATTGAACTCATTATAGGCCATCAAAATAAAACAAAAATAAAATAAAAAATTCACAATATGGTTATAAATATTTAAATAAATAACCAATAAATACAATTATTAAATTATTAATAAACTTTTAATAACTATTGTTAATTTATTTGTTGAAAAATTTTGTTGTTCACTTAATGAAAACCAACGATAAAATGAATCTTGGTCATCACGTTTTTACATTCAACTTTTTTCTTCATTTCGATTTCCTTACTTGATGAAATTTCTGATGTAACTGACAATACTATTTACATGACTCAACCGAGTGGGGGTATTGTTACATACGTCAATAAAAAAATTACGAATTTCTATTGGTTAAAATTTTTAAACAACGATGTGGTTTAACGTGATTGGTCGACCGAAATTTAGAATGTCGTCATGACGACATTTTTTTATCAACAATAGGCTTATCATTTATTCATGACCTGTTGATCGAACAACTCCCACTATTTTATATTATTATTATTTTTTACATTATTCCATAATTTTTTATGTTTATCATTATTCAATATTTGTTATTAGATTTTTTTTTTTTATAACCAGGAAGATTTATTAACAATCAAAGTCAAGTGCAATAACCTCAGATTTATCATTGAGAAATTATTTACATCTATGTAAATTAATTGTTAAATTTATTTATAAAAAATTACTACAATTAATAATTGATGTAATAATTATAAAACTTTAATTATTGATTAAAAAATTATTTATTTATTTATTTATTTTTTAGTCATAGTCATTTTTTAGATACAAAAATTTTTATTTTGTTTTTCTACAAAAGATATGGCTATTATCAATTGGGATTTTTTTTTAAATATTTAAATTATCTATTTAAAGATAATAATTGTCATGGGTTTTTTCTATTGCAAAACAAAAAATTATCATTAAAACTCTATATTTAATTTTAAATAAATTACCAACCGAAAAAAAAAAGTTTTAAAATTTTATTAATATAATAATAATAATTTGTAAATGTACGTCATCAGCTGGTTTTTACTATCAGTATTTTCCCCTTCTTAATCATCAATTTTATCGATAAGAAACAAAAAAAAAAAAACCAGAAGCACAAACTCATCAGTCATCATAAACAATAAAAATATAATAAATAAAATAAATATATATATATAATAAAATTAACATTTAAAAAGAAACAACGTAGAAGATGACATAATCACTTAAAATAAATTCGAATTACAAAATTATATATATTACCACAACTTCCATTATAATTAATAATTAATAATAACATATTGTTTAATAAATAAATTAAACAAAAATATATCCCCTCTTCTCCATAAAGTGTTATTTCCTTTTTTTTTTTTTTTAATATACTTAGCAAAAAGAAAAACAACAAACTTGACAGTTTTTTTTGTTAATACTATCGTGATTGTTGTTGAAAAAAATAATAAATAATAAATTAAATATTGGTGATATTTATAATACATTCCATTTTTTTTTGGTATTATATATTAATTAATTATTTAAATAATTATCCGAATGGATAACGAGTTAACCTACAAAGCAATTCTTCATAGTATTATTCCAAACAAATTGTTTGACGATATGGCTTGTGAATCTTGTTCAACTAAATTCACATTATTTAAAAGAAAAGTAAGTTATTCATTTGTTTATTATTAAAATAAACAATAAATATTAATTATATATTTTTTTTTAATATTTATTTAATTCATAAAGTATTTTTATATTTTTTCTAAAAATTATTCATCATTTTTTCTTATAATTGTTTATTAAAATTATTTGTTAAATAATTAAAATAATAATTTTTGTATTTTATTATTTTAGAAACAATGTAAAGACTGTTTAAGATATTATTGTGCTGATTGTGTTATACGACGTGGTGATAGAGTATTGAGTTGTGACAATTGTAGTATGTTATCAAGAAGACCACTTATTAAATCACAAGTATTAAAAATGAAAACAAAAGATCTTAAACAATATCTTATTGCAAAAAAAGTATCACTAAGTGGCTGTGTAGGTGAGTCATTTAAAATTTAATTACCAATTGATTAATAATTTAATAATATTTATTTTGTTTATTATTCATTTAGAAAAAGAAGATTTAGTTAATATTTTAATGCAATATGCAAATTATGGTGAACCAGTTGTAAATAATGAACGTCAAGAACCAAATATAAATACTCAACAGTAAGTAAATGAACAATATAAATAAACAAACATATTTTAAATATTAATTTAATATTTTTTTTTCCATTAAGAACTACAAATAGACCAAATATAAATGAAAATAATACATCACCAAGAACACAAAGTCCATTAATTATACCTCCATCAACACCACCACCAACACCACCAACAGCACCACCAACAAATCCAATAGTCATTGAAGAAGTTATTGAAAGTTCAGAAAGGGAAATACCATCACCAGAACTACATGAAACATCAGATGAGGGTTTCATGATTGTTGAATTGCCTGATGAAGATCCAACAATTACCACAACAACGACAACAACAGCAGAGTCATCATCAGAAATAACAACAACAAATAATCATAATGATCCAGAACCAGTGATAACTGAACAAACTAACGAATCAGATACTGAAATTTCAAATAATAATTTACCTAATGATTCTAATGAAGCCAGATTATCAACACCAATTGTTACAGAAATTCCAGTAGTTAGTTTTGATTATAAAATTTCTTATTTCTATTTAAAAATAATCCTCTATATTTTAATAATAATTATTTTTTGTTTTAGATAACTGGTAATGTTAAATTAACAAATATTGCTGAACGTTCACATTTGGATTATTTAAATATTAAACAATTGAAAGATTTATTGAGAACAAATAGAGTTGATTATCGTGGCTGTGTTGAACGATCTGAATTATTAGATAGAGCTGGAAGACTATGGGATGATCATAAATCATCAAGAGATGGTAATTAATTTTTTTTTCTTTTGTTAATTGTTAACATTATTAACTGTTTACATTTTTTATTTTAAGCAGAAGCAACTTTTGTTGAGACACAGACAGATGATGGGCTTTGTAAAATATGCTGGGATTCACCAATTGAATGTGTTATTTTGGAATGTGGACATATGGCTTGTTGTATTGAGTGTGGCAAACAAATGAATGAATGTCCAATTTGTCGTCAATATGTCGTTAGAGTTGTTAGATTTTTTAAAGCGTAGATTTATTTAGTCAAATTAAAAATTGCAATATCACGAAATATTTTTTTATTAAAATTATTATTTCGTTTTTTTTCAAAGCTATATTGTTCAATGAATTAATTTTTCTTTTCTGTTAATTATTCATTGAGGGTTTAATAAATTTAAAATATAAAATATATAAATCGAAAAATAAAATTTTAAAGTTCAGATTGATAATAAATATAGATATTTTTCTTTAAAATTTTTTTTTTAAATTTTGAAAAGTATTAAATCGAAATGTAGATATTTCAAATGAAAATATAAAATTTAAAAAAAGACAAATTTAAAGAATACATTCGAAATATATGTGTATATATTTTTATTGATTAAAAAAAATGTAAAATTATATCGAATTTATTTATAGTAAATAAAAAAATAAGAAAGAAAATTCGAAAAAAATAAATAAAATAAGTGATTTAATTTAAAAGGTCAAACAAATAGTTATAGAAATAAAAAATCATAATTTTATCTATTTTTAATTATTTATTATTTATTCATTTTTAATTAAATAATAACAACAAAAAATTTATGTATTTAAAAAATGCAGTTTGTTCTTTTCCTTCTATTTGTTAATATTTTATGAAAATTAATTTCTTTTTTTTGTAGAAACAAGTTGTTGATATTAGTTATTTTATATCAAATTGTTTTTATTAATTTATCGTGGTACTGGTGGTGCCATTGCCATTCCTGTTCCTACACGTGAACCCAATAGTACTTGTTTTTGATGAAGACGTTGTGCTTCTTCCATTTGTGATCTTTCAACTTCAAATAATATTGGTGCAAATAATATTGCTGATGAACTGAACATAATCCATGTTGCAGAGCAAGAAAATGAATAGAAACCTTTAAAATAAAAGAAAGAAAAAATTAGATTACAAAATCATTCATTTATCATTTAATTGTTTAATTAATTTTAATTTATTAATTACTTTTTAATCCTGATGTCAATCCTGTACCCAAATTCCAAACAACTCTTCTTACATCTTCAGGGAACATCTCTGTGAGACCAAGAAGTCTCTCAGCAATAGTTTCATCCTATTAATTTAAAAATAAATTAATTAATTAATCAATTTTAATATTTATTAATAATAACATAAATATATTGTTTTTAATTAAACAAAAACAAAGAAAATTATTAACTTCTCATTTCATTTATAAATTAAGCTTTGATATATTATTAGACATTAAAATAAATTGTTAAAAAAATTAATAAAAATTGGTGTAAATCAATTTTAAGGTTATGTTATAAATTATAAATAATTTTGAATGAAAAATTAATTTTTTCATTCGACCGATTGTTATATAACATATGTTATTATTATATATTGATTTATTGGCAATTGTATTTGTATAATTTAATTGAATTATAATAATTGTAATTACCTCTTCATCTTCCTCATCATCAGGGAGGATAGATTTAATTTCTGGTGAATGAATGTCACTGCTGCCCATTCCACTGTCTTCTTGAACATCAATTTCTTCAATGGTTGCCATTAACAACGATTATTTATTAATTATTTATGTGTTTAATTAATTATTATTTATATAGATGTTCAATTATTTTTATATATATTTCGTTGCACTGATCTGCACTTTGACTTTTTTTTTCTGTCTTTTTTTTTTGTTCTCTTCGATCGGCGTGTAAAAACGCATGTATTTTTTTTTTTTTTTAGTTAAAGGTTCATTTCTAAGTAACGACATGTGTGATTATTTGAATAACAAGCAGGAACGACATCGGACTACGAAATGGGTAAAAAAAGGATGTATTTTTTAATTGCATCAAATAAGTTGTCAATTACGTTTTTTATATTTAAATTTAGGTATATTAGGTGATTATAATTGAATTTGGAGATATAACTCTTTCAATTTTTATATTTGCGGTGTAATTTTTCGGAAAAAAATGAGCAGAGAGGTATTTTTAAAAATATCAAATACCTCTTAGCTCATTCTATGTTCCTGATACTCGAAATTTTTTTTTTTCTATCAAATTTCAAAAAATTTGTGATAAAAAAAAATTTTTAATTATCAGGAACATAGAATGAGCGAGGAGGTATTTTCAAAAATATCGAATACCTCTTTGCTCATTCTATGATCCTGATACTCAAAAAATTTTTTTTTCTATCAAATTTCAAAAAATTTGTGAAAAAAAAAATATTCGAGTATCAGGAACATAGAATGAGCAAGAAGGTATTTTCAAAAATATCAAATACCTCTTTACTTATTTTATATTCCTGATACTCGAAAATTTTTTTTTTCATAAACTTTTTAAAATTTAATTAAAAAAAAAATTTTTGAGTATCAGGAGCATAGAATGAGCAAGGAGGTATTTTCAAAAATATCGACTACCTCTTTGCTCATTCTATATCCCAAAAAATATAATAGATGGCGCTGAACTTGTTAACTCAAAAAATACTTTTTTGCCTGTTCTATACTCCTGATAAAACAGCCCTCTCCTATCTATGATATTTCAATGTGTTTACCCTATAGTTCCTAAGAAAAATAATAGATGGCGCTGAACTTGTTAACTTAAAAAATACCTTTTTTCCTGTTCTACAACCCTGATAAAACAGCCCTCTCCTATCTATGATATTTCAATGTGTTTACTCTATAGTTCCTAAGAAAAATAATAGATGGCGCTGAACTTGTTAACTCAGAAAATACCTCTTTTCCTGTTCTATAACCCTGATAAAACAGCCTTCCTCTATCTATAATATTTCAATGTGTTTACTTTGTAGTTTCTAAGAAAAATAATAGATGGCGCAGAACTTGTTAAATTAAAAAATACCTCTTTTCCTGTTCTACAACCCTGATAAAACAGCCCTCCTCTATCTATAATATTTCAATGTGTTTACTCTATAGTTCCTGAAAAAAATAATAGATGGCGATAAACTTGTTAACTCAAAAAATACCTCTTTTCCTGTTCTACAACCCTGATAAAACAGCACTCTCCTATCTATGATATTTCAATGTGTTTCCTTTATAGTTTCTAAGAAAAATAATAGATGGCGCTGAACTTGTTAACTTAAAAAATACCTCTTTTCCTGTTCTACAACCCTGATAAAACAGCCCTCCTCTATCTATAATATTTTAATGTGTTTACCCTATAGTTCCTGAAAAAAATAATAGATGGCGCTAAACTTGTTAACTGAAAAAATACCTCTTTTCCTGTTCTACAACTCTGATAAAACAGCCCTCTCTTATCCACGATATTTCAATGTGTTTACCCTATAGTTCCTAAGAAAAATAATAGATGGCGCTGAACCTGTTGACTTAAAAAATACCTCTTTTCCTGTTCTATAACCCTGATAAAACAGCCTTCTTCTATCTAGAATATTTCAATGTGTTTACTCTATAGTTCCTAAAAAAAATAAAAGATGGCGCTGAACTTGTTAACTTAGAAAATACCTCTTTTCTTGTTCTATAACCCTGATAAAACAGCCTTCCTCTATCTATAATATTTTAATGTGTTTACCCTATAGTTCCTGAAAAAAATAATAGATGGCGCTAAACTTGTTAACTTAAAAAATACCTCTTTTCCTGTTCTATAACCCTGATAAAACAGCCCTCCCTTATCTATGATATTTCAATATGTTTACTCTATAGTTCCCAAAAAAATCAAAAGATGGCGCTGAACTTGTTAACTTAAAAAATACCTCTTTTCCTGTCCTACAACCCTGATAAAACAGCCCTCCTCTATCTATAATATTTCAATGTGTTTACTCTATAGTTCCTGAAAAAAATAATAGATGGCGCTGAACTTGTTAACTCAAAAAATACTTCTTTGCCTGTTCTACACTCCTGATAAAACAGCCCTCTTCTATCTATGATATTTCAATGTGTTTACCCTATAGTTCCTAAGAAAAATAATAGATGGCGCTGAACTTGTTAACTTAAAAAATACCTCTTTTCCTGTCCTACAACCCTGATAAAACAGCCTTCTTCTATCTATAATATTCCAATGTGTTTACCCTACAGTTCCGAAAAAAAACAATAGATGGCGCTGATTTTTTCAAAAATATCGAATACCTCTTCGCTCATTCTATGTTCCTGATACTCAAAAAATTTTTTCTCTATCAAATTTCAAAAAATTTATGGAAAAAAAATATTCGAGTATCAGGAACATAGAATGAGCAAGGAGGTATTTTCAAAAATATCAAATACCTCTTAGCTCATTCTATGTTCCTGATACTCGAAATTTTTTTTTTTCTATCACATTTCAAAAAATTTGTGATAAAAAAAAATTTTTAATTATCAGGAACATAGGATGAGCAAGGAGGTATTTTAAAAAATATCAAATACCTCTTTGCTCATTCTATGTTCCTGATACTCAAAAATTTTTTTTTTCCATCAAATTTCAAAAAAAATTTTAAAATAATTAAAAACAAAAAATTTTTGAGTATCAGGAACATAGAATAAGCGAGGAAGTATTTCGAAAAATATCAAATACCTCTTTGCTCATTTTATGTTCCTGATACTCGAAAATTTTTTTTTTTAATTATTTTAAAATTTTTTTTGAAATTTGATGGAAAAAAAAATTTTTGAGTATCAGGAACATAGAATGAGCGAAGAGGTATTTGATATTTTCTGAAAATACCTTCTCACTTGTTCTATGTTCCTGATACTTGAAATTTTTTTTTTTTATTATTTTTAAAATTTTTTTGAAATTTGATGGAAAAAAAAATTTTTCGTGTATCAGGAACATAGAATGAGCAAAGAGGTATTTGATATTTTAATAAAATTGGGTCGATTTGTATTAGGAATATAGGAGAACGAAAGAGGTATTTAATAAATTAAAAACAGAAATAATTTTTCACATATTTTTTTCTATTTTTACTGTTATTATTTATATTTATTATGTTTATATAATCATTATTTCATTTAAAAAAAAAAAAAAAAAGAAAAATTCATCAATCAGTTCCATTAAAATAATAAAAATAAAAAAAAAAAAGGAAAGAAAAAAAAATATACATATATAATATATCAATTAATGTTTCAAGTTAATTAAAAATAATACACACTATCTGCCAAATGAGATGAAAAAAAAAAAATAATAAAAAAAACGGATTATAATAATTAAATATACATGTTGTGGTTTTCTTTTTTTTTTCAGGAATTTCGTTTAACCATGGTGTGATGAATAAAATAAATGATAATGCTAATTTTAAAGAACATAATCAAGCTCATATCTTATATATTGATTTTTTGGATCATTAACTATTCTTGGATAACCAGCAACAAGTGCATCTTGTCCACCAATATACAATGAATTATATATTTTCCAATAGACATCTCTGACTTTTCTTGCTGGATGAAATAAGCCTTGTAATGTATATTGTAATATTTTAATTGGACCCAATGCAACACGTAAACCATCAACAGCATCCATAAATGCTTGTACTAAATGTGGTGATGTTTCAAATACATTTGGCCATACATGATTAAGTAAATGTATTAATGCATCTTCACAACCAAAACCATAAACACCAAGTGCCATATGTTTAATAGCAGCACATGCTGTTTGACGATGTACCAAATCACGATCCATTAATGCATCTTCCAACAATGGACTTACAGCATATATATAATCTTTTCCCATTTCACCAATATATTCAAACAAAAAACTCAATGATTTAAGTACACCATTTTGTACATTTAATTCTGGTACACGATATTCATTCATTAATGCTGGTAATACAGTAAATGGTGAACATGTTTCAGCAACAATTGCAATAGCAACAGTTGTACATACACGATTTTGACGTTCTTGTACTTTTAAATTATTTAATAATGTTGCTAATACATCATGTGGACCAATTGCTTTAGCAATATAACCAAATGTATTAACAGTTGCACGTCTTATAGCTTTTTTATGGGCTTTTAATAATTCTAATAATTCAAAACATATTCTCATCCATTCACGTGCTGATACATATTCTGGTCCACGATCAGCAATTCTACCAACAAGATCAATACAATTTTCTTGTACTTTTTCATGACGATTTTTTAATATTGGTGTTAAACGTGGTAATAAATCTTTAATTGGTGGTGTCATTTTAGTCATACCAATAACATTTACAATTGCTTTTAATGCACCAAGTATACTACCCAATACTTCTGGATATTCTTCACCTAAATATTCATATAATACAACACCAAGATGACCCATTAATTTTTCTTCTTGACATGTTTTCATAACAACAGCAATACGTGATATTAAATCAGCAGCTTGTTGACGTACTTTTGCTGATTTATTATTTAATCTCCATAATATTGTACCACATATTTGTGGTAAATATGCTTTAACACGTTTACCAAGTGTATTAACAATTGTACCAAAACCATTCAACATAACAACATCTTCAGTTGTTTGTTCTTGAAATGCATATAATATACCATCAATAAGTTGTTCTTCTAATCTTGAATCAACATCAGCAGCACCTAAATTACCCATTATTTTTTCAATTGTTTCCATAACCATTTTTCTATATTGTTCATTTTCATCTTTAAGATCATCAACAATACGATTTATAATTTCAGATGCACCAACTTTATTTGCAATTTCAACAGTTGTATCAACAAGTTGACGATAATTTCTACGATCAAGTGCCATACGATGATTCCAAAAATGTTTAAAAAAATGTACAAGTATATCATCTTTAATATATGATGCTTCAACACCATCAGTACCACAACATTGTTTAACAACTTTTAATACAATTTTTTTCATTTCTTCATCTGGTGATTGAAATTCACGTATTAATATTAACATAACTTCACGTGTATAATAATTTGCATATTCAGCATCCATCAATGGTATTAAATAACCAATTGCTTTTAAAAATGCAGCAAGACCTTTACCACGATGTGTTCTAATACCTTTCCATAATGGTTTTAATACTGAATCAAAACTTTCAATACCATATGGTGTTGCTGCTTCAGCAAGTGCTGCAATAGCAAGAGCTGTTATTGTACGTACTTTTTGTTGTTCATCAACTAAACCATGTTCAATAATTTCAACAAGTGATTTTAAATGTGGTAATATTGCACAACCCATTAATATTGCAATTTGTTGTACAATTTTAATACCAGTATGACGTGCTTGCCATGATTTTTTAGATCTACATACAGCTTTTAAAAATGGTAATAATGATGGTATACCAAGTGCACTAGCAACAACAGCAAATGCACGTGCTGTTGTATTTCTAACATATTCATCAATATTATCAATATCAGGACGCATTGTTGATATCATTGTTGCAAGTCCAGCAGCTTTTGCTAAATTTGATATTATTTCACGTCCTTCAACACGTGCATAATAATCTTCATCAATTAATAATGGTTCAATAACAACTAATATTTTATGTACATATGGACGTACAAGATCATCAAGTTTATATAATATTCTATCAATAACTTTAACAAGTAAATGACGTTCTTGATCTTCAAGTGTTGGTGACATTAACAGTGGTAATATTTGATTAAATAATGGACCAGCACCAAATTCACGTGCTTTATCTGTTATTTGACGTAATGCTGCTTTTCTCATTGGTGGTGTACCATTTTTAATTTTTAATAATAATTTCATTATTTTTCTTTCTTTTTGTTCTTCTGGTGTTAAAGTTTCTTCATCAACATCAACTAATAATTTATCAAAATATTGTGCATCTTCTGGTTTCATAAATGGTAAATTACCTTTTGGTTGATTATCAATATATTTTGCACTTTTATCTTCTGTTTGTATAAAAAAACCTTGTGGTGTACCAGCCATTGGTGTTGGTGTTGCTGTTAATTTACGTGCTGGTGTACGTATTGGTATATAACCAACTGGTGGTTGTAATACTTTATAACCTGGTGGAAATAATGAATCAAGTTCATCATCAGATAATGGACGATTTCTTTCATCAATTTCTTTTTCCCAACGAAATGCTTGTAATTGTTCTGGTGTCATTGACATCATATGTCCTGGTGTTGGTGTTGCAAGACCCATAGCTTTATTACCAATTGGTGTTGCTGATGATGGTGTCATTAAATTATTATTTTGATGTGGTGTTGTTAATGGTGTTGCTGGTGTTTGTGGTGTCATTGAACCTGGTGTTTGATTTGATGGTGTTTCATCCCATCTTGAACGACGTTTTGATGCTGATGGTGTTGGTGTTTCTTGTATTAAATCACCACTAATACGATCAGTACGTGGTGTTTCAGCCCAACCACTATTATGACCAGGTGTTTCACGATCTGTTTTTGGTGTTTCATCCCAACGATTTCTACGTGATTGTGATATTTTATCTGCTGGTGTTTCACGACCAGGTGTTACTGCACCAGGTGTTGCATGACCTGGTGTTGCTTCCCACATACGTGTTGATTGTCCAGGTGTTGCACCTGGTGTTTCACCACCTTTACCATGTCCTGGTGTTTCATCCCAACGTACAGCAGCTGGTGTAACATCTGTATTTTCCCATGATGCTGTTGTTGTTGTTGTTGTTGCTCCTGTTGTTGTTGTGGTTAATGTTGTACCAGCTGTTTTTTTAATTGGTGGAGCATCCTCAGTTTGATCCCATCTTCCACGTTTTTTAACAACTGGTTTTTGATCACCATTTGTTTGTAGTGTACCATCTTTTTTCTTTTCAAGAATTTGTTTTTTTACCTGTATAAATAAAATTTTATATAAATTATTAACAATCTTTTCAACTTACAAGTTCATTTTTGTCGACTATATAAAAAAATATTTACCTCTATTTCTTCTCCTCTAACCCATTGTTCTTTCATAATAACATTGAATGTCCTTGCTCCTGGTTCTGGTGTTTTTCCACCTGTAATCACGAAAAACCACACAAAATACAACTATTAATAAACAAATAATTAAATAATTTCTTTCTTTTAATTTTCTATCATTAAAAAAAAAAATATGTGTTTATATAAATATTATTTTTAATTAACAAAAATGACAATGACAGTCAGTTTGTATTGTATGACTCGATCACAATTATTAATTACTTTTTATTTATTTTTTTTTTAAATTAATTTTTATATTGTTTTTTTTTTTTCTGTTTTTATTAGTCAATTAATAAATTGTCAATTAATGGTAAAATGCCCTGTCGAAAATATTTTATATATTTTTGTTTTATTTATTTTCAATTTGATCGAGGCTACTAAATTTGCTCTTAATAATTATCTTAATTATTTTTTTATTATTAAGATAAATTAAAAGAGCTGTAATTCAGTAGCCAGGGCATTTTAAAATACGTACGTGATGGGGAGTTCTTAATGTTGCACAGAGAGCATTGTCCTGCTCACATCGCCTCCACATCTCATTAAATTCTTTAGCCATCTAAAAATCAACTCATGTCTCGTTAATTTTATTTATCATCCCCACATTCATTCACTATTCAATCATTCTTTCTAATTTTACAAAAAAAAAAAAAAGAAGAAATAAAAATAATACATTGATAATTAACAAATTAACTAAATCAATTTAAAATCAATCTAAAAAATTGAAAAATATTATTATTCTTTAATCTTTTTCGATTTCTTCTTTTTTTTTTTTTTTCTTTACTTTTAAATTTGACTCAAATTTAACAATGAAGAAAATTTACTTTTCACTTGTTAGCAATAAGCTATCTTATAAATTATCAAGAAAAAAAAAAAAGAAAACAAAGTAAAAAGTAAATTAAACGACATTGATAAAAAAAAAAAAAAAAACTTTTAAATTTTCGCGTTATTTTTTTTTTTTCAACCTTGGATAGGCAATCCTGGGAATACTGGATGATTCCAATTCAGCTGACCCTCACTAGGATTGGAAAACAAATTTTATACATTAGTACAAGATTTGAAATTGATTTTTTTTTTGTTTTGTTGTTGTTTTGATTTTTCTTTTTTGTTTTCACAAACATTTTTTTCATTCATTCATCAACATTCATCATGACTCTAATTAAATAATCATCTTGACAAAAAAAAAAAAAAAAAAACAAATTAAAACAATGTGTAAATAATTTTACACCCCTACAAAGTTTTATAAATTTTTTTAGAAAATAAATACTTTTTTTTTTCAAGTAAAAGTAATCTAATAAATAATTGGTAAAATTTTTCTTTCTATAATTATAATTTTCATAATTTGTAAATAAAATATTTTAATAGTACTAACCATCAGCAAATGGATCATTTCTATCTGGTGAAATGACTCCAATTGTTCGACGTTTTTGTTGATATTCATTTGCTCCAACACGATCACCAACAGTTGGACGACGTCGATCAGCAAATGGATCATATTCTTTTCCAGTCTAAAAATAAATTGTTTATTAAATATTCATAATAACATATTATATAATTTTATTTATACTTACTTGAGCAACATCATTGAGCAAAGCAGCTGGTGCATTAAATGAAGGTCTCTTTGAACCAAAAGAAACTGGCTCGAATTCTTCATCCTAAATTCAAAACAAAATTCATATTAAAACAACAATAAATTACTATACTAATATTTTAATTTCAATGTAAATATAATACCAACCTCGACTTCATCATTTGCAGCAATTGATGTTACATATCCATCAAATTTATTATTGGTACCATCATAAATATCTTGATCATAATAGCCTGTTTTTCCAAGACCAACTTGTTCTTTTTCAGTAACTGATGATTGTATATCTTTTTTTTTCGATTGAATTTCTTTAATTTGCGCTTCAATATCTGAAAAAAACAATTAAACACAAATTAAATTACAACAAATAAGAATTATAATACATCAGCATGATATTTAATTGATGACTAAACAATTAATAATAATTTTATTATTATTAAATATTGTTGATTAATTTATAAAGCTTAACCTCAATTGACTTGACAAAAATCAAAGTCATATTCATAATATTAATCACATATTTACAAAAATTGTTTATCAATTATTTACAAATAAATATTTCAATTAAAATAAATATAATGTTATTGGATTAATTAATTTAAATGATGTTTAATTATTAATATACCTTCATGAGTTCTTGGGATGGAGTCCATAGTGTCGTTTAGTGTCGTTTTTACAATATCAAACCGACTAAAAGAAAAAAAAAAAAGACAAGCACAATACCGAGTGTTAAACACCGGTTAATTAACAAAATTTATTGACAAACTACTATTTTAATTTGTTTATTGAATTGTTTATTTATTATTTATAATGATATTTTATTTACTTTTATTGTATTTTCATTGAAATACACAAAAAATATGTGAAAAATCGCAATGATTTTTGTGTGTATTCGGCCATTTATGTGTCACTCTCTCCTCTCTCTATCCCTCTCTATGCAGGAGAGAGAAAAAAAAATATATGTCCGTCATTTTGTGACTCGTATTGGCGCCAATTTTTAAACACAATTTTTACAAATTCAAAATAAAAAAAAGCTAATAGTATATTTACCGAAATTGTTATTATAATTATTTTAAATCAATTTTCTTTTTGCATATAAAAATAATTAATAGTGTTTATTAAATAAAATAAAAAAAAAAAAAACAATTTAATTAATCAATAAAATTATATGACAAATAAAAAAGTAAACAAAATAATTAAATGGTAACTACAGCAACGTTTCTATTTTAGATCATGAAAAAAAAATAAAAATAAAATGAAAATGTCAATTAAGTAATAAAGAAAAAAAAGAGCTAATTAAAAATAAAAAGGTAAAATTGAAATTAAAAAAAAAAAGTTATTACTTTTGTGAATATAAAATTAAGTTAATTATTTAAAAAAATGATTAGTATTGTTCATCCTCAAGTTGCAACAAAACCACCAATAAATAAACATTGTACTATTAAAAAACCATTAAAAAAATGTAAATTAATACAAAAAAAATTAGATAATAATAATAATATTAATGAAAAAAGTGAAGCTTTAAAAAAAGATACAATTGAATTACCTGATAGCTGTAATAATAATAGTAATCAAAAATTTATTGACAATAATTCAACGTCATTTGATAAATTATGCAATATGATAAATGATTTGGAAAAAAATTTACAACAAGAGCATGAAGTTTTGTCAGTAAATCAATGTTTTTTACCAACTGAAGAAGTTCCAGTTGCATCAACAATTGATCATCATGAACAAGTATTAAAATATATTAGAAAATAAATATTATTTTTATTAAATTTGAATATACTGTAATATTTTTAAATGATTTTTATAATTATTAAAATGATTTTTTTACAAGAAACAGCCGGAGAAAGATAAACCTGCTGAATTTTTTATCAAGGAGGGATCAACATACGAGGATATTATGAAATTTTTAAATACTCTAGATGATGATTGTTCAATTCCTGATTTTTTAAAAATAGAAAAACAATTAAATAATAATAAATTACCACAAAATATTGAAGATTTTTTTTTACAAAAAAATAAACAACAAATTGACTCAAATAATTCAACAAGGTAATTAAAATGTATGATAAAATTTATGAAGTTTAATAATTAATAATTTGTATTGATAATTTAAGAAATAAAAATATAATTATTGGAAAAATACGAGATGATGAATTAGCAACAGCACTATTAAAACTTGAAGATCGTGAAGCAACATTAAAATTATTAAAAGATGAATTAAAAAATGAACGTAAACAAGCTTGTGATAAATTAAGCAAACAAAAATTTGATTTAACAAATGAATTACAAAATCAAAAAATTAAATATCAAAATATAATAAAACGTCATCAAAAATTTATTGAACAATTAATTGAAGAAAAAAAAGTATTAACTGAAAAATGTGATATACTTGGACAAAAAATTAAAGAAATTGAAATAAAACAACAAAAAGATATTAAAGTATTAATTGATAGACATGCTATTGAAATACAACGTGCACGTGAATTATGTATGGCATCAGAAAAAATAAGACGTGAACGTTGGCTTGAAGCAAAAACATCCAAAATTAAAGTAAAAAAAAAAATTCTATAAATTATTTCTATAATCACAAATATCCTGAGCAATAATTTTAACAAAAAAATATTCAATAGAAAAATAAATAAACATTTCATACAATATTTAAAAGATTAATATGAAAAAAAAAAATTAAATTTGAAATAATAATAGCATTGTGTCATTACAATAAAATGACTAATTAATAAATTTTTAAATTAATTAATTTTGAATTTATCAAAGATATATGATTAAAGTAAATTTTAAATAAATAAATAAATTTTTAAATGAAATATTTATTTATTTATCGTATGATATACTGTTGTCATAATTTTTTAAAAATTCAAAATAATCATTAAATCATTATGTCAATATGTTACTATGCTTTTATTATTTTTATAATGATTTATTTTAATTTTTAAATAGCTTATTAATTCTATACTAATACATGCTTCATGATGTATTCCTTTTTTTCGGCAGGGAAATTATTTATCAGGATATTTATTTTGTTGATTGTTTTATTTTGTATTTTTTTTTTAAATTAAATCAATTAGGAAATGACAGTAAAAGGTTTAGAGCCAGAGCTTCGAAGCATGGTTGATCAACATCAACAAGAAATTCAAGATATTAGAAGTGCTCATATGAAGGAACTTCAAGATGTTGAACTTCGTACAATACGAAGATCAAATCAACAACTTGAACAATTACGAATTGAATTAACAGAAAGTCATGATAAAATATTAACAAATGAAAAAGATGCAATGAGAATGAGATTTCAAATTAAATATGAAGAACAAGAAAAACAATTGCAAATACAACAACGTAATTATTTTCAACAACTTGAAAATGAAAAAATTAAATTCAATAATGAATTGTCAAAAAAAACTACTGATTATAATTTATCACTTGAACAATTGACCCAAAAATTTCAGGTATTTTTTTTTAAAATTTTTAATCTCAATTAACTTAAAAAAGAAATAATAAATTTTAATTTTATCAGGATAAAATTGAACAATTAAAATGTCAAAATGACATTGAAAAAAAAAACATAAAAGAAATAATTGATGCTGAAAAAGAAGCATGGATTAACAATTTTAAAAGACAACAAAATATTAAATTAAGTATATCAGAGGCAAATTTACGTGAACAAATAATAAAAGAACGTGATGAACAAATTGAATTAACAATTGATCGTTATGAAAAAGAAAAAAATAATATTAAAATAAATTTACAACGTGAAACAGATAATACAATAAAGTAAACAATAAATAAAATATTTAATTTAGTTTTTTAAAAAGCAACAATATTAATAAAACAATTTAATTTAATAGATGTTTGAAAGACAAATACGAATCCGAACTACAAGTTGTTTGTGAGAATGAAAAACTTGTAAGAGATAAGCTATTATTAGCTGAAGAAAAATACAACGAGCTAGAAATTAAATTAGAAAAAACCGAGACTAAATTAGGAAAATGTTTGGCTGATTTTAAAGAAGAGACTTGTGTAATTTATGAATCCAAAAAAAAAAATTACTCCAACTGTTGGAAGAGATAACAGATTGTTTGTTTAATTAATTGGTTTTTTTTTTGTTTTATCTTTTTTAGATGGTTGAAAGATTAACTAGAGAACGTGATCATGCTAAAAAATTAGCAAGACAAGAAATTGAACATGAAAAACGTGAACTTGAAGATAAAATTTCGTCACTGTACAAAGAAATAACTGAGATTAATAAAAATCGTGATACACACATGACACAATTATACAGCAGGTAAACAAAAAAATATAAAATTAAATATTTTAAAATATATATAACTAATCTTTTAAATTTTTCAGAATAAAATTAATAATAACACAAAAAGATATGTCAATTAAAAATATAACAAATCAAGCTAATGATTTTAAAAATAAATGTGAACATTTAGAAAAATTATTGGATCAACAGAGAAAAGAATACGTGTTAAAAAATTTATAAGAATAATTTTTTTTCTCTACTGATTTTAAAATAATAATTTATTAAAATTTAATTTCTCTTTATTTAAAAAAAAAAAAAAGAAAAGAGATTGACGTTTGTATGAATTGTTTTAGTATTTTTTATTTTAAAATTATTCTATAAATTTATTTGAACTTGTATAAATTCAATTTGTGTTAATTGAGAAAGTTTTTTAAACCATTCGTTTACTTATTGTGATGAAATTGTTTGTCGATAATAATTTTCACACTTATTTACACTTTTTTGACAATTTGAACGACATCTTCATCATTGAGAACATGATCTTTACCAACTTTTTGAGGCTGATGTTTTACAGATGAGCCCCAAACAAGTGCACTAAAAAAATAATAAATAAATTTAATTAATTTTGTAATTTATATTTGAAATAATTAATAATAAAAAAACTTACTATTTAAATTCCTTAGCAATTGTTCGATGAAGTTTATTACAAAAATCTTCAACAGATCGTCTCTCAGTATTGAGAACAACTGGTGAATTATAATCAGGAAGTTGTCCTTTTGGTTTAGTATAACTATTTTTAAAAAAATAAAATATAATTATTATTTAAATTGTTTATACATGTATTTGTTGTATGAATGTTTTTTTTTTTATATATAAAAATTTATACTTACATTCGAACTAATTTCAAATAATCCCACATTTTTTCAAGTAAATCATCAAAGTTCCATTTATGATGAGCAGATATTGGTACACAATGAGGAATTTTATAAATAACATCCAATTCCTCAATACTAATTTGATCTGAAAATAAAATTAAAAATAAATTATTAACACTATGCAAGAGTTTATTTTAATTATCTCTAGTCAAACTAATAATATATTTACCAATTTTATTAAGAAGATAAATGCATGGTACATAAACACGATTTCCTTCAATAATATCAATCAAATCATCAGCAGATGCATCATATCTCAAAGTAATATCAGCATTATGAATTTTATACTCTGATAAAATAGTTCTGACTGTTTCTAAATCAAGTTCACTTTGTGTACACTAAAAAAATAAATAAATATAAATAAGCTACATTTAAATTTGAAAAAAAAATAAGACAATTAAAAAGAAAAAGAACAAACCATTGTTTGTAGATTAATACCACCCTTTTCCTTTTTACGAAAATTAATATTTGGTGGTTGTTTATTTAATCGTAATCCAAAACCTTCCAATTCATGTTCAATAAGACGTTTATGTCCAAGTGGTTTTAGTACATCAAGTACAATAAATATAAGACTACATGTTCGTGCAACAGCAATAACTTGTCTACCACGACCTTTACCATCTTTAGCACCTTCAATAATACCAGGAAGATCCAACAACTAAGAAATAAAATTTTAATTATAAATTAAAACAATTGAAAATGATTTTTTTTTTTCTTCAAAGTAATCTTTGTAATCTTTGTAATGTTTATAAAAAATTACCTGAATTTTAGCACCTTTATATTTTATACAACCTGGTACAGTTGTTAATGTTGTAAATTCATATGCTGCAACTTCTGAATAAACACCAGCAAGTGTACTTAATAATGTTGATTTTCCAACAGATGGAAAACCAACAAAACCAATTCTAGCATCACCAGTTTTAGCAACTTCAAAACCTTGTTCACCAGCACCACCACCACCACCTTTTGGTGTTATTAATTCACGTCTTAATTTTGCTAATTTTGCTTTAAGCATTGCCAAATGTCCAGATGTTGCCTTATTTTTTTGGGTCCTGCCCATCTACATGACAAATAATGACATAAAATTTAAAAATAAAACAATAAATATAGAGCTTGTTTTTCATCATCATTAAAATTAATCATCAAACATTAATAAGAATTTGCAATTTTTTTCATATAAAAATTTTTTATGTTATTGAAATTTTGCATATAATTTTCTTCATTTTAATAATTTCATTAAAAAATTCATAAGTGAGGTTACCTCAGACTCGATGGCAGAAATTTTCTCCAATATTGTCGACATTGTTGTTGTTTATTAATCCCTTTGTTAATTAAAAATAATTATATTTTAATTAATTGATTAATTATTTTTTGAACTTGTCAAATTGAGCTTGTTCAAAATAATAACAAATTTTTTTTTTATTTATTTTTAAACACACGTGTTATGTTGTCCAAAAATTATTTAGAGTTGGCATCAATAAGGCAGTTTACATTTTTCATTAATTTTTTTTTTTTATTATTTTTGTCGTACGATGTAAATAGACTTGAAGAATCCAAATCCATCTCTTTTACTAAAACAAAAAAAATATATTTTTCATTAATATAATTTTCAATTTATTACTAATCAATTAACAATGCATAAAAAAAATAATAATAACACATAAAATTTTTTTTTGTCATAGTTGATTTTAAATAGACAAAAAATAAAAAAAATAAACAGAAAAAAATATTTTTTTTTAAATTAAAACAAGATAATAGATATATCATTATCAGATTGGTTTTTTTTTATTTTTATTTTTTTAATTTTATAAAAATAAATTCTTATCAAAATAAATTTCCGTTTTTAGATATTTTTTTTTCCTTAAAATTTTCAAAGAATTATTATTTCATTGTGATACTAGACAAGGCAATATCATGAAAGTATTATTTATAATTTTAATTATTACAACAACATTTCAAGTCTTAAAAAAAATACATGGTAATATTTAAAATAGAAAAAATATATTTATAAAATAGAAATTATTATTTAAAACAATTATTGACGTTCTAAAAAAAAAATACTAAATTACTAAATGTATTGTTAATTTATTTACTTAAAAATTTTTGTTTAAAATTTATATTTACATTTATAATAATAATTAATTTTTATATTATAGCTAAAAATGTGATTAATGAAATTTTACATGTTAATGTAACGTTTACATCAGTATTAATTGATGACGAAGTCGAAATAAATATACCAAAAATACCAGGATCTATTATAAAATGCGAGACAACATTCACTGGAATACATAAAAATATAACAAAACTTGATTTAATGAATGACACTAATACCAATTTAAATAACGGATTAATTTTTCATAAAAATAAAACTACTATAATAGACACATGTTCATTTAAAATTAATAAATTTCCAATTGAATATTTTGGTTTATGGAACATTACTACATTCTACAATTATGATACATCACGAAGTAATATATTTTTCAATTAAATATTATACAACATGTATAAATTAAATATAACTAATTAGTTGATTTAATTACAGCAAATATTGAGGACAAATCAACATACATAATTGCCATAAGCGATGAAAAAGACAACGGTGATTTAATTGTCAGCTGTAAGTAATAAATTTTTGATACTTTTTGGTTCTATTATAATTTGTGTGTGCATTTATTTTTTTAGATAATCCACAAATTATTGCTGAAAAAGATTACATGTACTTAATGGAAACAAATATTATTGATGGAAATATAAAAAAATGTATAGCTGTACAAAAAATTAATGGTACTGAAATAATTTATTCGACAACAGTGAAAAATTCACATATAGATTTTAGATGGAGTAATAATAAATGTGTATTATGGATTTTACAATTTAATGAAACTTTTTCTGGAACATGGAAAATAACTGGTTATTATTTAAAAAATAAAAATTTGACACAAACAATTATGCGAAGTACAAGTATTTATAATATTTATACAAAAAGTGTGAGTAAAAAAAAAATTGCAACAATTTGTAAAATCATATTAATCAAAACACAATTTTTTATTTTAGTATGTTAGAGTTGTACCAGATAATCATGCAGAAGTTGAAAAAGGCCAGTATGTTATAATTGGATTTAAAGGTTTAAATACAACAAAATTTGAATATAAAATTACAAAATATTTAATGGATAATCATGACGAGGTAACTAATTAATTACCTAATTTGTTTATAAGCTCAAGAGTAATAAATAATTGTAAAATAATAATTATTTTACAGATGAAAATTTATAATTTAAATGATCCAGCAATTCAAAAAATTCAAGACAATAAAATACGAATTCGTATTGATGATTCAGTTGAATGGTACGAGTGGTATATTGAAGAATATTCTCATGATAATTACCACATTAGAGAAGCTGTTTTTTCAGTTGAAGTGAAGGATAATATAATTGATAAATTAGATACTGTTAGATGATTTAAAAAATTAAAATAAATAATTATATTTTCATGCTGTTAATTAATATTATATTGTCATTTTTAGTATGATGTTTATTGGCTAAATGGTTCACATGTACGTGTAACACTTGATGATTATAAAAATTCTTATTGTGAGTTTGAAAGTCCAGATGAAATAATTTATCAACGAGTCAATTTAAATTCACAAAAAATGAAATTTTATAAAATTGCTACAGTTGATGATGAAGGAACATGGACAGCTCGTTATCTTCTTAAAAAAAATACAATTTCTTTGAAAGAAAATAAATATATTATCAAAGTAACTCGTAAGTAATTTATACTTGTTAAAAAATGGAAAAAAAATTAATTAATTTGACTGAGTGTTTGTCTTTTAGATCCAAATAAAATTCACATTATTATTAAAACAATTGAAAATGAATTTTCCATTCAATATATATCAAATAAAAAATTATCAGGATGTATTATTGAATTTTCTGAATCAATAAATTTAACTGAAGATTATAAATTGTATATTTGTACAATTAAAAGTGAAAAAATATCAGAAAAACATTTTAAAAAATATGAATTTAATTTAATGGAAAATAATGATAATATAAATTATAAAATTAATGTACAAAAAAATATAATTGGTATTGATGATGAATTGCCATTTTATAATGGAATAATTTATGTTAAAAATGGTGAAAATATTTGGGTAAATTAAATGCAAATTAATTAAAAGATAATTCAAATTTTTAAGTATAAAATTATTTATAAACAGGTGCAGTGTCTTTATGATGATCCACTTGAAAAATGTACAATTGAGGGTCCACATGGATTTAAATATGAAATGAAAGATCCAGATAAATTAGCTAAAGGTAAATGTAGAATGATTATTTTCGAAACGAATGAATCACATGAAGGAAATTGGTACTGTAAAATTTTATCAAATGGAAAAAATAATCAAGTTGTTTATGTTGAATCAGTGTCATCATTAAAAATCATAGGTAAAAATTTAATAATATATAATTAAATCAACAAACAATTTAAAGTTTTTTTAAATTTTTTAGAAGAAAATTTCATTACATCAAATGTTTTGGCATATGATGAATTTTTTTGGCAACAAGAAAATAATTACAACAATACTAATGTTAATAAAAAAATACTAACATGCAAAGTACCAGATAAAATAAATATTAAATTTTGTAAATGGACTGGACCAAATTACATAAATATAACTGAAAAAAGAGTAGAAAAAAAATACACAGCTATTGTAAATTCACGTAATTGTAGTCTTCATATAAATGGTGAGTATATTTTTAATTAAAAAAAAATTAATATCAATGTAATTGTCATGTTAATATTATTTTTTTTTTAATTTCTTAGACATGGATGCTGAAGATTTTGGTGAATGGTATTGTTACGTTTATTTAGAACATCAAAATAATATAATTTTTGATTACTCAAAAATGAATTTAAAATTACCACAAGTTCTTGAAGATAAAAGTAATTGAAATTGAAAATTTACAATGATCTTGTTTGATTATTTTAATTTATTTACTAATGATGATGTTTTTTTTTTTTTTTTCTTGTTATTGTAGATTTTAAAGCTTATGATTATGAATTGTTGGATGTTGTTGTTCATAATAATGCACATTTAAAATATAAACCACTTAATAATTCTCAAAAAATAAGATACTGTAATTGGATAAATCCAGATGGAAATTATTTATTTAAAAATATTTCTACTAGTAAATATCAAAGTCAAAAAAATGATAATGATTGCCAAATGGAAATAAAAGGTTTATATTATTTAAAAAAAATATTTAATACTGTCTCTATGATTAAATTATGTTTTTTTTATTTTTTTCAGATATAAGTGAAAATGATTTTGGCAGCTGGACTTGTTGTGCAATTTTATTAAATACAAAAAGTGATAAATTATGCGGTATAATAAGAATACAAGCTGCATCAAATGAAATTTATAAATATATATTTTTAATTTTAAAAATATTAGGAGCAATTATTGGTTTATTTTTAGTAATTTGTATAATTTATTTTTTCTTTAAACAAATTAATTATAATTTATGCAGAAGTTATTGCAAAAATAAATTAAAATTAATTGAGTTTAGAAAAAATGTAAAAACTACGTGATATTTTATGTAAAATATATTTTTAAATTTCTAATAAAATAACGATAAGATTAGTATATTAAAAATATATAAAAGATTTTTTTTAATTATCAATTTTTATTATTTTATTTTTAAATTTTTGAGACAGACATTAAGGCTTATTAAAATTTTATTTGTCTTTTTATCTTATCATCTTATTTGATGTCAAAAACTTTCGTGATAAAAAAAGCGCGACCTGATTTTAAAACGAATAAAAAGCCTCTTAAAAGTAGATCAAAATTACAAGTGTACACAGTATAAAAATTAAAAAATTATATTCTTCAAGTTGTATTAAAATTATCATAGAAATATATTGACTTAATCATCAAGTTATGAAATTAATTTAAATGATGAAATATTATTTCTTGTGTCTATTATTTTTATTCAAGGTGAATTAAAATTTTTATTTAACTTTAATATAAATATTGCTGAGTTATTTAAAAATATATTTAATTTTTTTTTAAGGTATTTGCTTATGACAGCAATAATTCAACTGTCTCAGGTAATTAAATTATTTTACTTAATCCACAAAAAAAAAAAAAAATCAAAAACATAATTAAAAATTAATTTTAACTATCTCAAATTTTAATATTTAATTGGAAAATTAGTTTCTATAAATTTCTAATGAATTTTTTAGATATTTCAAGACCTGAACCACCATTAAATCCAACATTTGAAACAAGAAAAAATGAAACAGTAATTATTAATTGGGCACCACCATTTAACACAAGTTACTCTGGTTTTCATGTTGAAATTTTACCTGTAAATTTAACTCCTGATAATTCAATAATATCAATTGACATACCACCCCAAGAATCCTACATAATAATAAAAAATTTAACAGCTGGTGAGACATATAAATTTAAACTTTATACAATTTTAAATTCCAAAAAAAGTCTACCAATTACAAGTAAAAATTTAACAACAAATCCAAATAAACCTGGACAATCAAATGTACTATTTAAAAATGAAACAACATTACACATAACATGGCTTTCACCATTTCCATTTGGTATATTTTCACATTACAATATCAGCATTGCTCCATCTGATGCAACAACATCATTTTATCAATTAAAAAATAATAAAAATACTTCATCATTAAACGAGGCAATATTTAATAATTTAATACCCGGAAAATTATACAAAATAATTATAACAACAATATCAAATAATAAAAAATCAATTCCACAAATTCTACAACAACGAACACTACCATTAATGCCAACAAATTTAACAATAAATAATATAACAACTGAAAGTTTTAAAATAACATGGAATCCACCAAATAAATTATCACAATTTGATTATTATAAAATAACATTATTAACTGATGAAACAACAACAACAATAAATCAATTAAAAAATGAATCATCATGGTTATTTAATAATTTAAAACCTGGTAATACATATTGTATAAAAATTCAAACAATATCAGATGATTTATCAAGTTTAACATTATCAAAAATAATAACAATAAAACCATTATCAATTTTTGATATAAAAATAAAACAACCAGATGATTGTGAATGTTTTGAAATTGATTGGAATTATAATAGTTCAAGTATTCAAGATAGTGTACATGTACAAATAAATTATTTAGAAATTGATGATGTTATTGATGTGATTGATAAACAAATAAATATTAATAATAAAAAAATAATAGCTAATGATATTTTACCAGGTAGAAATTATACAATAATATTAAAAACAATGAGTAAAAATATTGAATCAAATGAAAATATAATTTATCAAATAAGTAGACCATTATGTCCAATGATTAATCAAATAGTAATAACAAAAAATTTAGAAATATCATGGAAAACAGATGTTAATTCAAGACAACAAAAATTTCAAATAATATTAATAAGAAATGATACAAATACAGTATTAACTAAAACAACAATTGAAACAAAATTAATAATACCAAATATTTATCCTGGTGCTTGTTATGAAATTAAAATATTTTCAATAAGTTATGGTATAAATAGTAAAATAAATAATGATTTTATTATTATTCCACCTAGGCCACCAATTAATTTACATTTATCAAAATTATGGACTTTTACATCAGTTTTTATACGTTGGATTGAACCAAGTAAATCATTATTTAGTGAATTTATTGTTTCATATATTGCAAGTGATAATTTTGAATGGATAAAATTACCAGCAATAAATACAACTGAATTAGAAATAAGTAATTTAATACCTGGTGAAAAATATGTAATAAGAGTTAATACAATTAGTTATGGTGTTGAAGGTAATTATCCAGCTGAAATTAAACATATTATTGCACCAAAACCAGTAACAAGTGTTATTGTTATACCACATTATAATAATGCAACGTTATTTATTGAACGTCCAGAAGGGAGAATTGATTATTATATTATTGAAGTATCAAAACTTAATGAAAATAATGTCACTAAAATAGTTAATGTTATTAATTTTAATGCAACAAAAATTTATCCTTCTATTGAAATAATTGGTATTGATAATTTAATACCTGATGAGGATTATTTTATTTCAATATTTTCTGTATCACATCATGTTTTAGGTGAAGCTACAAATTGGAATACAACAACAGCTAAAAGTAATTATTTTTTATTTATGGATATTATAAATTTTTTAATTTTATATTTTTGATTATTGTTTGTTATTTTTTTTTTTTTAGTGCCAATTTCGGAATTATCAAGTGGATGCTTTTATGAAATAGATAAAAATAAACAAAATGATACACTGAATGGTGATCATATTTTTCTTAAATATTTAAATATTAAAAAAATAAAATAAATGGAAATAAATGGATCAATGATTTATAGTAAAAAATAAGATCTTATGCAGTTACTTAATCAAATAAATAAAATTCTACCTTTTAAGCAGATGTTCATCTTCCTACGTTGGTCATCAAAATGCTCCAACACCATGTAGTGGTTCATGATGATTCCATCAGCAACAATCAGCAGATTCAATGATTACACCATCATTAACACCATTTTTGCAGCACTTTATAAATAAATGCACTTGTTTTTTTCTTTTATCATTTCAACTAAATACAATTGAGAAAAATCAATCACTTTAAATATTTTATTGTTATTGGCTTGATAATAAACCATTTAATAAACTCAATTATTATTTAAAAATTATAATAAATATAATATTTTCAAATAGAGTATATTATTATTACTTGAAAATGTTTTATCAATTTCAAATAAAGATCTCACTGTTGACACTGATGAAATTTGAGCATTCTTTTGGACAGAGGCACTGTGTTCTCAAAGCTCCATAGACGAACAAGTGGTGCTTCTATTGTTAGCATCAACAGAGACTTACCAGAATAAATTTTTGGTAAACACTGATGAAGCTTAACAACAACGACAAGTAAATGTTTGCCAATAACAACAATAAGTGGTACATTAAAACAATCATTTAAATCAACAGCACCAGCACCACATCATGCTCTTGTTTTTTGGAGTAAAAGCAAGATAAAGTTTGCTGATGCAATCATATTAGATAGCATGAATCGTTGAGATTTATGCAAATTGATCATTTGGTAAATTCAATTAAAGTTGAAATTACACATAAATAGTCTTAATGTTGGTGGTTCATGTGTACCAGTAGTTGATGATTGTTAAATTAACACATAATTTATAAACAACTCCATTTCATTTTAAAGCACTTGGTAACACAAGCTAAAGTCAATGTATCTTATGACATTTTTATCACTATCATCATTTTCTTGGTGTATTGTATGTTATATTTTAGCAAACAAGTAGCATCAATTATCTCGATGGTTTTGTAGTGGACTTGTAGTTGTAGTAACTTTCTTTTCACATTCTTCTTTTTTTATTTTCTTCATCATTAAAACTTTTGCATATTTTTAACTGTAACAAAATATTTAATTATTATTGGGTGAATTTAAGATGGTACTTTTATTATTTTCAAATAATGTAAAATAACTCACTGTACTTGAAAATGATTCTGTCTCCAATGACAATCCAATTTAGTCATTTTTTTGGTCCCAGTTTTAATAATTGCATTTCATGAATTACATTTACAGAGCAGTCGTTTTAGCCACACTTTTTGATATCTGTGAACATTAAAAATGTTTAATAAACGTTGTGTTATGAATTTTTTTCAAATTGGAGTAATTATTGACAATAAAAAAAAAAAAAAAGTTGACAAAGACCATGAAAAATGGAAAATTGATGTTGAAATTTTACACATTATTATGATTACTATTAATAAAAAAACAATTATTACAGAACAAGGATGCTATAACAATGCTATAAATAATAAATATTTATAATTATTTTTGAATAGATTCATGATCTCTTTGTCTTTGTATAAATGACAATCTAAACTTGAATAATTAATTTTTTTTAGCTCAATTATTGATAAAAATTACATAATCATGTTTGGTTATGCATTAAATAATTGATAAAAATAAAATAACATGAAATTTACATACCATTTGTCCGGTATTTGCTAAATAAAAATTTGCCTTTGTCGGCTCCAACACCATTGACAAGTCCATTAATTTTTGATAAAATTCACAAAAGTCAGCAATAATTTATGTCACATTTTGTTCAGAATAATTTAATTGATTCTTTTAATAACAATTGATCATTGTTTAACAATTATTATTGCTAAAATAAGTCTTTAACTTTTCTTTAAAAATAAGAACCTAACCTTAAATGGTTAATTTTTTTTTTTTGTCACAATATATGATAAAATATGATAAAAAGTACGTAACAATGTTTGTTTATACACTAAATAATTAACAACATTGAAAAAACATAATATTTACATGCCATTTGTCCATTATTTAACAAATAAATGGCTGCTTTTGTCAGCTCCAAGAGCTTTGACATGTCCATTAATTTTGACCAAAATTCACAAAAATCAGCAATAATTTATATCACATTTTGTTCAGAATGATTTAATTAATCGATTTATTAACAATTTATAATTAATTAATAATTATTATTGCAAAAATAAGTGTAAAAAGTCACGACACTGAACGACACAAGTTTTCTCTCGCATGCTCTCACAAAGATGCGGCCATTTTGGATTTCGTTGCGCCACCTAGCTGACAAATTACCGACTATTATTTGTTGATAAGTAGAATTTTCCTTATCGACAATTATAAATTATTTAAAAAAAAAAAATTAATTGTTAAATAATTATAATAAATTAATTAAATAAAACGACAAGTTTATGATATTTTAGTTTGTATTAATAATATTATAATAATTTTTAGTTATATTTAAATTTTGTTCTTTAACCAAAGATGGATAATCCAATGAAATATAATGATCATAAAGAGTTTGTAATATTGGAATAAGTATATCTTGTCTAAAAACTGGATAACATGGATCCGTTATTGTCATAAAATAACTTTATTTTTATCTTTACTTGACCATTATTATGATTAAAATTATAAAAATATTTTTCGTCATTTAATGTTGATAAACTTGATGATTTTCTTGCTAATATTCACGTTTATATTTTTATAATTCAAATACAAACATAGACATAATTATTATCATATCTAACACACCAGAATATATTTTGTTTTTTTTTTTTTTTTTTTATTTATATTTTGATATGAGATGAAATATACATAGAAAACTTATTGCTTGTAGCATATGATTATTATAAGGGGTTTTTTTTTTTTAATTTATATTTTGATATGAGATGAAATATACATAGAAAACTTATTGCTTGTAGCATATGATTATTATAAGGGTTTTTTTTTTTTTTTTTTTTTTTTATATTTTTATCGTATGTTATTATTATGCTAAAAAATAGGTTGTTGACCACATGCATCAATATGACTGTTTTTCATTTTTAGATATTCTTCGCATAGCTTTTGAAAGAGGTCTTCCGAACTGCTTTATATTTCCATTTGAGATAGTGAACACAATTTTTTTGTAACAGAAAAAAAAAAAAATAAAAAACAATTATGAAAAATTGTTTACGAGTTTAAGAATATTTAAAATTATGCAATTCTTACGTGTCTTCAAACTCTGGATAATCAGGCCAGCTTTCTGCTGACTGAAGTTTTACTGCATTTTCGTGAGTATTTGGACTTATTTCTTTCAGAATCCATAAGTATTCTGCCAAAAGATCTTGTTCTAAATCCAATTGAGCTTGTCTTTCTTTTATCTGAGATGGTGTTAATGTTATGAATAAATAATGTTCGGTCCTCCTGTAATTTGACATATACATGATAATAAACTCGTGATTTATTGTCATTTTAATATTTATAAAATTAAAATAATTTACTTACTGCAATTCAGCTTCATTTTTTTTTAATAATTTGTCCAATTCATGTTGTCTTTCACGTTTATTCATTATTCGAATTTTGTTTATGATACGTTTTATGGGCACTTCAGAAGCTTTCTTTTCTTCTTCTTCTTCTTTTATAGCTTTATCAAAGACTTCTTTCATACCTTCTGATAGTTCTCCTTCGTCACTTAATAGCTGTTTAACTTGACGAAGTGAATCAGCTGAAGAAAGACTTTTTTGTAACGAAAAAAAAAAAAAAAAACAATTATACACATTTTTTACAAGTTTATGGATGAACTTAAAATTAGAAATAATGTAACTTACAGTGCCATTAAACGTTCCTCATGATCTGCTTCAAATTTTTCCATTTTTTTGGAAAAAGCTTTGACGTGTTTAGAAAAGCCACTATTTTCATCAACTTCAAATGATGGGGTTGAGTCTGAAACACTATAAAAGTCTCTTTTAAAATTATATTATATTACTAATTATTATGAAACGTCATAAATTTTACATTAGGTATTCGGTTGTGTTAAATGTTACAAGGTTATGTGATAAATTTGAGTATTTGTGCTTGAGTTGGCAAGAAACAACATGGCGGTCGGACGACTAGTCTTTATGATTGCAATTTGCAATATTGCCACGACCGCCATTACATATTGGACTTAATTAGAGATGCATAATTATTTCATTTATATGATTAATATTTGGGGTCAATTTTATCACATTCTCAAAGCCTTGTTAAAATCACTCGAATATCATAACTTTGAAATCACGCTTTTAATATATAAATAAAAAAAAACAAACTAAAAATAGGCCAACGAGAGCGGGGTAGCCATTTTTCCATATAATTATACATATATATAAAATGTAAAATAACACAGTGAAATAAAAAATTAATTTATTGTTAATTCTAATTTGAATTAACTTAAAAAAATTAACTTACTTAATTGAAGACATGATATTGGATCAATAGATGACAATGGATGATATCTTTCGACTTTCTGAATTCTGTTCATATATAGGTATGATGCCGTCGTATACTGGTAGGGATAAGTGGGGATAACCAACAACGGCATGGCGGCCAATGATAGCTTAGAATCATATTCTCGATATTCCCACTCATCGTTACCAGTCGACACATCTCCACCAGCTATAAATCAAGAGAAACATGTCACCGCCTAACCGTATCTGTTGACATGATTCTGAGCTATCATTGGCTGTTGATCGTCCCCACTTATCCCTTCCAGTCGAAACAACAATCTTTACGACTAACAACACCGGGGTATGGAAATTGCAAAATTGCCGCAGGTAAATATTTTTTATTATTGTTAGCTTTGTTTTTGTCAGTCAACAATTAATACGTATAAACAATAGTGAAATTATCAATAATAAATTAATTATGATGCAAAAACTAATTTGCGGTTAGGTTTTTTTGTCGTCGCAAGTCAAGTGATATTTTTTGGAATAAATAATCGTTAAACATTTAATATTATTTTATAAAATTATAAACTAACATTAATTAAACATTTTGTGTAAAAAAATTCCAGATTTTCTTTGATATGTCAAAAGTTATGAAACCTGGACAGATGCCATGACATTTACAACAAAAATTTGCTCCAGGTAAATAATTTTCATTATTTATAGCTTTGTTTTCATCGTTCAATGAATAATACGGATAAACAATATTTAAATTATAAATGAAATAATTAATTATGGTGAAAAAACAAATTTGGGTTTAGGTTTTTTTGTTGTAAATTTATTTACAAATTTTGCATTAAATGAATATTAAACTTGAAATGTTGATTGACAAAAATAATTAAATAAATAATAGCAACAAAAATTGAAATATTTATTATTATTTAATGTTACAGATGCAAAAAAAAAAAGGATAACCAGGAATTAATTGTTAAAATGACATGACAAGTGCAAAAGTCCTGGCTTTTTATTGGACAATAAAAAGTAGTGAATACTTTTATTTGTAATAGTTAAATTTTGTTATTTATTCAACTATTTAATAATATTTTTTTGTCAAAAATATTACAGATATCCTTGGATATTTTACGGTGGACAAACACCAGTGCATTTACAATGCAAAACAACCACTGGTAAATATTGATAATTAATTATTTAGTTATATATAAATCTTAACGATGCATGCAATCTAATATGATTGCACCAGCAAACTTTATCTTGCTTTTACTCCAAACAGTGGTGCTGGTGCTATTGATTTCAATGATCGTTTTAATGTACCACTTATTGTTGTTATTGGTAATTGGTAAACATTTACTTGAAGTTATTGTTAAGCTTCATCAATGTTTACCAAAAATTTATTCTGGTAAATCTCTGTTGATGCTAACAATAGAAACACCACGTGTTCGTCTGTGGAGCTTTTAGAACACAGTGCCTCTGTCCAAAAGAATGCTAAAAATTTCATCAGTGTCAACAGTGAAATCTTCATTTGAAATTGATAAAACATTTTCAAGTAATAATAATATACACTATCAAAATATTATATTTATTATAATTTTTAATTAACAATTTGGTATATTTAATGGTTTATTATCAAGCTAATAAGAAGAAAATATTCAAAGTGATTGATTTTTCTTAGTTGATATGATAAAAGGAAAAAAACTAAAGTGGTGTTGGTGTATTTTCTCAAAGATTGTTTTAAAAAAAGGGGTGTTGAACAGTATGACTATTGTGTTGTGTTGTGTGTGATCATTGAATTTGCTGATTGTTGCTGATGGAATCATCATGAACCACTACATGGCATTGGAGCATTTTGATGACTAGTGTGGGAAGATGAACATCTGCTTAAAACTGCCTCATAAATTATCTAAATAGACGTTAGTCCACTTCAATACTGTCTCCAAGGCTAGTCTTTTTGTCTTCCTCCTAGAACTTCTAAATAAGGTAAGAGGCCCCTTTGGTCACTCTTTTAACCAAACCCTCAGGGTAAAAGTGCGTCAACAAGCTTGTAACTTTAAAGAATTTATGTGATATTCTTTAAAGGTACTTGGTAATCCCCCAATATTTATATTGTATATATTTTTGTGACTTGTAGCTCACCTTGATTACTTATTATTTATTTATTTAAATTATTAAATTTCATGCACCAGAGTAAATGGTTTTAGTTGATTGATCAAGGTGTGCACATCAACCTGTCTATCTCAAACAGAGTAGACGGGGGTGAATAGGATGTATTTCAGGTATTGGTAAATATAGGACACCGAATTATTTTTTTCTACGAGATATTAGGATGTTTATTTTATTTCTTTTCAGGTTTATTATATATTTGCAATACTTAGATTTAAGTAATTTCTTGTTGAACGCACTTTACCCGAATACTTTTTTAAAATTGAATTTAATATACCTGCAGCTTCGAGCGCAAGCAAATAATTTATTATTTTTTTTTTTTATCTAACTTGTTTATCAAGTATTTTTTAAAATTTTTAATTTACTCGCGTATCGTTATCATGTACATCATGTACATCAGTGTAAATAGAAACAACAAGTAATCCATTAAAATTTGCTGCTTGAAGTGCAATATTATATTTTATTTTTTTTTATACCGCTTTATAATGTCATTTAAAGATTTAGTGCAAGTTAAATAATAAAGTGTTTTTTTATTTATTTCAGTAAGTATTAATATTTTATTTTATTATATTTTTATGACGTTGTTTATTAATTTTTCAATTTATCTTCCCTTCTCTTATCAAACGCTCGCTAATTTGATATACTACTAGAAACATCTAATCATTAAAAATCAAAGTTAAATAAATAAACAATGTATTTTGTTATAAATCAATTCATTAATTTAATACCAAATTATAATTATCAATTTATTTAAAACATCAATTTTCGTGTTTCCCACCAAAGATGCGCACTTGAAAAAAAAAAAAAGATTGCGCAAGTATTTTTTTTCTCCCTCTCTCGTTTTAGATGCACACAAGCTTTCTCACGTGTCAAATAGCGTAGATAAATATATAAACAAATAACAATGTCACTAAGAAAATTTATGCATCCAAAAAATAAATACAAAATTGAGCCAAATTTTCGTGATCTTGCCCAAATTTATCCGGAATTTCATCAACATGTCTACACGGTAATTTTTACTAAATAACAAATTCAAAAAATAAATTATTTCATTTATTCAAGTTAACATCTAACCTAAAATAAATTTAAATAAAAACAATTAATTAATTAATTAATTAAATATTTTCAGGATTTAACTGGTAAATTAAAATTTAATTTTAAAAGTCAAGAAAGTCTCAAGGTACTTGCTAAAATATTATTAAAACATGATTTTAATATTGATGTTGATATACCTGATGATAAATTGATTCCAGTACTTCCACTTAGACTTAATTATATTCATTGGATTGAGGATCTTCTTGAACATGCTAATGTAAAAAATAACATTGTTGGAATTGACATTGGTAATATTGTAGTATTATAAAAATAAATAAACTTAACATTAACAATAAAATTTATGTATTTTAGGAACTGGTGCTATTTGTATATATCCAATTTTATGCTCAAAATTATTTGGATGGAAAATGATAGGAACTGAAATTGATGAAACAAGTGTATCATCAGCAATAAATAATGTTAAAAAAAATAATTTAGATAATTTAATAACAGGTAAATATTAATTGTCTTAATTATCTTTTTCTTTTTAAAAATAATGATTGATTAATTTATTGTGATTGATTTTAGTTGAACATGCTGATCATAATATAATATTAAATAAATCATTAATTGATAATAATAATAATAATAGCTATTTATTTACAATGTGTAATCCACCATTTTTTAATAACAATCAATTAATGTTTAAAAAAAATAAAAAAAAACCACCAAGAAATGCATCAACTGGTAATAATAATGAATTATTTATTGATGGTGGTGAATGTAAATTTGTATTAAATATCATTAATGAAAGTATTATATTATCAACAAATATTAAAATATATACAACAATGTTGGGTCAAAAATCAAGTCTTATATATTTTCGTAAAGAATTTAAAAATAAAAATATTGATAATTATACATGGACTGAATTTTGTCAGGGATATACAAAAAGGTTTGTTTTTAATGTCATTATTCCTTTTGGAATTTTTGTAATTTTTTTTAATACAACTTTTACTTTTAGATGGGGATTGGCTTGGACATTTTTATCAAAAGATGTATTAAATTTACAAACAGCACCAGTTATACGTGAAAAAAATGATAGAAAATCTTTAAATAAAAAATCAAAAGATAAATTTTCAGTTGAATTTACATTTCCTCTTGATGATAAATGGACTGATTTTGAACTGATAATAAAATCATTGAAACAATGGATACAAGAATTAAAAGTATATATATTTTTCTTTAAATTATCATTTAGTAATTAGAATATAATCATAATAATAATATTTATTTATTTTATATAGATTGAAATGAAAGAATTAAAATTAAAAAATGACAGCTCAAATAGTTGGGTATGTAATTTAAAAACATATGAAGATACTTGGAGCCATGCTAGAAGAAAACGTCGTCTTGCATCAAGAGAAACAATTGAGTCAAAGAAACCACGTTTGGATGATGAACAAGTCAATTTAATAAATGGTAATTCATTAAATCAACAAATAAATTATACAGAAACAAAAAATATTTATCTTGAGTTTAGTATAACAGTTGTTTTGATAAATACTGATAATATACGAATAAATTTAATTTTACATAATGGTAATGGTGGTAAAATTGGTTTGGAAACATTTCGTCAATATCTTATTAATAAATTTAATATTAAAAATTTTTTAAAACAAAAAAATACAATTAAAAATTGTAAAAATAAAAAAAAAGGTTAAAAGGTTGTATTTATAAATAAAACATAAATATTCAAATTAACTATTTATCCATATATTTGTATACAAAATGGTTTATTATCATTTTTTTTTTTTTTTTAAACTATTATTATTGTTTATTATTTTATCATTCATCATGCTAATTATTTTTATTATTATCAAATGTTTTTTTTTTTTTTTTTTTGTTTTTGTACCAAATTATAATGTAAATTAGGCATATCCTCGGTTTATTTTATTTTTTTAAAATTAAATTTCAATTTAATTTCATTCACTCCTTAGGATTACTATTATATATCCTTTTTTTGTTTTTTTTTTTTTTTTTTTTTAATGGCTACTAACAGGTGCAATATAATATTTTAACAACAGATGATTTTAACAAAGAAAAATAATAAAAAACAAAAACAATGTGGATTTTTTTATAGAAAAAAAAAATCTTTTATCATGTTTTTGTTGCTTATATTTTGAGCTTAAATATTAAAAAAAAAAAACAAAAAAAAAACTGATGCTTGGTATAACAATTAACTCTTATAATCTAGTTTTTTTTTAAAAACTTTTCTAAACTATAAACTAGTTTATTCTTCGGCACTAAAACGAGAATTGATTCTTGTTGTCTTTTTATTATTTTTTTAGTTTTTTTTTTATTCATGATTTTCTTAGTTTTCCATTTTTTTTTTTTTTGATATTTGTTTATTGTTATTTTTACTATACTGTCGTTATTTGATAATTATTAAAAACACTCTGGATATTATTCAATTATTTAATTAAAAAATTTAATAATTTTTTTAATTATTAAAAATTATTTTAAAAAAAAAAAAACGAATTTATTTGATTGATTTCTTTTATAAAAACAATACTCCTTTAATTTTACATTCAATTGATAATTATTTTTTTTTTTTTTTTTGATTGGCAAATATCATGCATTATTTAGATTCTATTTTTAACTTAATTCTAAAAAAAAAAATCGCCTTCGAGTTGCACATTTTCACGACATTTGTTAAGCACTTTTTTAGAAAATGAAAAAAGAGAAGACACAATTATTATTTAAAACAGTAAGAAATTATTTAACATTGTTTTTTTTTTTTTTTTTTTTTGGACGTTTGCGAGTTGATAAATGTTTTCTGTAAATTTATAGTTAAAAAATTATTAAATCCTAATACTGTATATTTAAAATTAATATAAACAGTATATAAAAACAACAAAATTAATATTAAAATTCAAATTTTACAATTCATTTTCTATTTTCAATATGAAGAAATCAACTCGCTATTATTTTTTTTTTATATCAAATCATTCTCTTTTCCCACTAGAATTATATACAGTGTCATAAACAAAATTAACACAATTCCTCAACCTTAATTAATAAAAACAAAAAAAAGAAATTAATTTTATTCTCCCATTTATACCTATATAAAAAAAAAAAAAAAAAAAAAACAACTTGCTTGATCAAATCTTTGGCTTTGATCTCTCAATGTGTAACAAATAGAAAAAAAAAAAAATAAAAAATGAATGATTGAATGAATGAATGAAAATAATGGATAAATGTAAATTAAATTTTTCAACTTTCAGTTGATTCAATACTCTTTAAATTTCCATTAACAATTTTTTCATCATTATTATCCTCAGTTATGTTTAATTTATCATCATCATTATTATCATCTTTTAATCTTTTTTCAACTTCAGCTTTTAAATTATCAATATCAGCTTGACTAAATTGAACAAATAATATACCATTAATTGTATTAAGCATTTCTAATACAGATCCCATACTTGGTGGTTGTATTTGTATTGGTGGTAAATTAACATTTTGTTTACCAGTATAAATTTCATTCATTTTTTTTTGTAATACAACAGCTTGTTGTGTTAAATGTCTTAAACAATCACTACTTTCTTTTGTTTTATCATGTTCTTCACCAAGTAATTTTTTATAAATAGTATATGTTTCTTTTTCATTATTTAATGCTGCACGAAAATCACCAATACAACTTTGTGTACGTGCAACTAAATGATATGATGCAGCAACTTTTAATGATATTGTACCATGATGAAGTTTATTTAATTTAAGTGCATGTTCCATAAATTTTAATGATAATTCATATTCACCAACAGCATGTAATATTAATGATATATTACTATCAATTAATGCAACTTCTGGATGATCATCACCAATAACAATTAATGATAAATATCTTGCACGATATAATAATCTTAATGATATTGATACTTGTCCATTTGCAAATGAATATAATGCAAGATGTACATATTCAGTAATAGTATATGGATGATCAATACCATTAACACGTTCAGACATTAATACAGCTTTTTGTTGTGTTGATAATGCTTCAGCATGATCACCCATAATATAATTTAAACGTGCTAACATACGTAAACATTGTGCAATTTCAGGATGCATTGCACCATAAACATTATTTAATAAATTTAATGCTTCTGATATTAACTCATAGCCATCTTTTAAATAACCTTTTTGTATTTTACATTGTCCAGATGTATAAAAATGATAAGCATCACTTGCACGTGGTTGTATATGTTTAACAACTGGAAATATATTTAATATATCATCTTCAAAAAATGTTAAACGATTTTTATTATCAAAATTATATTCTCTTAATAATATTTGTATACCAGTTTTAATTGTAAAACCACGTAATATTGATATTTTTTGTAAATTATAATATTCAATCATTGTATCAAATGTATCTGATGATTTACCTTCCCAATCATAATATGATTTTAAATCATTTTTAATTTGTTGCCATAATGATTTTTGTGTTAATAATGCCCATTCAAAATCTGATGTTTGTTGTATACCATTATTTGCTCTACCTTTACGTTTATTTTTACGTTTTGATGTTTTACTTTGTAATTCTTCATGATTTAATTGTGGATTAATAACTTGTGATGATGATAATAAACAATTTAAAAAATGTGATATTGCTGATGATAATGACATTAATTCAGTACCTTGCATATATATTATAAATATATGTTTTGCTGAACGTAATATTAATTCACTTATTGTTATTTTATATAAATAATTTAATTGTGGTATTGCTTCAAGCATTGTTGCTAATTTACCCATATATCTAACATTAATACCACGTCCATGTAATGATTCAACAAGTGTTGTACCATCCATTGCTGCTGATGTATGATCTAAACATTCACGTATAAATGTTGGTAATTGTACTGTTAATAAATAATCAGCAGCATCACATACAAGTTTACGTTGTTTTTTTATATTATCACCATTTTCATCTGGATGACGTACACCTGGTGAATAAACATCTGGATTAAATTTAACATCAAATTCAGCTTCACGTAGACTACCAACAGCACTTGCTGCATGTTTAACAATATCTTTTGAACTTTCTTCAAAATCTTGTTTATTATTATCATTTGTTATTGTATCAGTTATACTTTCAACTATTTTTTTAGCTTCATCAGCTTTAATTTTTTCATCATCATCATTATCATTAGTACCATTAGCTGTTGTTGTTGTTGTTGTTGTTTCTTTATTACTATCAATTATTTCTTCTTTATTTTCAATACTTAATTTATCTTTTTGTTGTTGTTGTAATTTTGCTGTTGTTAATTGTTGTAAATGTACAGCAGCATGTTTTATAAATTGTACATAACGTGATTCAACAAATGCATCAATTAATTCTTGACGTAAACATGCTAAACGATGTTTATGTTCAATTGGAAAACCAAGTGCACGTGCTTCTTTACTTAATTCAACACCATCAATTATTAAAAAATTAACATCTGGTGGAAATGTACGTAATAAATCAAGTACATAATGACGTGAATCATTACCAATAATACCTTTACATTCAACACTACTACATAATTCAATTTCTTCATTATCATTATTTAAAACTTTATGTGGTAATATTTTTAAATGTTGTCCAGCTTTATTTAATAATTCTAAATATTTTGGATGTGTTAATACACTTTTACCAAAATCAATTGAACCATAAACAACTGATTGTTCTTGTTCACGTTCAAGTATACCTGGTATTATTGATTGTGCTGTAACACGATAACCACGATAATCAATAACAACAGTACCAAGTGTATATAAACCAGGTAAATCAACAGTTGAATAAACACGTACACCTTGTAAATCATTACGTGGTGCAACATATGCTGCAGCATCACCACCAAGTTCTTTATAATGATCACGTACATCAAAACCCAATGAAAAAAATATATTATTCCATATAAACATTTGCATTTTTGAATCTTCACCAGGATTAATTGCCATAACATTACCATCAATAACAGCAACAGCACCACGTGTTGCTGCAGCAACAAAATCACTATGTACTTTAAATATTGCACGTTCTCTTAATAATCTTTCTGGTAAATTTTTACGTGGTAATTCACGTGTTGTTTGTAGCTCTTCATTCCAATCACGTGTTTGTCCAGGTATATGTTCTTCATAACCAAGTTTTGCTGAAAATGTATCTTCAGCTCTAATTGCATCAATAGTATGTTCAATTTGTGGTGATGTCCATGAAAATAATTGATATGGTGTTGATACACGTTCAAATGGATGACGTTGTGTACGACGACGTTGCATTGATGAAAAACCACGTTTAAATAACGGTGATAATTGATTTAATAATTCAATTAAACTATGACATAAATGTGATGGTATTGATGGTTTTGGATTAAATATATCACTTGTTGATTGATTAACATAAAAACCACGTGAACATGCTGTAATATAATATTGTTTTTCTTCAAGTGTTATAACTTGTAAATACATTAAATCACCATGTAATTTACGATAACCTGGTGGTGGATTCCAGCCAGATGTTGTTAATACTTTTAAACATGGTGAACATTTTTGTTCTTTAGCTTGTGGTTGTAATGGTAATAGAGGTCTTTCTTTACAACCAGGATAAATATATTCTGGTGGTGTACAATCAATTGAATCAGTTGTTCTTGTTTTTTTTTTTTCTAATACATCACCATTTGTAACAATATTTAAAAATGATAAACTACTACATTCAACACCATTATATGCATCAGATGGATCAACTGATTTTAATAAATCTCTAACATGTCTAACATGTATTCTAGCTTCTCTCATTGTATATGGTTCTTCAACAACTTTTATTATTGAACCTTCTTTTAAACCTTCAATATTTTTTAATTCAGAAAAATTATCAAGTGTATTACCATCAAGTTGTAATGAAAAACATGTACGATGACATGTATCTTCACGATCCATTAATACTTGATGTATTTCTTGTACAAGTTCCATTGATGATACTTGTATATCAAATTGTTCAGCACCTGGACTTGATATTTTAACAGTAAAACCCATATCTTGTACAAATATTACTTCTTGATCATCATTTGTTTTTTCTTTTTCATTATCATTATCTAATTTTTTAGATAATTCTTTATCATTATCATCAATTGTTGAATCTTTATCTTTTTCACATTCTTTTGTTGCTTCAACTTCACCTTTTTCCATTGTTACATCAGTCATTTTACTACCACTTCCTTTTTCTTGATCTTTTTCTTCTGTAAAAATATTTTTAAAAAAAATAATTAATTTTCTATTTTAAATATTATTAATGTTTTAACTATTTTCAAAAGTATTTTTTTTTTTTACAATTTTTGGAGTTTAAAGGATTTAATTTTAAAATGTTGAAATTAGTTTTAACTTGTTTCCAATGAGTGATGTTATAAATAAAACTTTGTAATGTAAATACAAATAGTATGCAGTTGAATACCAATGTGACTCTATTTTTGTCGATTGAGATTTAACTTGAATAGATAATTTTCATTTCTAATTATAAAAATAATATTTTTTTTTTTTTTTATTAATTATTTTGTTTAAACTATTGTTTCAATTGTTATTACTAATTTATATTTATGAATATATTTTTTTTTTATTATTAAATGATAAACCAAGGGTTATCAATAATCTTGGTTAATGATTTATAGCCAGTGTTTTTTCAAAATTAAAATAAACATTTAAAATTTAGACAAAAAAAATTACAAAGTTTTATTTTAAAAAAAGATTTATTTAATTTATGATAATTTTAGTTTGAATAATAATCAACAAAAAGAATAGATAAAGGAATTTAAATGAAAAAAAAAAAACGTTATCATTGTCTTTATAATTATAATCATTTTAAAGAAATAAAAATGGCTATAAAATACATATCGATATCACCCGACACACCACATGTTTAAAAAAGAGTTAAAATAAAAATCTCAAATATCCGGTTAATTTTTTATTTATATATTTATTTCATTCTTGACTCTCCGTTGGTCTCTAATATAATTCACAAGTACAAATTAAACACCAAGGTCTCGGACACATGAAGCTAGTGGAATTTCGCAATAAATTTGCCGGTTAAATATTCAAAAAAAAAAATTAAAATAAAATATAAATAGATAAATGAAAGACTATTTAAAAAGGCAAAAAAAAAATTAGACCAAATAGCTTATAGAAAAAAACAAAAAAATTAATTAACAAAATTTAAATAAACAAAAAATAATTGAATAAAATTTTTTTTTTTTAGTTAAAAATTTTTTTTAATTATAATTTATTATACTAGGTCAGGCTTATATTATTTAAATAATAATATATATTTTTTTTTTCTGTTGCAACTACTGTATGTATGATAAATTATCTTGTAAAATTGAAGGGTGATGCAACCTCACTCTCCTCGCCTATTGATCAAAAAAATTTCCACTGATTATTAATTTTATTTAAAAAAAAAAAAAATGATTATTGCTATTCAAGGCAAACAGGAGAAATAAAGAGCTAATTTTTTTATTTAATTTAAAAATTTATATAAATAATTAATATGATGTAATAATTATTTAATAATTATTTTGTTTTATTAAATAAATTCTCACATGACCACGAGACTATGAAAAATTTTCGAGCATGTTACATAACCAGAACAACTTGGCCGGCAACTGATGAAATAATCATAATTTATATGTAATAATAAATGTATTTTATTATAATAATTGTTTAATTGATATTATATATTTTTTTATAAATTAATTGACAATTATAATTACCAATTTTATCGGTTTTTCCGTTGACCATTGTAATTTTTACAGCTCCATCAACATTCTCCTCGACTTTTGAGCCAAGAGCCATGTCCCCAATTTTTTTTTCAACAAAAAAAAATTTATTATTTCTAACAAATTTATATCAACACTATTTATTAAGTTGTTATTGATTTTATAATTAATTAATTTTTTTTTTTTTTGGATCAACAAGATACAAAAAAAAAAATTTTATTAATTATGAGTTTTTTTTTTTTTCTTTTATTTGCTCACTACTTGATCACATTAAGCTCCAGTCTTGCACGTGCGTTCCACGAGAGTAATAAAAATTCTAGTTACTGACTGATATAATTATTATAATTATTCTTATTTTTCATTGGTTTAAAAAATAAGAGTATTGAGCGGGGATTTGTTTGTCTTCTCACTGCTTCTCACTCTCAAAAAGTTTGCGCGCGCAGAAATTGAAAATATATATATTTTGTGTTTTTTATATAAAAGTCTTTTAATAATAATTAAATAATTATTTAAATAATATAAAATAATTTGTTTATAATTTTTTATAAATATTTATCTATTTGTTTATTTAATTTTTTTTATATATTTGATTATTCGGTAATGCCAAAAAAATAAAACATAAAAAACTAAAATTTAATTTTTATTTTGTTGGTATGAATGTTGTTTTTTTATTGTTGAACAAGTTCAGCTTTTAGAATTTTTTTTTTTTGGCAGAATTGAGTATTGTCAAATTAATAGATAAACAATTTTAATTAATTATAAATAAATTTTGTATTGAATTTTAGTGATAAATATATAATTACGGTTTTATATTGAAATAATATTTGAGGTTAGTTTTTATATAAAATGTCAGTGGAACATCCGGAGTATCGTTTGGGTGCTGATCCAAAAATTAATTATCCAATTAAAGTACAATATTGTGGTAATTGTACTCTTCCAATTGAGGTAATTATAAATTATAATTTTCATTTGTTTATCTTAATGAAAAATCAATTGGAAATTTTTTATTTTTCACCTTATTTTTGGAGGTCAAATAATAATTTTACTAAGATTTATAAATTTTTGTTAAATTAATTTTAAATAAATATATTATTTAATTATTTTAAAATTAATTTTTTTTAGTACTGTGAATATTATCCAGAATATGAAAAATGTAAACAATGGCTAGAACGTAATTTACCAACTGAATTTGAAAAAGTTAAACTTGGTGAAGATGGTAATGAAACTGGTACTGGTGAAGATGAAAAAAAACGTCAAAAACGTGGTGGTAAAGGTATGCTTAAAGCTAAAAAAAAAGAAGATGTACCAAAACTTGTAACAGTATCAAGAGCACCAAGAGGAAAAAAAAAATCAGTAACTGTTGTTACTGGTCTCAGTACATTTGGTAAATACCTATAATATATTGAAAAATTTATCTTAATTAATAAACAAAAAGCTCAAATAATTAATAAATTTATTTATTTATTTTTAGATATTGATTTAAAAGTTGCAGCTAAATTTTTTGGTAGTAAATTTGCATGTGGTTCAAGTGTAACTGGTGAAGATGAAATAGTCATTCAAGGTGATGTCAAGGATGATTTATTTGATGTCATTCCTGACAAATGGCCTCAGGTATTTAATTATTTTTTATTATAAAAATTACTTTACTTGTTTATTTGTTAATTTAAATATGAAAATTGTTTTTTTATTTTTTTGTTACAGATTGATGAAGATTCCATTGATGATCTTGGTGATCAAAAAAGATAATAAATTGATTTTTAATAACTAATTAATATTCAAAATAAATAAAAAAATTTAATTATGAAATTTATTTTATTTATTTATTTAATACTTTACATTTTGTTTTGTGTGAATTTATAAATTACATTGGTATGCAGGTATAATGGTATATATATTTTATTTTTTTAAATTATTTTTCGGTTGATGATTCTTCAGGTAATTCAGGAGTTTCATCTAAAGTATTTTTAATAACATCAAGAAGATTATTTACCTCTTCTTCTGATAAACGATCTTCTGAATCTTCAACAATCTGTTGATTAAAAAAAAAAAGAAAAGAAGTAAATGTTAATTTTAATGTTTTTTTTTTTTCATATAAATTAAACTTACACATTGTATTTCAATTAATGACTTTGGTACTGTATTAACAATCATTAATTTTTCACATTTTGTTAATTTAAATTTTTCAACTTGTGACATAAAAGCCTTTATTTTTTCTGGATTTTGATTTTCACATGGTGTACCTTCAAGGTATCTTACTGTTTCATATGTCACTGTTGCCAATTCACTAAGATTTTTTTTTTTACTTTTATTTTCTTTAATACCCTTTAATAAATTAAGTACTTCAAAGTTACTTAAATATGCTGATTTTTCATTGACTCTGTAATTTAATATATGTATTTATTAAATTATTTATTTTTTTAAATGTTTATTGTTTACTTACACTTCCATTGTTGTAGAGAGAAAAAAAATTTCAAAATACAATTTTCATTTATCATTCAATGAATGACAATTTCTTAGAATAAATATGTTGCAATAATTAAAGCTAAATAATTAATGAATAATTAATTATTATAAACAACAAATAAATAATCAAGTTTTAATTTTGCAAATAGAATTAATAATAACAGTGAATAACAGCTGATTTTGCGCATCAAAAAAAAAAAAACAACAAACTAATCTGGGGATGTTGATTATTTCTCTAGAAGTCCCTAGTCATTTTGGCATTTTCATTTTCTCTTATCCCCCCTTCACAACCCCTTGTCAACAAAGAAAATTCAGTCTGACATTTTGTCCCCATTGATGTGTGTGTGTGTGTGTGCGTGTCTGTTTTCCCATTCCAAATAATAACAATAATAGTGAAAAAAAAAAATAATAAAATATTGAGACCACACATTTGTGTGTCTGACAAAATATATAAAATTACAAATAAATTTAATTTAATTATATAATTGATAAATTGTACATAATGTAACCATCAAAATGGCACATTAACAAGTATTTTATTTTATTTTTTTTTTTGTTTATTAATGTAAAGAGAAAATAATATGGAGAAAAAAAATATATTTGGTTAATATAAGTCAAGTATATAATCTCACTCTTACATCGTATTGATCCCCATTTTAAATATATACAAAAACTATCAACACACAAATAGGATATATTTTTTATTAATGTCAAAATATGTTTATAATAATATTGACATTTAATTAATTAATACAATAATTTAAAAAAATTATAATACAAAGTGAAATAAGTGAATTTATTTAAAGTTGAAGATTTTTTTTTTTTTTCATTATTGCGTTGTTATTTTTTTTTTTTTTTTGTACTTGAGTCATTTGTTTTGTTTTTTTTATTTATTTATTTATTTATTTATTTATCGTTATTGAAAATAATAATGGAGATTGTTGGTGATTATGAGTATAACATCAAGGACATTATTGGCCATGGTGCATTTGCTATGGTTTTTATGGGTAGACATAGAAAAGTAAGTTAATTAGGTCATTGTTTAAAATGAATTAATAATTATAATGATAAATTAATTTTAATATTAACCTATAAATATATATTTATTGAATGATAATTAATTTTATAATATTGTAATTTTTAATTTACAGAAATCAAATCAAATTGTTGCAATAAAAAGTATATCAAAAAAAAAATTAGCTAAATCACAAAATCTTCTTGGTAAAGAAATAAAAATATTAAAAGAACTTAATGAATTACATCATGAAAATGTTGTTGCATTACTTGATTGTAAAGAATCAAATCAATATGTCTTCCTTGTTATGGAGTTTTGTAATGGACGTGATTTAGCTGATTATCTTAGTGATAAAGGTACACTATCTGAAGATACAATAAGAGTATTTTTAAAACAATTAGCTGGTGCAATGAATGCATTACATGCAAAAGGTGTTGTACATCGTGATTTAAAACCTCAAAATATATTATTAAGTCATAATCAAGGACAAACATGGCCACCACCAAATCAAATAACATTAAAAATTGCTGATTTTGGTTTTGCTAGATTTTTACAAGATGGTGTTATGGCTGGTACATTATGTGGTTCACCAATGTATATGGCACCAGAAGTTATTATGTCATTACAATATGATGCTAAAGCTGATTTATGGTCACTTGGTACAATTGTATTTCAATGTTTAACTGGTAAAGCACCATTTCAAGCACATACACCACAAGCACTTAAATTATTTTATGAAAAAAATGCAAATTTAGGACCAAAAATACCACCAGGTACATCAATTGAATTATCAAATTTATTAATGGGTTTATTAAGACGTAATGCACGTGATAGAATGCCATTTGAAGAATTTTTTAATCATCCATTTTTAAAAGGACCACCTGAACAAGATAATATATTACCAGTTGAATTACCATCATCACCAGATAATATTATTGAACCATCAATATCAGTGCCAAATGTTATATCTGGTAATGATGTTAATAGTCCATGTTCAAGTCCAGAAGATGATTATGTACTTGTACCAAGTGATTTAAGTAGTGATACTGATAATAATCAACAACAACAACAGCCACAACAACAACCACTACAACAACAACAAGTTAAATATACAAAACAATCAAGTAGAGAAGCAATAAGTCCACCAAGACCATGTTTTTTGCCAATATCAGAACCAGTACCAGTTCCAACTCAACAACAACAACAGCAACATCAGCAACAACAACAAAAACAAAATAATAATAACAATAATAATAATAATAACAACAATCAAACATCATCATTAACATTACAAAATAATAATCGTACAACAAATAATTCATCAAGTGTTGTACCAAGATCACAACCAATTAGTATGAAACGTAGTACAGATACACATCGTAATTATTCACCAGAAATTGGTTCATTAAGTCCACCAAGTGTACAATTTGTAATTGGTACACCACCTGGTAGACGTATGAGTGAAACACCACCACCACCAAATACATGGCAAGTTAGTCCAGTAACACGTAATACAAATATATCATGTGGTACATCACCTCTAAAAAAATCATCAGCATCATCACCATTATTAACTGGACCACTTGCTGTACTTGGTTCACCAACAGCACGTGCATTACATGATAATAATAATACATTAAGAAATTCACCAGTAATACCATTTGGTACAAGAGCAGCAACATTACCAGAAATATCAGAAGCTGGAAGTTTTCAAAGTTTTTTTCCTGAATTACATCATGTATCATCTGATGATCGTCCATTAACATTTTTAGCACCAGAATTACCAGAAGATACATTACTTGAACGTGAACATAATGAAATATTGGCTAAATTAAATTTTGTTGTTGCATTGTGTGATTGTGTTAGTGATGTTGCACGTCAAAGAACTGGTCCATTGGGTGTACAATTAGGAAGTTTAGAACAACAACAACAACAACAGCAACAACAGCAGCAACAACAACAACAACAACAACAACAAGCAACAACAAATTCAACAACTAAAAAAAGAGCTGAACAAGTTATATTACTTGTACGTGCATTACAATGGTTATCATCTGGTTTAAGTCTTGCAACACAACAATTAAAATCAGGAAGATTACGACCAACAACAAGTGTTAAAGATGTTGTTAGTACAATGAATGATAAATTTCGTTTATTTTTAAATGAATGTAAACATCTTAATAGTGCTGGTTTATTACGTCAAACTGGTGCAACAGCTGATAAAATACTTTATAATCATGCAATACAAATGTGTCAATCAGCAGCACTTGATGAATTATTTGGTAATCCAGCTGAATGTTTTCAACGTTATCATACAGCACAAATATTATTACATTCATTATCACAACATGTTAATCATACACAAGACAGAGCATTACTTCTTAAATGTAAGTTTATTATATTTATTAATTTATAAATTAAAAAACTATAATTTATATATTTATTTGATTCAATTTATTACAGATAAAGCAGCTGTTGAAAAACGTCTATATGTACTTCAACAACAGGGTTATATTTATGCAACAGATCCAACGTAACATTTATTTAAAAATAAAAAATCAATGATTAATTCTTGATTGTATCCAGTAATAATATATATTATTAATTAATAATTGATCAAACAGTTTAACAATTAGAATTTAAAATTAAGAAAAAAACAAAAAAAAAAAAAAAGAACAAAGAAAAAAAATAAGTAATATATTGTTTTTTTTGATTATTATTTTTATTATTTAAAAGAAAAAAAAATATATATATATAAGTTTGATGATTTAATTTAATATATTATTATTATATTATTGTGAAAAAAAAAAAAAAAATGTACTCGTGATTTATTAATCTTTATTTCTTATATAAAGTAAATAAAAAATATATAAACAATAATTTATTTATTGTCATTAATAATTTGTTTTTATTTTTAGATGATAAATATTATTCTTCTTTTATTTCTTCAATTGATAAATCATTTTTATTATCACGATAAACAACGTAATTTAATGCTGTTGCTAATGTATTCCAAGCAACATAAGGAATAATTAATAAACCAGCAGTATGATTTATTTTGTAATAAACAAAACCAAGTGTTGCTGTGTTGATCCAAAGTGCCATGATGTTGTATAATGCCTGTTTATAGATTTAAAATAGCAGGATAATTAGAACAAGTTGATTAATATTTAAAGTGGAAAAATATAAATACCCAGTCTATTTTATGTAGACCAAAAAAAATTGGTGTCCATGACCAATTTAATGCCAAATTTGTTGCATAAAGAGTCAATGGAAGTATTGATGAATTATCAATACTTGGGATATCACGATAAACCAAATATGATGCATAACCGAGTGATGAATAAATACTTGTCCAAACTGGACCAAATAGCCAATTTGGTGGTGTCCAATTTGGTCTCTTTAATGACTGTAAATATCAAATAAAAAAATACAGTTTTAATAGTAAAAAATACGACTTTTTAAATAATGATATTTATGATTTACCTGGTACCATGGATTAATATTTTTTCTTGTTATAAATCCACCAAGTATACCACCAACATTAGGATGAACAATTGCAAATGCAATTGGCCATGAAAATTCAGGTATTTTACTCAAAATATCTGGCATTTTTTCAATATTTAACTGTCAAAAAAAATTGTGGTTAATATAATATAACTGTATTTCAATGACAAGATAATATTATCAATTATCATCATCACCCCACCTGAATGACAAGCAGAAAATTGATTTGATAATGAAATTATTTAAAGAATGAAATATGTAATATAGATTGATAAAATAAATATTTTAAGCTGTTAGTAATTTTGTAGACTTGTTGTTTTTTTAATTATTATTGTATTGAATCATGTTGATGTTGTTGTTGTTGTTGTTGTTTTTCTGGTTTATCTGTTGTTGAGAATTTTTGTAGGTTAAGTTAACATTGTTTATTATGAATAAAAGTCAGTGTTGTATGTGTCTTGTTTAAAAGTTAATTTATATAAAACATGTCACATCCAGATATTACTGATAAAATGTTAATTAGTTTTGATGATTGTAATTTAAAAAAAGATGATCAAAGTATAATTCGTTGTATATTTTTTTCTGAATTTCATCATATTGCTGGACCAAAAATTACCTGTCAAGTAAATTATATATTAAAACATTAATAAAATTAAAAAAATTAATTTATTATATTTTTTTTTCAAGGTTCCAGACAATTTTGTGTCAAAAGATATATTTGACAATGTCAGTGTTTACATTATACCAAAAGCACAATTACAAAGAAGCATCATAACAGTGTAAGTAATAAAAAATAAAACCAACAATTTAAACATTATAATTTAACATGTTTAATTAATAAATTTTCTTTTATTTTTAGAACATTAAAAGATTATAAAATTCTTGGTTTTCCAGTTATAATTGATGATAATAAATATGCTAGAAATGCATTTTATTTTAATTTATGTTTTGTTTGTGATGCTGGAGCAAGAACTGTTCATTATGAATCTGTTGTACAAAAAATGACTGATTTTTTGGTAATTAAAAAACATAATAAATAAATATATAAACAATATAAATTTAATTTAATAATATGTATTTTATCTAGATGGGATTAGAAATGGAAAATAAATTTTTATCAAATTGTACTGATGATAAAAAACGTTTGAGTGAAATGTTAAAACAAATAATGAATGATTTAAATTCTCACAAAATGAGTATTGTTACTGGTAATATTTTTAACAATATAAGTAATACACATTTTTTTATAGCAAATAAATAAATAATATTATATTACAGAAGGCACAATGACAACACATTTAAAAGTCATAAGATTAGCACAAGAACCACGTTTAGTTGTTGATCATCAAGTACCAATTTTTTTAGAAGATAAAGAAAATTATAAAACTTATCAATGGGATTTAACAACTTTAAATATACTTGAATATATTAATGGATATAATCATATATCAAAAATATCAGTATTATCTGGTGTTGATAATGCACTTGTTAAAAATGCCATACAAAATTTAATTTATTATGGTATTGTTAAAATAATACCAATATTTCAATACAGTCATTTTTATGCAACAACACCAATGCTAAAAGAATTTGCTAAAAATGAATATTTACAAGATAAATGCATTGATTATTCATCTGAATCAAGTTGTTATTTTTATTTATATTAATTTGATTCTTTTAAATATTGGTATTGTATTAATTATTTTATGTTTTTTTCTTTTAGGTGATTCACCAGCATTATTTCGTGATTGTTATCGTTTTTATGCAAGTATGAAACATGGTACAAGTATTGCTGCACTTTGTGAAAGATTAGATCCTGAATTATTAGGTATTGATGAAAGAAGACTTGTACAATTTGGTCTTATTGCTGGTATTATAAGACGTGTTTATAAGGTATTTAAAAAATTGTAAATAATAAATTTATTATGTTGTATTTAATTTTTATTATTAATTTACAGTTTCCAATTTATATTAAAGGAACTAATTCAGATAATGAAGATGATAATGAAATACAAAAAGATGCAATTTATAAATATTTTAATGGTAAATATAGTCTTGATCAAATATGTTGTTTAACTGGACAATCAACAGAAAATATTGAAAAAATTATTGAAGCTGATACAGATATTACTATGCTGTGTATTATTTTTTCATTCAAATTATTTTTTATATAATTTTAATTAATAAATTATTTAAAAATACAACATTAACAGAATAATATTTACTTAATTTTCGTTTTATATATATATTTTTTTTTTCTTAATTTCTTTTTATAATAGTAATAATAATAAATAAATTATTGTTTAAATAATAAAAATTTATTTATTTAATTTTTTCAATGAGATTTTTAACTTCATTTATGTAAATTTCTGGTACTTTGTTATCTCTCATAATTTCACATTTTTTTTCAATAGCATTTTTTAATTTTTTTTTTCGCATTTCAAGTTCAGCACGTAATGCAATACCTTCTTCAAACATTTTTTTACGTGTTTCAATTTTTTCAATTTCTTTATCATTAACTTGTTTTAATATTTGTATTCTATAACGTTGTGATTGTTTTAATTTATTTTCACGTTCTTTTTTATCACGACATAATGCTTCTTTTTGTATTTTTAATATTTTATTAAATTCCAATTTATCACGTTCAATTTCCATAGCTTGTATTATTTTACGACATTTAATTTGTTCATTACGTGCATCAATTAATTTTTGTTGTTGTTTTAATTTATTTATTGCTGCTTCTTTTTCACGTTTACGCCAATTACGTTCAACTTCTTCTTGTATACGTGTTGCATTTAATTCATCAATTTTTTCTTGATAATTACGTGTTTCCATTGATTTTTCAGCAATTTTTAATTTTTCATTATCTTTTTTATGTTTTTCAATACGTTTTTTTTCTTCAATTTCTTTTTCACGTTCTTCTTTTTGTTTTTGATATTCACGTATCCTTTAAAATAACAATATCAATAGAAAAATTAATAAAAGCTATATATAAAAATAAATTATATCCTGTAGCATTGTTATCAGTATATAAAATATATTTGTTATTGAAAAATTAAAATAAGTCATTATAAAAATAATAAAAGCATAGTAACATATTCACCGAATGATTTAAGGATTATTTTGAATTTTTAAAAAATTATAACAACAGTATATCATACGATAAATAGAATTAGAATTAGAATTAATTCTAATTCTAATTCTAATTCTAATTTTTTTTTTTCAATATTAAATGAAATGTTTATTTATTATTCATATTTTGAGCTGAGAATTTTTCTTAAACTATATATAAATTATTAATAATTAAAGGCTAATATTTGTTTGTTTATTTTTTTTTACCTCATATCAAGTATTTTAGCTTCTTCACGTTCAATTTCTTTAAATTGAATTAATTTATTATTTTCTTCAGCAATTTGACAACGTATTTTATCTCTTTCAATTTTTTTATTAATAGCCTTTTGTGTTTCATCATTTTGCCATGCTTCATTAATTTTATTAATCAATTTACCCTCTTCTTGTTTTTTTTCAAATTCAATAAACCTTTTTTCTTCATTTTCAATTATTTGATTACGTAATAATATTGCAAATTTTTTTTTACGTATTAATTCATCATTTAATTTTTTTTCTTCATCTTTTATTTTTAACAAACGTTCATTTTCCATCATATCATTTAAACGTTTTTCTTCATCAATTAATTCTTTTTCAATTAATTTTTTTTCAGCAACCTATTTTTTTTATATTTAAATATTAATTTATTAATATATCAATTAATTATTATTATTTAAATTTTATTACCTGAGCATCTCTTATTGCTCGACATTTTGTTGCAAGAATTAATTTATTACAAATTTGAATTTCTTCTTCTTGTTCAAGTTTTAAATCATTAGCACGTTCAAGAATATGCAATTTTTTTTGTCTAATATCATCCTCAAGTAAATCAATTTTATTATTTAATTTATTATTATTTATTTTATTAAAATCCATTTTTCTTATTTCCTCTTTACGTTTCATACATTCTTCATATAACTTTTTTTTTTTTTCTTCATTATTCATTTCAATTAATTGTTTCTCATCTTTTGTCATTAAACCCTCCATTGCTATTGATTTAAAATATTCATATTCTTGGGCTGTTATTATTTTTGGCTTTATTTGATTATTACCTTGTATTTTATTATCAACTTTTTTACATGGTAAATTAGTATTTAATTTAACTCCATTTATTTCATTCTGTTTTTAAAAAAAAAATACACAATTTTTTAAACAACTCTTTAATATTATTTAAAAGCTTGCAGCATTTACCTCATTTAAATTGTAACTTAATTTTTTTGGTGGAGCTGAATTTGCTCTATTATTTATTTTACTGTCATTGCTTGATGATGATGTTCTAATGCCAGATTTAACCCTCGATAATCTTTTTTGAACAGTGGTAGATGGATTTTTAGTCATGATTAAATATTAAAACCCTTAAAAAAATTTGTGAAATAAAAAAAAAGTTTAATAAAAAAGTTTAAATATTCACAAAAAAGGGAGAGTAAAAGAAAAGAAAAAAAATGTAAAATTTAAAACTGTTGCAAAGTCTGTTAGAAATCTATGACTGGTTTTTTTTTTTTTTTTTTTGTATGTTCACTGTCTTTTAATCGACTTGAAATTCAGATTGTTTGTTCGATATGAATTTAGCAACAAGATAAAAAGAGAGAAACATATATTAAAAAAAAAAAAAAATAAATAAAAAAATGTATAAAGGGAGAAAAAAATGAAATCGATTTAAATGGTGTTGCACCTATAACATTATATATGTACTTGGGGTCACGATATTCTTGATGACCCCAAGTAAAACATTCAACTTTTGACGTATAAGAAGTTATAAAAATAATTATCGTATAATTATTAACAATAATTATCATGTAAAAAATTAATTATACATACGTGGAACAAAAAAAAAAAAAAAATAAGATAATTATTTTTAAAATCTAAAAATAAAATTAGCATTATCTAGTTTTTTTTTTTTTTTTAAATTAAATATAATTAATAGAAAAATATTAAAATTATTTTTTTTTTATTCTTAGATTAATTTGTCTTTATTATTTAAGATAAAATAAAAAAATAAATAAAATAATAAATAGTTGATTAATATTTTAAAAAACAATTAACTTTATTCAGTTGATTTTTATTTTTCTTTTTGTTATCAAAGAGTATATTCTATTTTATAGTTAGAGAGCTTTTTTTTTTTTTCATCGAGATTTATATCTGTGTAAACAGAATATATACCTGCAACTATATTTATTTATTTGTATAATATAAATAATATAATTTTTATATATAAAAAAATCAATGTAGCAATATTTACTGATGTAGAAAAACAACTTTTATTATTTTTATTATTATTTTTGTTTCATATTTATTAATGATAAAATGAATGGTTGTATATTTCCACCTTGCACATCAGAAAAAAAACCACCCCTTGATGCAATAAATTTTTAATATCTTCACAAAAAAAAAAAAAAGTAAAAAAAAAAAAAAGGGGAAAGTCTTTTTTATTTCAGAAAAATAAAATAAAACTGAGAGATATAATATAAAATTGAGAAATAAAAAAGTATTTCTAAAAATGACTTTTCAGTAGAAAAAAAAGGGTAAAAAGGGAAAAAGTCGTATTGCAATAAAAAAAAGTTTATAAATAAATTAGAAAAATATATATAGTGTAGTACATCAGAAATAGGTTTTTTTTTTTTTTCTTTTTTATTACTTTCTATCAACAGTCCTTTTTTTTTTTAAGACAATAAAAAAAAAATAAAAAGAGGTTTTAAGAATTTACCTTGTATTATAATATTATTATCATTAACATATTTTTTTTTTTTTATTTTATTTTAATCGAAATTTTTAATCAACATACGTGGCTTTTAAACATTTGTTGAAGAACAGATGCATCATGTAGGGTAGTGCAATTTAATTTTATATTTTTTTTTTAAAATAATAATAAAAGAAGGGAAAATATATATGTACATGTATTGATATATATTTTTTCATATAATTATATACATGCAAAATATTTCGTGTCATCTATTATTATCTGTGTGACACATCATTATGTCGATAACAAATTTATTTCTATTATTTTTATTTATTTATTTATTGATTTTAATTTTTAAAATGTAATTTGCAATTGCGGGGGTATGTGTTTTCTTTATGTTCTTTTTATTTTAATTAATATATTATTTATTTTTTTTGTTTTTTAATTATAAAAATTTGGTAGTTTGAGAGTATTAACAAACGATTAAGATTTTTTTTTTTTTCTAAAAATATATAATAAAACAATACAAAACTGAGAATTGACAAATAAATTAAGCATACAAATATTTTTTCTTTATTTTTTTTTTTTTTTTAAATGAAACACAAGTTGTAATTAAAGGGTTATTTACCTTTTTTTTTGTTCGTATATCAAAGGGAATAAACAAATATTATTTCCAGGTAATTTTTTCATATAAAAACAACAATATTTTTTTGTCTAAATAACATATTATTATGCAAATTATTATTAATTAAAAAAATAATAATAATACTAATTTGCTATCATTAATTTATGTGATAAAAAAAATAAATTATTGCAATTATTCTAAATTAAAAAAAATAAAATAATAATGATTATTTATATATATAAAATTTAAATGTTTTTTAAGGTCAATTTTAAAGCTCGTTTTGATGTTTTATTTGTTTAAAAATAAAAATCATTATTAAGATATTAGTTTGAAAAATAAAAAAATATTTTTAATCAGTAGCTTGAGATTAATTTATCAGTTTAGTATTGAATTTCATCAAAACCACGTGATTATTAAATTAATAAATAATTAAAAATAAAAACAGCCCAGACAAAGTGATTCATTTATAATGAAATTTTTTTTTTTCTTTTTATATTTTTTATTTGTAATTTTGAATACACACTCTATTATATAAATAATAGAAAAAATATTTTAAACATCTTTGAAAATAATAACAATGAAAATTTTTTTTTTCATTTAACATAAATAAAATTATCTAAACTTTTAAATGAACAATAAAAAAAAAAGAATAATATGATAAAAAACATGCACCTAGTTTTTTTTTTTTTTTATTATTTTTACGACTGAACTTATCATAATTCATTTTTTTTTTTCTTTATCATCATTTTTCTGCAGTTTCTTTATAGAAAAAAAAAAAAAAAAACAAAAATAGATTTAATAAAATGAAAAAAAAAATATATTTAAATATTTAAAAAATAAAATTACAAAATACAATTAAAAATTTCGAAAAAATAGAAGAAAAAAACCCAACTACTTGTTGTTGAAAAAAAAAAAACAAAAATTTTTTTTTTTTTTTCTATTGGAGTAATAAGTTTGTTATCAGTAAGATAATGGGTATCAAAGTTTATTAGTAAAACTCATAAGGGTATTTAAAAAAAAATTAGAAAAAAAAAAAAAAAACTTAGATAAAATAAATAACAACAATAATAGTCGAAAAAAAAAAAAAAAAACAGGTAAATGGCTGGTTGCCTTGGTTCAAACTTTCATTGTTCCCTGGGGCTTTGTATTAACGTTGACATCGATATTCAAACGACGACAAACAGTATAATATTTCTTTCTCTTTCATTCGGGGTTTGTGTATACCCTCACCTTTTTTTTTTTTTTTTTTTTTTTATAAACGAGTAAAACCCTCCCTCACAGTCTACTCATTTTTCTCTAGCTCAGTTGTTCCTCGTCATTCAAAACGAGCACTTCGTTTATTCATACAAATATAAATGCACACGTGCTTTAATAAATTTTTTTGTTTTTTTCAACTATTAATTTATACAGTAATTAATAATATTATAACAAACAATACAGTGTTATATTTGTTTAATTAATAAACATGTCAATTTTATAAAAAATCTAAAAAATTAGTGGGTTTTTTAAATAAATAATTTTCTTTACGTGGAATGTTTTCAAATGGTGAGTTTAAATTTTTAATTGACATTTTTTTTTATCTATTAATTAAATAAGAAAAATGTGAATTATAATTTTTTTATTTTAATAATATTTTTCAAGTTTATAAGAGTTTATTTTTTGTCATCTTTTGTAGTATAGTTTTTATTTTTTTATTGATGAACATTGTCGTAGGTCTATAGAGCTATTATGCATCTACAAAGTAATATTTTTCGATTATTTTTTTTTTTTCTATAGCTTGATAAATTTAAATAAATTTTAAATAACTTTTTTTTTTTTCTTCTTTTCAAATGTGTATTTTTGTGGGACTCGGTTGATGTTTTAAATATTATATATATATATTTTGTTTACATTAATTTTTGTATACAAGTTTAGACATGTTAACACAAGAAACAATATAAAAAAGAAAGAGTCATAATAAAATTTTTAGTAAACATTGCATGTGAAAATTCTTATGTGATGATGGATAATCTCAAGTTGAGTTATTTAATTCCGGGTATTTAAATTTGTACAGACGATTGTATTATATTTCTGTCAACATACAAATATATATTGGCTAAAAAAAAAAAAAAAATCATAATTATTTTAAAATATAAAAATGAATATAAATATTTGTCATAATTGCAAAAATATTAATAAACAAATTTATATTTATTTTAAAATTTAAATTCGTTTTCAATTTTTTTAAAAATAGATTAAATTAATTTTTTTTTTTTTTTATTTTTTCTCTTTTGTCGGTAGTTTTAATGTCTTAACTATTTTTAAAAAAATAAATTTTATATACCATACTGGGTTAATAATTTCAAAAAAAAAAAAATAAACTAGAAAAATGTTTTTTTTTTTATCCCCATATGTATTATTTTTATTCTTCGAAAATGACCGGATGGATTTTATAGTTTTTCCAGGAAAAAATAAAAATAAAAAAATTTAAATATAAAAAAAAGCAATAAATAAATTAGTTGTTTATTTAATAAATAAAAAAAAAAAATTTATTTCTTTTTTGTTATACAAATTTTCAAATATACTTATGATATTTTAGTTGAAAATAATTTTTAAATTTCATCATTTTAAGATATAAATATAGACCCTTTTATTGATAGCTTTAAAAAAATTGTATTATTCTTTATTAATTTACCTTGTTATTTAGATAAAGAAATAAAAGAAAAAAAAAACAAAACAATAGAATATTTAAAAACAGGGGAGGATAAATGACGTTAGGGTTATTTAATTTATTCAAGTGTCATTGTTCTTTCCTTTTAAATAATTTATTATTAAATTTTCCCAGTTGAAATTACAAGTGTACAGACGATATTGTAACAATTGTTAAAGAAATATTGTAAAATAGATATAATCGACTAGAAAAAAAAAGAGGAGTTAAAGGTATAGAGCCACCCAACAAGAAACTTATCGGACAAAAAAAGGAAATAGACGAAAAAAAAAAAAAAAAAAAGACCTTCGTGTGAATTATGAAAGGGCAGTTTTCAACGGGGTATTATTTTCACCCCTGTAGCTTCTTTTTCACCTTTTTTTTTTCTATTTTTCCTGCAATTTTTTATATTACACTTTCTTTTTCACCTTTTTTTTTTTTACTTTTTTTGCCGACAAATTGCACTTCTCATTGATATTTATTAGCCACTTTTATGACATACGTCTTTTCGATGGTGTCAATCGATCGACACGAACGGATATAAGTATTTTTTTAGGGGGTTGATATGGAAAAAAAAAAACTTTCTTGAAATAATAGTTTATCATCTGGTTATTGAATTTTTCAAAAACAACCGACAATTTTCCTTTTTTTTTTTTCATTTCATTTTCATTTGAATAGTATTAAAATTAAATATTTAAAGTAATTGAATTTCTACCCCTTGTTTTTATTGCTTTGCAAAATTATATTTATTAATAATTTTTTTTTTTAAATATATATCAACACGTATGATGTAGTACTTTGTATTTTTTTTTTTTTTTTTTTCTCTAAAAATATAATGTGAATCATTTATTATTCATTCAACGACGTCGTTAAAAGTTAATGATAACATTTATAAAGATGAAAAAAAAAAAAAAGTCAAAATTCTATATACACGTATATTATTTATCTTATCAAAAAAATTTTTAAAAAACCTATGACGTGTTATATTTATTTTTCTTTAAAACTAAATATGGATATAAGCTCATGTGATTTTTATCTAAAATTTGATTTATTATATTTGTTTTTTTTTGTTTTTTTTTTTTTATAGAAAAAAATATATGTAAAATTAAAAAATCATTAAAAATGATTGACTCAACAAGTAGTACACAAGGTACAAGTGGTTTAGCAACAGCATTACGTGATAAATCAACATGTACAATACCAGTACAACCAAATCGTTCATTACCAGTACGTCCAGCACCTCATATACCATGTAGAAGTTTACAACCACGTCATGGAACATCATCATCAACATCAACATCAACAACAACATCATCATCATCATCATTATCAACATCACAAAATTTACAAGATAAACAAACAATTGATAAAAAAAATCAATCAGCAATTGAAAGTGCATTGACAAATCAAAAATTATCACAACCAACACTTGGACTTATTAGAATTGTACCAAATTGGCAAAATGAATTACGTATACCATTTATTAATATTGTTGGTATAACACATCATTCACAAACTAATAATGATAAAAATAATTTACAAAATACAAATATAAATAATAATAATAATACAAATCGTCAAGGAAGAAAAAGACAACTATCTGAACGTGATGATAGAGTAAGTACATCTGATTGTTTAATTGACATATCAAATAGTCCAGAAAGAGATAATTTAATTAATAAAATTAATGATAATCAATTAAATAATAATAGCACAATTAATAATAATGATGTTAAAAAAAAAAAACGTAAAAAATCTAAAAAAGATGATGATGAAGATGATAATGATTGTGATAAATTAAAAATAGTACCACCATTGAGATTAAAAAAAATTCAAACATTACAAAAAAATAATAATGATGATGTTAATGTTAATGATAATAATAACAATAATAATTTATCTGATAATAATAAAAATAAAAAATTTTTTAATTGGAATAATATTGATAAAACTGAAGATATTGAACCAGGAATACCTGGTTTTAGATTTTATCAACCATCAGTAACTGTTGATGATACTGATGATAATAATACAAATAATAATAATAATATTAATGAAAAAATAAATGATTATAATAATAATAATGATAAATTATTAATAAATAATAATAATCATATTAATTATCGTATTGTATCTGGTACAATAACAAAATGTGATTCAACAACAATTAAAAATAATAATAAAAATGATAAATTATTATGTAATCAAAAATTAAAATTAAAATTACGTGAATTAAAAAAAAAAACAAATGAACTTGGACGTGAAATGTTAAAAAATGCATTAAATTCTGATAATTCTGTACAAGATACAATTAAATCATATGAAGAACAAATTGAAAAATTAACAAATTTATTAAAATTTAAAGGTAAAAATAAAAATGATGATAATAATAATAATAATAATAATGATTGTCATATTGAAGAACGTAATAAAGGATCAATTGTAACATCAACTGAATATGTTAATAAAAATTATAATAATTATATAACAACATCACCAGAACCACCAAAATTATCACCTCGTTATATAACAAATTATGAATTGACTGAAACACCAAATGAGGTAAATAAAAATTATTATTATTATATTATTATTAATATTATATACCTATATGTTAAATTAATATTTATTATTTTTTTTTTAGATACGTGATAGTCCACCAACATTACCAAATGCAACAATTGGCGACATAGAAATAACCTGGACTGAAACAAAAGATTATAATGTTGTTAAAAATTCAAATATTTATAAATCAATTGATGATTTAATTGAAACTAATAATGATAATAGAAAATCACCAATTATTGGATCATCAATAATAACAACAACAGCTGTTGATATTCATGATGATGATGATGATGTAACTATTGATGAAAAACCAGAGCTACTTGATTTATCAAAATCAGATTTACATGATTTATCATTAACACTTAATAATGATAATAATAATGATAGCTATAATGATATGAAAACATTGGATATGCCAATAATTTGTGATACAATTGATGTTAATAATCATGATAATAATAATATAATTAAAAATGATTATGATAAATCAATATGTGATTCTGATAAAATGATAATTGATACAACAAGTGTATTACAAGAATTTGATAATTGTGTTGATACAATTGTTACACCAAAAATTGATGATACAATTGAAATTGATTGTGATGATGATGTTAATAATGTAAATGATAATATTATTATTGATAATAATAAAAAATCAACAGCAACATCAGTTATAACATCAACATGTGATTTAAAATTATCACAAGATACAACAAAAAATATTATACAAGATAATTCATTAGTTATTGATAATAATAATAAAATTAAAGAATTATCAATTGCTGATCAATTTCCAACATTGGCTAGTTGGTTTGAAAATGGTGGTAATAATAATAATAATAATAATAATAATAATGGTCTCAATAATTATTCGTATGGTAAACATGATGATAATAATTTACATGCTGGACAACAACATAATACGGCATCATCATCATCATCAGTTGAATCAAATTTACCAATTGTACAAAATTTATCAATAACAAAAAGTATAGAAAAAGCTATGAATAAAAAAAGAAAAAGAATTGTTGATGATACAATTACAACGGGTTATCAACCAAATAATAGTGCTGATGTTAATCGATGGAATAATCAAATATGGCAAGGAATTCAACAACAACATCAACAACTACGACAACAACAGCAACAGCAACAACAACAATCATTAATAAATTATTCAAGTACTCCTGTTATAACAAACGTAACGAGTATTTCAAATGCGGCAACGATACCAATATTACAACATCAACAACAACAGCAGCATCAACAACAACAGCAGCAGCAGCAGCAGCAGCAACAACATCAACAACAGCAACCATTACCGAATTATAGAAATTCAAGTACTCCGGTTATAACAAATGTACCAAGTGCTCCATCAATTGTACCAGGACAGTTACAACAACAACAACAACAGCAACAACTACAACAACAGCCAATATTACAGCAGCAGCAGCAGCAACAACAACAACAACAGCCAATACAAAATTATAGAAATTCTAATACACCAATTATAACGAATGTAACAAGTATTCCAACTCCATTAAATATGTCAATAACACAAGGACAAATACAACAACAACAACAGCAACATCAACAGAAACAACTACAGCAACAGCAACAACAACAATATCCACAAATGCAACAAATTCCTTCTGGCTACTCAATGGGAAGACTTTATCCTGGAAAATATCCAGTAAGTATAAAAGAAAATATATATCTTTTTTTTTTATTATTCTATGTTGCCTTCTTGTTTGTCCTTCACTTTTTGACTTATATGGGTTTGATGGTGGTTACTATTATTCACAAAAGAATAATACATTTTAAGGATAATCCTATGAAGTCACCGTAAAAAATTTTTTTCAAAACTTTCAATTTTATTCTTTTGGCTCTTTAAAATAAAACAATTTAATTCTCAGCTTGTATATACCAGTTTGTTGTAAAACTTATTCTATTCTGATGAAGGGTTGTGTCTATTATCTTTTTAAATTTGCATTAAGCGATAAACATACTTGATATATATTTTATTATATTATAAATTTATTTAAATAGCTTTTTAATTTTTTAATTGTTTATTTTCAAATTAACATACTATTATATTTGACTGTATAATTTAGTAATTTATCATTCAAAATTGACTCAATGTTTAGAATTGAATAATACAAATTATTTCTTAGAACACGTTAACATAAAATATATATATATATATTTTTTTTTCAACTAGATGGAAGCATATGGATTGTCACCATATTCACCTTATGCACATCCACCATCAATGCCAACAGCAGCTGGTCTCTGGAGCAATCCACTATTTCATTATCCTCATCTTCGTGCACCAGGTATATTAAATACCCAACAAGTACCAAGGCATCCAATACCACCATATTCTTTACCACAAACCCACACATCATTACCATCATCATCATCATCATCGTCAGCAACAACATCAACACCATCTTCAACAGCATCAGCATTACCAACAGGATCATATCATCATCAACAACAACAGCAACAACAAACATCTACTCAATCAACAAAAGAACCAAAACGTTCACAAAAAAAAAATGATAATACACGTTCAACATCTAGAAAAGATTATTCACAATTAAAATTACAACAAGATGTTATAAATAATTCACAAAATCAACATCAACAAACACTTAATAATGCTCAATATTCAAGAATGTATAATGAACATATTTATCATACTACAAATGAACAATTAAATCAACAATTATCATATAGAAATGGATGGGGAACAACAATGTTACCACAAAATTATCGTATTGATACAAATTGGACATCAAATCCAGCAAATTTAATTGCTGCATTATCACCAGTAACAATGCAAAATTATGCAACTGGACAAACATTAAATAAAAAAAGAAAATTAAATAATAATAATAATAATAATAGTACAAATTTATTATTAAGAAATTGTGAAACACCAAATCTTGGTGAAATTAATTATAGTTTAAATAATTCAGATTCATTACGTTGTTCAAATTGTTCATCACGTGGACCATTATTTAAATGTCTTGGTTGTGAAGCTGTTTATTATTGTGATGAATCATGCCAAGTTAGACATTGGAATACACATGTACTTAGTTGTCCAAAAATTATGCCTAAATTACGTAAAGTTGTGCTCAATTAATTATTAAATTAATATATATTAATATTTAAGAAGAAAGAAAAAAAAAAGAATTATTTATCTTATATGAAAAAAAAAAATAATTTATAAGTTTTTATTAATAATTTAATTTTACTTATTTTAAGATTACTTTTTTTTTTTTTTTTATAATTTGAATTAAAAAATTTTTGAGTTAATATATTTATTAAATGATGAAAATAATAGTAACATTTTTTTTTTTTCGTTTGACAAGAGTTTTTTTAAAAAATGCTCAATGTTTTTTCAACAAAAAAAAAATTATTATTATTATGACTTGAATTGTTATATTATTTAAACAATTATTTGCGATTTTCATTGTTGTGCCTTGAAAAGTTGTATTTATATTGTCTAATTGTTAAATGCACCATTGAAAAAAAAAAAAAAAAAATATTTTGCAGATGATTAATATGGTGTTTATTAATATAACTGTTGTTTTTAATTAAATATTAATTATTGTTTAAATAATAAAAACCAAAGAAATTTTGGTGCATTGAAATAACTTTTTTTTACAAATAATTAATGTAATTGATTATATTTTGTTTTTTCATTTATTAAATATTTTTATCAAATTTATTTATTTGATAATTAATATGAGTGGAAAATTAATACGCTTAAATTTCATATAAAATATAAATTTAAAAAATAGTTATTTAGTGTTAAATGGTTGTGAGAAATACTAAATTACAATGAAAACTTTTTTTTTTTTTAAAAAACTTTGAGTGATTTTTTAAAAAAAAAATAATTATTATTATCTATTTTGAAAAAAAAAAATTACATATTTTTGTATGTGGTATTTCGATATTAAAAAATTATAAAAAAAAAAAAAATTTATATTTATCTATCTCTAATTTCTCTGAGTAATAAAATTAATTTATCATCAATTTTAATATTTTTAATTCGTCTTTCTAGTGCTTGAAAATCAGCAAGTTCAATCCAACTTGGTGGATCAACAACTCTACTTGGTAATTTTAATAATATTCTTTCACATGCTGCACAAATACCACACCATGTACGATAATTAATTGGGCTATTAATTTCACCAATATAATTAATAAATTTAATTCTTTGTTCATTTGTAAATACACCAATGACATCTTCCAGAGCAGTCATTAAATTATTTGGTTGTATTAAACGTTTATCATCAATAGTATCATCATAATATTTATTGAATGTTTTACTAAATATTTTTTTTCTTTCTGATTTTAGATAAACATATTTACCAAGATAATCAAGTGACGTTAATGATATCAAACTTCTACTATCAAGAAGTTCAAAACGTGCATTTTTACGTGAATAAATACGTGGTGCATTTGTTGGTAATGTTGATAATTGTTTTGTTAATTTTATTTCACCTTTTATTCGTAGTGCTTCTTCCAATGCAATTCGTTTCTGTAAGTAAATTTTTATTATTATAAAGTTTATATTTAATTATTATTTAATTTTTTTATTTACTCTAAGTGAAAATTCTTTTTCAACTGTTTCACGATCTAATTCACGTGATAAATGTTGCAATAATTCTGGACTTAAAAAACTTGATAAATATGGATTTTCAATTAATGGTATTGTTGTTTTTTCATGTTCAATATTATTTTCAGTATTTCCAATAGTAACAAGTGTTCTAAAATTGAAAAAAATTTATAAAATAAAATACAAATAATATTATTTAAATTTATAATAAATTAATTACGAATTTCTTCGTGATAAATCATCAACTTGTGACACTTGAGTTTCAGCTGGTTCAATGAGATCTCTAACTTCAGTTTGTTGTCCATAAGCTGATCCTCTTCGATATTTACGTTTTTTTAATTTTTTACCACGTCTTTTTATTTGTAATTCATTACTACTTTCACTGTCATGATCATCATCATCATCAACATCAACACTATCATCATTATTTTTTAATATTTCCTATAATTAATAAAAATATTAATATGAATTTTTAAAATTATTTATGTTAACTCACGTCATCATTAATGTGAATAGCAATTGGTGATGGTGGTGGTGGTTCACAAGAACTACGTTGATAAATATTTTTAAATATATCAATATTTTTTTTATTAATTGGTTGTGGTTCAAGTGTTAATGTATGCCAACTTAATGTATCATTATCTTGTTCTTGTGATTCAGCACGTAAATCCAATATGAGAGTTGTTTTTTCACGTAAATTTGTGATCATTTTATGTTCATCATGATTATCAATATTTGATGTACCAAGACCACTAGCAAGTGTTGGTGTTGGTGTTAATGGACGTGAATCTGTTTCAGTATATTTACGAAATAATTCTTCTGGTACTGTTGTTGTCATTGTTGTTGTTGCTGCTGTTGTTGTTGTTGTTGTTTTTATTTCAATATTTATATTATCATTTTTTATTGGTGTTTTAATTGTACCACCAGCAATTAATGTTGCACGTATCAATTCCATTTCATCTGGTAAAAGAAGAGCTTTACCTTCATTTGCCTAAAATATATAAATTATAATTTGATTATATTATTAAATTATTATTTTATATATATTACCCATGATTCTTTGGCTCTTTTAACAAATTCTTTAGCTTCACCATCAGCTGGATGATTACAAAGTACTGAACATCCATATGGAAATGGATTAAATAAACCAGCAAATGGACGTAATATAAATGGTGCTGGTTTTGTTGTTCCAGATAATTCAATTTTCTAATAAATAAATTAAATTTATATTTAAAAAAAAAAACATTAACAAAGCTTTATAAATAATATATATTTTACTTTTGGTTTTGGTTTATTGATTGGATGAATTCTTGCTGAAATAAGTCCAGTTCTTGATAATTCTGGCATATTGTGTTATTAAATAAATAAATACACTTGTTAATAACACGAGAAAATATTAATAAATATTTCATTACAATACACAATAACACTCTGATAACAAATTAACAAGCAAACCCTTTTTGTTCGTGTTAAAATTATTTGATTTTTCAATTATTTACATTTGTGTTTAATTTATTTTCACATATATACACAAGTAAATTTGTGTACATTGTGCTTAAATATTTGTTTTAAATTCTTTTGTATATTTTCAAACATTACTATGGACTTTTAAGGGTTGCCAGGTTGTGATTGGTCGATTATCAAACTATGCGTTCCTTTACACACACATAAAAAATACAAAACAATAATAGTTTTTTTAATTATTATTTATTTATTTATTTTAAAATGAGATATTTATAATTTATGTATCATGGAAAGGATTTTTTTGTGTATGACCTTTGTACATTTTTTTATATTTTAAACCAGTAACAAGTGTTGAACTCTTGGGAAATGCTGTTTTTCCATTAAACTTTTCATCTGTTTCTGGATGAAAACGTGCATAATCATATTGAATATGTAAATTTGGAGGTAAATCAGTATCTCTTGCAGCATCAAGTGGCAATGTTGTTACAATTGGTGTATTATAAAACTCCCGTAAATCACCTGTAATTATAAATATTATTTTTGTTTAGATTATTAATTGTTTTTTTTTATAAATTTAATTTTAATCTTACCAATTGTTTCAATTGTATAGAGTAATGAATTTGGTATTGCACAATTAAATTGACTTATACAATCATTTAAAATATTAAATTTTTCATGTAAATTATTAATTTTTGTTGAATCATCTGATGATAGTCCATGATTTTTACAAATTACATCTAATTTATCAGAAACATCTGATGGTGGTTGATATGGTTTGAGTGGTCTCAAAAATCTAATTGAAAAAAAAATAAAAAATTTCATGAGTTTTTTAGCTTCAAAAAAAAAAGTCTCACCCAGACAAATCAATAATATTCTTTCGTGATATCTACACAAGATAATCTTCATATATGTAGAAAAAAGTTTTCAAACATTCAGAGAGAAAAAAAAAAAAAAAGTTGTGGATAAAAAAATAAGGATAGAAAAAAAAAGAAATACATTTAGAGGGTTGAAAACTGTTGGAGGGATGTGAGAAATTTTTTAAGGGAATCGATTGTTAAAAATTTTATCAAGAAGGTGCTGCCCTCATTTATATTTTTTATATTTATAATGTTTATTGGACTCAAATGATATTGAAAAAAAAAAAAACAAATAAATATTAAAGTAAATTATCTAGTTAAAATAATTGTTTAAACAATTAATAAACAATACAAATTAATAATAATAAAAAAGTTTTTCATATTTATAAATAATTAAATAAAAATTTAAAGGTCATAAGAGATAATTTAAATATTCTTTCAAGGTTTTTACTGTCGTCTTAACACCCCTTTAAATAAAAAGAAGAAAAAAACAACAACAAAACCCTCCCTATTAGCACCTTTCACCCAACTGACCAACTCTTTTATTGATTAACAAATGTTATTAAAAAAAAAACACCTTCAAAATGGCGAAAATTAATTAATAAAAATAAACTAACCCTCTATGACGTAGACTTTCTTGACTCCATTCAAATTTATCCTTAATTCTTGGTGGTGGTCTTCTACTTTTTTTTCCATTACTTTTAAATCTCAATATATCCTTAATTTGTCCCTAATGAAAAATCAATAAAAACAATTAATACTTAATCATAAAAATTGAAGGTTATGTTTATACATTTGTTCAATAACAATTTCATTTAAATAACAAAAAAAAAAAACGAACAAATTAAACAATATTAAATAAATGATTTAAATAAATTAATAAATTATTAATTCTTACATTAAATGTTGCTAAAAATGTTGGTTTTTTATTTAAAATTAAACGACAATTCATGAGTCCTGCCATGTTTATATTTTTTTTATTATTAAAAAATAATAATCAGATATTTTCCGAATTTTTACGAATAATACCGAATAAAATAGTACAAATAATAATCGCAAGAGGTCATGCAATTTTAAATTTGTCTATCTCTGTTTTATTAGTGGTGTTTTTGTGTGCTTTCTCTGTCTCTTCTAGCTGTATACAATTTTGTATGTTATGTATTTAAAATGTATGTTTTCATATTATTGAGAGTGTGTGTATATGTGTCAAAAGTATAGATGAGAAGTGGTGAAGAGTAAAAAAATGTTTGGTTGAATGATCCACGGTTATAGTGGGGTAAAGAGGCCAAAAAGAGAGAGATTCCCACTGATTCTCACTGAGGGATATCTCTCAGGGCAGCTTGAAGCTTGTTGTGTATTTCAACCCAACTGTGTGTGCGTCCGCCATTTTACAGTCGCCATTGAAAGGTGAAAATTCTCTTCTAAATGTAACATCAATTGTTTTATTATCAAAAAAAAAAATATATTTATTATAATATCATACATTATTAATAATGTATCAATAATTATCATCAAATTATTAAACAAGTTATATATACATATGGCAAATAAATAAAAGAAAAAAAAAAACAGAAAGTTTATTTTGAATATTTATAAAAAAAAAAAAAATTTATTTAATTATTTGTCATGTTTGTGTTTTGTTATTAAATTATTGTATTATTTGACAAATAATTACAACTCATTGTGTTATCATTAATTCAGTGTTATAGTGGTTTTTTTTTTTTTTTTTTATTATTATTATTTAACAAAAAATTTTTTCTCTTTTTGACACTCGAAGGATTTTTTTTTTTTTTTTTTGGAGTAATTTTTTTTATTTTTGAATAGTGTTTTTGAAGGAAAAAAAATTGTGATTATTGTGGGTGAAATAATAAAATGATAAAATTTATATTGTGGTGATTTAAAAAAATATATATATATTTATATAAAAAAAATAATAATAATTGTTAAAATAGTGGAAAGGGAAAAAGAAGAAATATATAAAAAAAAAAAAGAGAAGAGAAGAGAAGGAGTGTGTGTGTGTGTGTTTGTTTGTGTGTTGGGAGGAGTTGAAATTATTTTTTTTTTTTTGAAGTTTATATTTATTGATAATTCATATATTGAAGATGGTTAATGGCTAATTATTATTGTGAGTGAATATTTGTGTTAAAGGATTAATATAATTCTTTTGTGGAATTAATTACATCGTTTTGAGACGATGGAGAAGCCATGACGCACCCGTCGCATCAGACTAACGGCGCCAGCTTGGAGGACTGCCACACGAATTTTTTCGCATTGGTAAATAACAGTGGTTTTTTTATTATTATTCTTTTTTTTTTTTTACCTTTTGTTATTATTAATTTTTTTTTATTTATTAAAATATACCTAAATCATTTATGATGTCTAAAACGTTTTTTTTTCTTGAAAAATATTTTCTTTTTTTTATCATGACATTGTTTATTTTGTTTATAACAAATTATTGTTATGAAAATAATCAATAATTATGATTACTAAATTATCATTGCGTTACCTGTTTATTGTAATTTTTATTTTTTTATCAGTTAAATTGACATTGAAATAGAAAAAAAAAAAATTTTTTAAATTTGTTTTTAATATTTTAATTATTATTATTATTATTTAAAGTGATTGAAAAATTAGCTTTTTTATATTATTTAGATAATTTTTAATACTTATTTTAAATGGCTTTTTAAAGAGACATTTGTGATAATACAATATATATAATACTTGTGTTTTCTTTATTGACATTTTAAAGCGTCTTGTTACTGTCAGAAATTAAAAATTATCAATAGGTCATAAAAAATAAATATATACAAGTTAACTAGAATATAAATATAAATAATATTATTAACAATATGATTAATAACATATTTTAATATATTAAAAATTACATGACATGTTTTTTTGGAGTAAAATTATGCTCCAAAAAAAAATAAAAAATGTACTTAAGGCTCGACGACTATCGCGCCTCCATCGTAAAAGGTATCAACGATAGTGAATGATAGAAAAATTAAATAACAATAATAATAGTTTAAATATTTAAAAAAAAAAAAAAATATGATAAGGGGATCTCCTTCGAACCACAGGCAAAATAAAATAGTAACTTCCACACAACAACAAAATATTCTCATCTTCACAAAATGTCCCAGTCAATTCATGGTCCTCTTTTATCTCTTTCTATATTTTTTTTTTTTTTTATATATTTTTTTTCGTTAACACCACTACTCTCTAGTGTTCGACTTAATTTTATTTCTTTTTTATCTCTTTCTTGCTTTTTTTAGTTTCAATCTAACTGTCTTTATTTTTTTTTTTTCTTTTTGGTATATCCAAGTATTTTTCTTCTATTCAATCTTTCACTCGTTCTTTTCCTTCTTTAACATTTTATATTTTTCTTTTTTTTTAAAAAATGGTTTTTTATTCTTGTTTTCTGTTGCTCGTTGTGAGTTGGGTGTTTGCGGCAACTCGTAACATTCCTTTCGTCCTGTGTGTCGGTTGGTCGAATCGGTTTGCTCGATGCCTGCTTACTTCGTTTCAATGTGAATGTATTCTCTTTTTTTTTTTTTTTTTTTTAATACATATAAGTACAGCTTTAAATGTAATTTAATAATTTATTTAACTGTTATTTTTTTTATAATTTATATCCATCGATTTTTTGAATTATGCTTTATCTTATCTCTTGATTTTATTATTTACCTGACTGGTTTTTTTTGGTTTTTTTTTATTTTTAAATATTGTCAAATAAATTGAGATACAATATTATAAAACTGTGTCAAGTATTTTCTATTTTTTTTTTCTTTTCAAAACAATTTTTAATTATTATTTTTGAAGATTTAAAAATTAAGGGGGTTATTTAAATTTCCCGCCATGTATTTTAGAAAAATATTATTTTTTTATCTTGGCTGTTATTATGTGTTGTTGAGAGTATTATTTATTTTATTTTTCCTTTTTTGGTTGAGACTCAAGTCGAGTGGATTGGTTGGTTTGGAGTAGGTATAGTTGTAGACGCTGTTTAGTTGAATCTTTTTTTTTTTTTTTTTCCCTCTTTTGTATATAATATGTACAATGTATTATATCTATATATATTTGTGCTTGTCGTGATCTCCCACGGTGAAGCTGGCGAAACCTTTTGAGCGAAATCTGTACCAATACTGTCTTTTTTTTTTTTCTATAAAGTAAAAAAATATTTTTTTTTCAAATTTTACTCCAATTTTTATTGAAAAAATTACTCCATATTGTTATAAAATAAATTACAAGTTGAAAAAAAAAATATTTCTATTGAAGAAAATCTCGAGAAAATTTGTAAATTATTTAAAAATTTCTGCATAAAAAAATTTACTAGAAGAAAAAACAGAAAATTCGTGTGCTAAAAATGCGCCATCATTGTCGTTTAAAATAATTTCTTTCTTCCATAAAGAGAATTTGAAAAGAGTAAACACGTGACTAAAAAAAAAAATGTTCATTTTCCGGAGATTGTTGTAGTAGAATTCTTGGATGAATACTCTCGTTTGACCGATCAACTCCACCCCAAATACATGCCAGCAAACGTGTTCTTGTTCGTTCTAAAAGCTATATATTTTTCATCCACCCTTAAAATCCCTAGGGGGTAAACTATAACATGAATACACACAAATACACTTGGCATTTTTTGACCTGCGCACTGATTTTTATATTTTATTTATATTTTTAAATATATTATTTATTTAAAACTCTCTATCTATAAAATAAAAAATATTGTATTTTTATTTTTTCGTATTGTTAAGTAATTGTTATTCGATTCAGGCAAATTTATATTCCGTAAAATAGAGCATGGAAGAACGTTGACCATAGTGGGAGCAAAAAAAAAAAAAAATATAAGGTGAAAGCAGAGATGCAAAGACAAGACATAAAATTAAAAGAAATAATAATTATAATAATTCTAGAAAGGCAGGTTTTCATAGAGACAATATAATTTTTATTTAAAAAAAAAAAAAAAAATTTCTTTGTCATTTATATATTAAAAATATCTATACATATATTTTTTTTTATTGGACAATTTTTATTGTGTTTTAAAAATATATACATTGTTTATATATTTAAATTCCTGAAAATTTTATGGAACATAAAAATTATAGTGTATATAATTACACGAGGCGAAACCACTATCAAATAATAAATTTAAAGAGCGTGATGATTAGCGATAATGAGTAATTTATATATTAATATTTCAACATAAAAATGTCAATTGCATGTTTTTTTTTTTTTAATGATTAAATTTCATTTATTATCATCACGAAAATCTATGTAAACTTGATAATTATCATAGTAAATTTAAATGGTATTTAAGACTATTTAAAAAATTTTTTTAAAAAATGATAAAAGGTCTATTGTTATCGTAAAAATTTAAAAATTGTAAATAATCCCGCGCAAATAATGTACCGACCTGCTCAATGCGTCTGGAATGTCGTTCAGCAAACGACGATACAAAAATAAAAAATAAAAAGAAAGGTATAAATTTGCAAAGCTTGATTGGCTGATATAAAAAAGTAAACGTGAAAGAAGTAGGAAAAAAGAGGATTGAACCTACAAGACAACCAACAAAGTAAAAAATGGCTCGAAAAAAAAAAAAAGAAAATATTTAGCAAATTATTGTTATTATATTATTTCAAAGCGCGAATATACAAACCACGCGGACGGCCTTGCACGTAGTCGGTTTTTTTTTTTCCCCTTTTTTGTACTTATTGATCAGTCTTGTTGTTGGGGGTCTTGACAGCGAATACAACAGTATACTTTGTACACACATACACTGTTATTTTCAATAAAAATATACAAAGATAACGCGCATTTTACCAAAATAATGTTCAATTTTAATATATATATTATTCTTTGGCAAAAAAAAAATAATAAGAATCATGCTTACATTGGTAAAAAATATCTGGATTTATTTTTATTATAAATTACTGAAAAAAATATGATAGTAATGACGTACAGATTTTTTAAAAATAATTTCGATATTACTATCGAAATATTTCCGGAAGTTTCAATTGAATCTACCGATCATATATATAAATTGAAAAAAAACAGATGAAAATATAAATTTCTCAATTTAAATACAATTTTCTATTAATTGTTATTAATTTTTAATGTTAATTATTAAATTTTATCTCATAAAACTGGATCACTCCAATTTCTATTTTTCTCTTAAAATTTCGAAATTTAAAAATGTCCTTTATTTATTTAAAATTTATTGTTGTAAAAATAAAAAAAATTAATCGAGGTATTTATCAACATGTTAACAATAATTTTACAAATATAAATATATTTTTTTTAACGTATTAAATGATTATTATCGTGACGTAATTGAGGGTGAAAACGTGCGTCACGTGAGAGAGGAGTAACCGAGTAACCCGTATACTAAAATAATAATTTTATATATATATATATATATTATCATTTCATAAATGCATCTACTATTAGCGTAACTAAATTTATAAATTATTTAACAACATAAATATATTTAATATTGAATAATTATATTTATTTTTTTTCCTTAAAAAACAAATCATTGATTCTAAATAACTCGTGTTTCGAATCGAAACTTTCGATGTGTTATAATAATATTCAACAGAGGGGATGAGGTTATTAATCCCCCCCTTTTTTTTTTATAACATATATTTCGAGGTCAAATTTAAAGATTATTATTGGATTATTTTATATATTTTTTATTTCACTCTTAACAGATGTAACAGGTGTCATGTTATTTTATTATCTATCAAAATGATTGTTCAAAGATAAATTAAAAATTAACTTATTGATAAAAAAAAATAATAATAATGTACCTATCCTAAATAAAAGTTAAATATATATATATATATTATTTAGATTGTTAATTCTTTGTATTAATTTGTTTTTTTTGTTAATTATAGACTGACCTCTGTGGAATAAAATGGCGAAAGCTTGTGTGGGGAGAAGTGACTGGTGGATTCGGGGGTACCCCCCTTGAGGATCCAGTATTATCAAGTTTTTCACGTTGTTTAGCTGGTGATATACTATGTGTATGGCGACGTGTTGCATCAACACCATCAACAAATACAACTGGTACTGGTGGTTTATATGATGTTAATATTGCACCATCACCAGCACCACCACCATTATCATTAACCGCAGCTAAAGAATTATGGATTTTTTGGTATGGTGAAGAACCAGATTTATCTGGACTTGTTTCACCTGAACTTATTTCTTGTGGTATGTATTTTATTATATTTTTTTTTATATTTTTAATTTTAGGGTGTTATCTATTTGTATCAAGATTTTTTCTTTTTAAATTCGATATTTCATTTAAGGGTTGAAAAAGTATAGAGTATTTATTATTTTTATTTTTTGTTTATAATTTTAAAATTTCAATGACTAGAGTTATATGTGATGTGTTCCCACATACGTGGCCGGACTCTTTACTCTTGGGGTCGGTGAACTTCTCGTGCCCATTTTCCCGGTTTTATATACATGTCTACATATACATGTTTTATAAAAATTTTTTATCCTTCTTTGGTTACTTGTGAATGTATTTTTTTTTTTAAATATATTTTACTTGAAAAAAATATATATTATAAAAATATAAATAAATAAAGAATTAGACTATTTTACATTTAACATTAAAATCATAATTTTGATTATTTTTTATTTATTTACATATTTACTGTGATAAATTTTATAGATTATTTTAAAGTTTGTCACTTGAATGTCTTTAAATATCGATATCGGTTTATCTTTAAAAAATAAATAAGCTAAAATTGCTATTTAAATTACAAAAATTAAAATTAAATTAATATTTTAAGTATGTTTATTATTAAGACACTTAAATACTGTTAAAAAAAATAAATAACAAAAATTTTAGATAAAAATTAAAGAAACAAATTATTTTTTTTTTTTCATGAATTTAAACAAATATAAATTTTTATTATTTTTATTTAAAAATATTATATCTATGCAGATAAAAATCTAAGATATATAATATTTCTAGAATATAATAATATTTGCGCTTGCGTTGTTGCAAGTGTCTGCGATGTTTCTCGATCGAAATAGTTGCGCCCGCGTTTTTAGGCGTTTCGAATATTGTAGTGGGTAGTTTAAAGGGGTACCTTTTTTCGTGTTGCTAGATAAAAGGGTTAAGAAAGAAAAAGAACAGCAAAAGAAAGATCTTACAAATATTATGTGCATGATAATGATGATGTTGACTGCAGCATGTTGAATAAAATAAGATGAAAAAAAAAAATATAAATATAAAGGCCGATGAGGTGCAATGATGCATGTTTACCCTTCTTTCCCTTTTGATACCCTCAATCTAGTTTTGCTTATCGATTTGACAAAAATAAAAAAAACACGTGTCGCTGTAACCGGCCACTGGCTATGACGCCTCTTTGTCGACGTCGTTGTAAACCTCCTCGTCATCACCACCACCACCACCACCACTACCATCATGTTCATCACCCCTCTTCTTATTTATATTTTTATCATTGACAAATATAATAATTTTAATGAATTTATTTATTATTACAGAAAGTGAACAAGGATCTTGGGAAAGTGGATTATCTTATGAATGTCGATCATTATTATTTAAAGCATTACATAATTTAATTGAACGTTGTTTATTATCACGTGATTTTGTACGTCTTGGTAAATGGTTTGTTCAGCCCTATGATGGATTTGAAAAACATCGTTGTAATAGGTAAATAATTTATTATTAAATATTATAATAACAAAAAGTTTTTTTAATTAAAAATAATTTGTTTATTTTTTTTCAATTACAGCAGTCATTTGTCATTTTCTTTTGCATTTTTTGTACATGGTGAGAGTACAGTTTGTGCAAGTGTTGATGTTAGACAACATCCAGCTGTTCGACATCTTACTAGAACTTGTCTTCAACGTACACAAACAATGCAAAATGGTGTCAAGGTTATATTGGCACCATATGGATTGGCTGGTACATTAACTGGTCAAGTTGGACGTATTGATAGTCAATTACTTGATGAATGGAAACATTTTTATCCAATAAATAGTAATAATGTTGATAGTGGTTTACCAACACTTGTTGAAGTTTTAGTTGGTGGTGTACGTATGCGTTATCCATCTTGTTATGTACTTGTAACTGATATGGATGATGTTAATATTGAGCTACCATTATCACCACCATATAGTCCAGCAACAACAACATATGAAAATCCAAATTCAATACAACGTGATACTAAAACATCAACTGAATTACCAGAACGTGTTTGGGCTGAATGTACTGTTGGTAATAATTATCATTCAAATATTATTAATGAACCAGCATCACCTGATTTTGGTAATTGGACATTTGTTGATGCAACACAAAAGTCTTCCTGTACATGTTCAAAGTGAGTATTATTATTTCAATAAATACATTTTTTTTTAATTTACATTTCTAATTTTTGATTTATTCATTTAATTTTTTTTTTTTTTTATCAAGTAAATATGTTTCTCATTTTTTTTTTTATGTCTATTTTAATGTTAGTTATATTGTTAGGTAAAAAAAATAAAATAATTATTATAAATTAGTATTATTATTATTTTTTTTTTTGTAGATTAAATAAAAGTAATTATTTTTATCTTGTTTTATTTAAAATTAAATAATTAAGCTTAAATGAGAAATAAGAGGAACATTATTGAATAAATTAAAAAAGAAAACAAATAAAATCAATGAAAATGACAAATAAATTAATATATGAAAAATTTTTTTATAAAAGAAACAAAAAAAAAAAAAAATATTCGGGGATCGGTTGCAGGTGCACAACCACCCCCGGGGGTTGGAAGGGCATCAACTCCTCCAGTCAGGTTCAGAGGGAAAGAGTTGATAAAAGTGGACGAAGAAATGTCGTACCATTCCATCGACGATCTACCACTCAATGGGAATCATCTTGCCCCTCTGTACCTACAAATACCCCCAGGTCGGTTATCTCTACCCCCGCAAAATAATTATTTTCTAAAAAAAAAAAAAGAAAACAAATTTTCATTGTTGTTTTTAACATAATAATTAATCATCATTATATATTCATTGATTAATTTAAATATAATTAATTATATATTAATTCACGTTGCCTCTAATCTCATTCGCTTAATAATAACATTATTAATAACATTTATTTTTTATTAACTAATTTTTAAACATTTTTTGCATGTTGGTAGATTTTTGTTGTTTTTTTTTTTTTTGACTAACTTGTTTAATATGGAAAAATATTTGCAATAATCATTACTAAAAAGAATAAAGGTGTTTGAACATTAAAAAAATCACATGCTATAATTAAAAAAAAAAAACATTTTAAATGAAAGAAAAATAACGTGAAATTAATATGATATTTATTTTGTTTTAAATAAACAGATCTGTTGTGAATATTAAAACTGAAGCACCAAATACACCACCAGGTGGTCCACCATCATATCCACGTGGACCACCAACTGGTGGTGATTGTCCACCAGTACCATCAGTTGGATCACCAAGTTCACCAGCACCATCACCATTACCAACACCACATTCCGAGCCAGCTTCAGTACCACCATCATCGACTGATTTAACAATGCCAACATTAAGTCCTCAACCACCACCACCAAATCATACAGCACCACCATTGAACTCATCATCATCAACATCATCATCATCACAACAACAACAACAACAACCACAACAGCAGCAGCAACAACAACAGTCACAGTCACAGCCACAACAACAACAAGGACCAAAATTAATACCACCATCATCAGGTTGTTGTAATAACAATCAATCAACAAGTTCAACACAAGGACCATCATTAAAAAGACCAATATTATCATCAAGAGAATATGAAGGTGCTCTTATTGATGATGAACAACCATTATGTTGGCTTTATGATTATTCATCACTTGAAGCATGGTTTAATCATCCAGTTAAAAAATTTAAAGGAAATACATCAGTACCAACAAATCAAAGATGTAAAAGTTTATATCCACAAAATGATACAATTAATAATCAATCACAAATACCAAAAATGGAAATTAAACAAGAACCTGGAACAGTATCTGTAAGTTTAAATTTATTTTTAATATTATTTTAAATTAAGAATAAAAAAAATAATAATTTTATTTATTTTATTTACAGGGTGATTGTACTGGTCGTAATGATCCATATGAATTTGATATAAATATTGATGAAAATGGTAGTAATACAAATGCTGATGGTATACATCGTCAACGTGATGATCAACAAAAACCAAGTTCATTATTTACAAGTGAAGGTTTACAAGCATCATATAAAGATCTTGATCAAATATTTGATAATTCAGATCCTGATACATCATCTGATGAAACAAATTTAAATCAAATACAAATACAAACACCACCTGGTTCAAATAAATCAGCAATACATAATGATGAACAACGTTTTGATAATAATACTAAAAATTATAATTCACGTTGTATATTACGTCCTGAAGAATTATCAAAAATGTTTCCAACACCACCATCATTAGAACATAATCCAGTTGCATCACCATGTCAATTAAATGATACATTAATTGAACAATTAGATATTAATTTATTACAAAGACAACAACAACGTATATTACCAGATATATATCCAAATATGGGATCACCACAAGAAGAACAAATTGATGATTGGAATTATGTATTTAAACCACCATTAGTATGTAAACTTGTTGGTTCATCAAAATATGCACCATTAACAAATTTACCATCACAATTATTACCACCAATATCATTGCCATCAAATTGTATATATCGTCCATCATGGCAATGTCCAACAACAACAAGTACAACTTCATCTTCATCATCATCATCATCAGGATCATCACCAACAGTACCACCATCATCATCATCAGGAGCAACAGGAGCAGCAGCTGCAGCAACAACATCATCATCATCATCTTCTTCATCGTCATCACCACCATCAACAACAACAACATTGTCAACAACAATTGCAACAACAACATCATTATCATCATCATCATTATTAACTGATAGTAAAATTGGTATATTAACAAATAATAATAATAATAATAATCAATTGAGATTACAACAACAAAATCAACAATTAAGTAATATTATTGGTAGTCAAGTACATTTACCAATATTACAAAATACATTACAACAAAATAATCATCACCATCATCATCATCATCAACAACAGCAGCAGCAACATCATCATCATCAACAACAACAACAGTTACAACAACAATTACATCATCAACAGCAGCAACTTCAACAGCAACAGCAGCAGCAACAACAACAACAATTATTACATAATTTACCATCATCACCAGCACAATCATCGTCATATCGTGTTAGACCACCACCACCACCATATGATCAACCAAGTCCAGCAACATCAACAACATCAAGTTATTTAAATAAAAATATAAATTCAATTGATACAATTGATACACCTGGACAACAAAATCGTTTTGCTGAAACAAATTCATTAATTGTTAATATATTACTTGGTGATACAGCATTAAATATATTTAGAGATCATAATTTTGATAGTTGTTCATTATGTGTATGTAATGCTGGACCAAAAGTTGTTGGTAATATTAAAGGTGCTGATGCTGGTATATATATTACAACAAATAATTTAAATAATATTGGTTATAATAATGATGATGATCAAATACGTTGTTCATGTGGTTTTTCAGCAGTTATTAATCGTAAATTATCACATAAATCTGGTTTATTTTATGAAGATGAAATGGAAATAACTGGTATTGCTGATGATCCAGCTGATTTTAAAAAAATATCACTTGTTGCTGTTTGTGGTAATAATGATGACTATAACACTAATAATAATAGTAACAACAACAACAACAACAACAACAGCAATAGTAACAATAATAATAATAGTAATAATAATAATAATAATTCAAATAGTAATAATAGTGGTGGAGGTAATAGTGGTGGTAGTGTTAGTGATGGTAATAGTGTCAATAATAATAATAGCAACAACAACAACAATAATAATAATAATAATACAAGTGGTACCAATAATAATAGTAATAATAGTAATAATAGTAATAATAGTAACAACAATAATGGTTCAAAAATAACAAATACAAATGATGATACAAATCAAATTGATAATATACCAATAAATGTTTTGGAAATATTACGTGAACAATGTGCAATTGTACAAAGTTCAGTTAGTAGTTTATATCGTGCATCACGTGTTTATGCATGTAATCGTAATAATATGAAAATTGGACCAACATTAAATACATTAGAATATAATGATGGTAATGATGTATCATTAATGGCAATTGATCAAGGTAAAATAATTGATGGTATACCATATGATAAAACAAATAGAATAAATGGTATACATAAATGGGGTTTTATACGTGCTAAAGGACCACAATGTAGTGGTGATATTGTTAGAATAATGAGATCATTACAACCATTATTACAAGAAGCTGTACAACGTAAATGTACAACACGTATGTGGGAAGCACCATATACTGTTGCTGGACCATTAACATGGCGACAATTTCATCGTTTAGCTGGTAGAGGTACTGATGATCGTTGTGAACCACAACCAATACCAGCAATTGTTGTTGGATATGATCGTGATTGGTTATCATTAGCACCACATGCATTAAATTATTGGGAAAAATTAATGCTTGAACCATATTCTGGACCACGTGATATTGCATATATTGTATTAACACCAGATAATGATACTGTTATTAATCGTGTTAAAAATTTTTTTCGTGAATTATCAACAACATATGATATATGTCGTCTTGGTAAACATATACCAATAACTAAAACATCACGTGATGGTATAATACGTGTTGGTAAAAACTCATGTCAAAATTATTATGATAATAAAAGACAACAACAACAACAACAACAGCAGCAGCAACAACAACAGCAACAACAACAACAGCAACAGCAGCAACAACAACAAATTGATGAATGGTTTAAATTATTAGGTGATAATAAAATGAGTGAACAATTACGACATTATGCACAAGTATGTTGTTATCGTTTAGCACCATATTTAACCCAAGTTATACAAGATCGTTCATTATTAGATAATAACAATGATATTAATATAAAAAAAGAACAATTATCATCATCATTATCATCACAACAATCAACATCAAATGTATCACCAGAAACAATGCCAACAACACCAGATGGTATAACAATTAAAAGTGAACCAATTGATGATAATTCACAATCATCTGGTACAACAATTGTCAATAATAATAATAATAGTAATAATAGTAATACAACAAATATTAATAATTTACAAAATTCAAGTCCTGGTAATAATAATAACAATAATAATAATAATAACAATAATAATTCAAATAATCAAGGACAAAATATAAATGGTAATGGTAATAATGGTGGTAATGGTAATACAATTGGTCCAGATGATGATGAAATTGAACAACCATCAATTGTTGTTTATATTGTTGAACCATTTACACTTGGTGGTCCAGAAAATATTGATAAAAGAAGACTTGCAATATTGGCATTATTGCGAGCATATTCAAATGCAATATGTGCTATGCCAGAAAATATTAGAAGTAATATTAATGTACAATTAATATCATTAGAAAGTATTATGGAATTAGGACGTGCACGTGAAAGAAGAAAAATACAAGATGAATTACGTTCATTAGCATTAAATGTATTTTTACAAGGACGTCGTTTATTAAATCATAATTCAACAGTTAAAAGTTTAACTGGTTTTGGTACTGCTGCTTCTGCTGATATATTTTTAAAAAATAAAGATGAAAGAAATCGTGCACCTTATCGTCTTTATGCACCAGCATATGTATTAGCACCATTAAGAGCTAAAAGTGAAGCACCAGAATCATTTGGTATTGCTGGTCCAGAAGAATGTGCTGTACTTTATTTAAGTTATTGTTTAAGTGAAGATCAATCACGTTTACTTGCTGTTGCAACTGATGATCGTGGTGAAATATTTGAAACAGCTGCTATTAATATTGATGTACCAAATCGTAAAAGAAGAAAAAGAGTATCAGCAAGAAGAATTGGATTACAAAAATTAATGGATTTTATACTTGGTGTTATGTCACAAGGCGTAAGTTTTTATTTATTTATTTATTTATGTTAATATTAATATTATATATTTAATTTAAGGTACAACCATGGAGACTTGTTGTTGGACGTGTTGGTAGAATTGGACATGGTGAATTAAAAGGATGGAGTTGGTTATTATCACGTAAATCATTATTAAAAGCATCAAAACATTTAAAAGAAATATGTGGACAATGTAATTTATTATATCCATCAGCAGCACCATGTGTATTAAGTGCTTGTTTAGTATCACTTGAACCAGATTCAACATTAAGATTAATGGCTGATCAATTTACACCTGATGAAAGATTTAGTCAAGCATCTGTTAATTGTCAATTATCAACACCACAAGATGTAACATGTACTCATATACTTGTCTTCCCAACATCTGCAACGACACAGGTTTGTTGTTGTTGTTTATTATTATATTAATTAAATTATATAAATTTATATATTTATTTATTTATTTATTTGTATTATTATAGTCGTCGCAGACTGCATTCCAAGAACAACATATTAATGGTCCTGAACTTGGTGATGATGAGTTATTTTCAGCTCTAAATGATGATATGCCTGAAGGCATGGAGGGTATGGGTGATTTTAATGATATATTTAATGTATGGCCAGAGGCTGGTGCTGGTGGTGGACAAAGTCCTGGTGGTAGTCCACATCGTCCAGAAGGTTCACCACTTGGTGGTGATGGTGGTGGTTCAGGAATGGGTAATCATGATGGACCTGGTAGTCCATTTCCATGTAGTAATACACCAAGGGTAATTAAATATTATATATATATATAATTTATATATTATTTAAATTTGGTATTAATTAATTTTTATATATGTAAAAATATTTAGGCAGTAGCTAATGATCAAGCTGAAGAAGTTGGTACATTATTACAACAACCATTGGCACTTGGTTATCTTGTATCAACAGCACCAACTGGACGTATGCCACCATGGTTTTGGTCAGCATGTCCACATCTTGAAGGTGTATGTCCAGCATTTTTAAAAAATGCATTACATTTACATAGTCCAGCAATACAACAAAATAGTGATGATTTATTACAACAACAAAGTGCATTGACTGCACATCCATTAGATTCACAATATACAACAGATGTGCTAAGGTAATTATTTTTATATTTTATAAATAAACATTTTTATATAAATTGTATGAATAATTTTGTTTATTTATTTTTATTTAAAGATATGTTCTTGAGGGTTATAATGCACTTTCTTGGCTGGCTGTTGATTCAAATACAAGAGATCGACTCTCTTGTTTACCTGTACATATACAGGCACTTATGCAGCTATATCATGCATCAGCAGCTCTCGTCTGACCCAGACCATTAGTACATAATTACCAGCATTTTTTTTATTTTTTATTTTCATTTTTTTTTCACGCAATTATTATTAATAATAATTTTTATTTAAAATTTAGGGGATTTTCTTTTTTTTTTTTTACGAGAGCAATACTCATAATCATAAATTTCATCTCTCGTAAAATCAATAATTTTAAATTGATTCATTTATCATTCCCCTTAACAATTTTTCAGATTAAAAAAAAATATATTCCGTAAGATATATAGATATACAAACATATATATATAAAATATATACAATGAAAATAAAAATAAATAAATAGGGAAAAAAGTAATACAACCAAATGATTTGTTTAAATATATAAAAAAAAAAAAAAAAAAATGTAGAAATTAAATTGTAGAATATAGAGGCAGCTGATGAAACTTTTTTTTTTTTTTTCGTTTTTTTTTTTTTTTTAATATAGCAATTCTTCCATCAATATTAGAATTTTTTTTTTTTGTCATTTATTATTATTTTTCACAAAAATTAATGCACCAAAAAGATAAGATAAAAAAAATTGCATAATATAAATTTTAAATAATTAAAAATTGATAGTTAAAGGAAAAATATCGTAAAAATTTTTTTCGTTATTTTTTTTCTTTTTTGCAAGAACAAAATTGCATTTTTAAATTTATAGCTAGTTACAACAAAAAAAAAAAAAAAAAAATTAATAATACAGTGAATCTCTAGTTTAAAAAATTATTATTATAATAATAATGGTTGCGTAATATCAAAAATTAAAAAACAAAATAAAAAAAACTTTTGAAGATGGAAAATAATGAAAAATCGTAAAAAAAAAAAAAAGAAAAAAAAAATGTTTTTAATTGTAAATTGACTTTTTGTACAAAGCTTTTAATTATTGATAGCAACAAAGTAATATAATGAATATTACGTTGTTTTTTAATTTTATATAGATGAATATAAATGAACAAAAGAAAAAAAAAAAGAAAAAGGAAATCCATAATTATTTAAAAGAAGGAATTTTTCCTTTTTTTTTCTTCCTTTGGAGAATGATTTTGTCATCATGTGTGTTGTGGGGACTCATAAAATGCAAGCTAATAAACAAAATAGAACTAAAATATTAAATTTAGAAATTATAAAAAATTTAGTTTGAGAGTTTACGAGTAAAAAATTTCAGGCAATTTTATATCTTTTTTTTTTTTCGACAGAGAAATCAATAACTTTGCCTGTTAATTTTTTTGTTTCGTCAAAGCAGCCCTCTCTTACTTTATCCCTGAATAAAAAAAAAAAGGTGGTCCAACGAAATTTTCATGAGAAAACGATCAAATCATTATCACTTTTTTTTTTTTTTTTTTTTCGAATAAAATTTGAAAAAATAAAAAACGATTTCAGGGTCTTTTGTTGTTACGTTATCTCTGTGGCCTCATTGTAATTTTAATAATAATTTAATAACTAAAATTGTACCAGTTTAAAAGCGAAAGAAAAAAAAAAAAAACGCGTGATATAATTTTTTTTTTTTTTTTTCTTTTATTTATTTTAGAAAAAAAAAAATTGTTTTATTCAAAATAGGTTGCTTATTATAATAGTGTTGTAAAATATTTGTTTTGACAAAATAATTTATAGACCAATAGATCAAAATACGACTGGGTTTAATAAAAAAAAAAAAAAAATTATAAATATATAATTATAAATTAATTAAACAAAACAATTTGTGTAAAAAAAAAAAAAAAGAAAAAAAAATCACAACAAAAGTTGCAAATTTTAAAATATGATAAATAACGAAATTTAAGAAATCAATATTTAAAAATTAATTTTTCTTATACCTCAGTGTATAGAGAATAAAGAAAAAAATTTGTTTTTTATTATTTATAAATTATTCCAAATATAAATGAAAAAATCAATTTAAAAAAAGGATTTTTTCTATTGAAAAAAAAATTAGTAAACACAAAAAATTAAAATTAATAATCAAAATTTCATATTAATATTTTTTATTCACCTGAAATTCATATGAAATCAAAGTTTTTTTTTTTTTAAATATTGATATTAATTTCGTTGTATTATCAGTGGGGACGTAATTTATAATTAAAAAAAAAAAATTGCATCAGTTGCACTGTACAAAAAAAAAAACTGACATGTACATAGCATTCATAAATTAAGAATTAAAAAATAAAATGAAAAAAAAAAAATACCCCACAATATTGTCAAATGAAAATATAAAAATAAAAATAATAATCAAGTAATGATTAATGAATTGATAAATAATTTGCAAATACATTTTGTTGATAGAATTTTTTTTTGTTTTTTTTTTTTTTTTCAAATATTTATTTACTCATAGAAACAAAAATCAAGAATAAAATCCTCACTCAATCTGGGTAGAATGACATTATTGGGATTATTATTATTATTATTACTATTATTATTAAAATTATGGAAATACAGTTTTATGTGTATATATTATTCATACTCAATTAAAAAATAATTAAAAAAGAAAAAAAAAATATTTAAAAAAATCATGACATTATTTGATTTCATTATTATTTTATAAATGTTTTTTTTTTCTATTTATTAATATTTTGTATGTGGTTTAATGTAATTAAATATTTCCTACATTTTATTCAGCGATGTATATATAAAAAAGATGATGTAAGATGTTTTTTTTTGTATCATTAATTTTTGTAATTTGTTTTAGCGATTTGAATTGATTGGTTTTCAGCTGACTAGTTTTTTTTTTTTTATTGATAATAACAATATGGCAAGTATTTTTTAATATTATTTATATTTTTATTATTAATAATTTATATAATTTTTAATCAACTTAATTTTATGTCTTTTTTTATTTTTTTAAATATATTAAATTTTGTTAATTTATATTTTTATTTTGTATAACATAATTTTGAAAATTTTTAATTTTTAGTTTTTATAAAAAAATTGTTTTTTGTTTTTGTTTTTAGTTGATGAAATAAAACAAGACTAGATCTGTTCAGTTATGGCACTTGGATTAACTGTTAATTTTTCAACACTGTGATTAATACCATAAGGGCGTAAATGATAAATTAAATATTCAAGTACATACATCATATTTGGTGATACATAATGAAATGATATTGCACTATCTGAACAACAATTAAGACCATGTTTTGTTTCATAAAAAATATAATTCCAATACCATAAATCTTTGGCAACACGATTTGGTATTAAATGACTTTCAGGTGTAAATGGAAAAAATCTACCTCTACCAAATTGATCACGTGAATCCATTGCTTTAACATTAATGTTTTCTAAACATTTACCCATTTCAACATCTTCAGCACCACCATTATCACTACGACATTTTTTACTATCATTTAAACCTTCATTTACAAATTTACGTACTGCTTCATTACTAAGTACATAACCAGCACCACCACTCATATATCCTTGTTTAACATATGGCTTAAAACGACAGCCAAAATAAAGTGGTGATTTTGGATCATATGATGAAAGCATGTATCTCAAATTTTCAACAATTAAATATCTGTAAGTAAAGAAATAACAAACAAATTATTAAATACAAAAATTATAAGTTTAAATAATAATTTTTTTTTTCATAGTATTTTAGTTTGTATAATAATTTATTGGCTATCAAATGAAATCAAGATAACAAGAAATAATAATATCTTATCTTTATTGAACATATTTGATCAGGTGAAGATTACTATTATTAAGAAAATTTTTATCAACTTACGTATCATCATCAGCTTTGACAAACCAGTCTACTTCATCTTTATATTTTTCATATGAATATTTAAATGCTTCTTTTGTTTTAGCCCATAAATTATCTCTACCTTCATTGACAGGTAATACAACTGTTGGTAAAGTTTTATCTAAAAATTAAAAAACAAATATTATTAAAACAAATTTAAAAATATTTATAATGTAAATTAATAATTACCCTCAGCAGAACTCATGAATAATAATATATTACAACGTTTTCCCCAGGTTGCTTTGACGTGTCTTGCTTTTGTTTGATGATTTGCTGGTCCAGTCATAATCCAACAAAGTACACGTACTTTTTTTGATAGCTCTGAAGCTATAGCATCCTCACCTATGTGTTCATTTTCATCAACACCATGAAATTTTATTTCAGTTTCTGGTGCAATCTAAATAAAAACAAATTTAATACATATTTACATTATTACCTTGTTTTATCAACAAACACAATATTGAAAGTATTTTTTATTTATTCTTTCATATGTTATTTATATTTATTTAATCTTTAATATTTATTTTATATTTTAGTTATTTACCTCATTGTCAACATCACCATGATGATGTGGATCATTATAAAAACTTGAACTTCTTGACATCCAATTTAACATACCAGGTGCATCTTTAGTTGCAGTTATAAGTAAACATGCTGATAAAAAACCAAAAATAACACCAGCAACTAATGTCAGCATAAATCTTTTTCCACCTCTTCCTGCTAATAAATTATCAATACACAAATAAATAAAAAATCCCCAATTATTATTAATAATAAATAATATTAAAATTTATTACCATCAAATACTGGCAACCTTTGATGCACCATTTTAAAAAATTTTCTTTTATATTTATTAATATTAATAATTATTTATAACACAGATAATTATTTTATCACTTATTTGTATTATTTTATTTATTTCTTTATTCAACTTTTGGTTGAACTATCATCGGTTTGAATTACCTTGGCAAAATGATTTAAATTTTTCTTTCATTCTCTGAAACAGCAAATTACATGTATTTTTTTTTTTTTTTTCTTCTTTAACAACAACACAATTTTGCAACTTAATTTATTTACAAAAAAAAAACAAAATAGAATAACAATGATTGAGTATTATTGTTTAAAACAGACATAAAATAATAATGTATCTGGCTTCAAAGCATTCGTGACTTCAAATAAAATATAAAAGAATAAAAAAAAAAAAAACAATGATAAAGATAAAAAACCAAGTTTAATGTGACCGGAATTTCAAAGATAATATTCTGATAACCAAGATTTATTTTTTCATTGAAACATTAAATCTATTAAATTCAAACAGTAGTATAATTATGATGATTGAATAATAAAATTAAAATTATCAATTATTTAAACTATTAATTATTTATTATGTCAGAGGGAAAAAAAAATAATATATCATCAATAATAATTAAGTATCTTGTCCACTCTTACCTTACTGAAAAAAATAAAACAAAAAAAAAATATAAGATTATAAAATTAAATATCAATTAAAAAAATTATCTATATTAGCTTATAATTATTTTTATAAATTTAGTCATGTAAAAAAAATAAATAGTCTTACCTTTCTTGAATTTTTTTTACATTTTTTTTTCATTGTTATCCTATTGTTGATAGGATTTTATTTTTAATAATTAATGACATATTTACAAGTCAATAATTAATTTATAAAAACATGTTTTGTTTATTCAATAATATTTTGTTTATAAACATTTATTGAATAAACAAAATTTAGCTGATTTTTTAAAATAATTTTTAAAGTTGTTTTTTGTTTTATTTTATTGTTATAAATAAATGTATACGTGGAACTTTTATTTTGCTAATTATTTGTTATTATTTATTGTAGATGACAACATGACGAATTGACGATTGTCATTTGTCAGTCTGACATATAAAAATATATGACATTTATAAACGTACACAATGATGTTTTGTGTACACCTGTCTACACCATATTGGTTATGAATACACACATACACATTTACACTTTCACCTGGATAAACAACTGTCAACTAAAACATCAAAAAGGTATGATGACAAACGATAAATCAATAGTTAAAAATATAAAAATATATTATTACATTGTGTTTATTAATTAGCAAGTTATTAATACATCAATAAATGAAAAATTATTTATATCAAATAAGGAAATTAAAGTCATTTTAATTCATTTTGTTTCGAAAACAAAAAAAAAAAAATGTGCTGAGTTTGTTGAGCTTGCGCAATGTAATTTTTTAAATTTCCGTTTGATTTTTTTATTTGAATTTAAATATTATTTTATCGATATATATATTCTTTTGAGATTAAAATAATTTTTACAACAAATTATGATTATTTAAATATTTAAAAGAAAACATATAAATTGTTTAAAAATTATCCATTATTTTTGATGGAGTTTTTTTAGTTTTCATGTAATTGTTTTTTTTGTTTATTTATCCAATCAACGTATTGTTTAACATCAACATAAGTATCTGGACCAGGTGATTTTGCATCTGGAAAATATCTTTCAGCAATTCCAATAATTATATTGTAGTTTTTTAATTGAACAGTCAAAGCACCACCGCTGTCTCCCTGTAAAAACAAATTCAGAATTAATTGTATAATATAATTAACAAAATATATTATTAAATTTGAATATAAATTAAATATCTTACTGTACTAATGCCAGTTTGAGAATTCTCAAAAGTATAAATACGTTTATTTTCAATTGGAAATTTTGGAAATCGAATTTTAATTTCCATTGTATTGATAATATGTGTATCAAGTTTTAAAAGTATTTTCGATAATTTTATATTATTATGATGTATTTGTCCCCAGCCTGAAATTTTTGCTTTTGTGTTAGTTATTATTTCATTTGATGGTAAATTTATTCTTTGTCTTGTTGGTCCAAATGAAAATGGTGTATGAAGCTAAATATAAATCAAATTAATTAATGAATATTATTATTTTGAGAATAGTGTTTTTTTTTTTTTTTTTTACCTGTAAAATAGCAATGTCATTGTCATTTTTGTTGTAGTTAAAATCTTCATGAATAATTTTTTGTTTAACTAAATGAATTTGTCCAGATTTTTCATTTTCGTGATCAGTTGTTCCACTTAGTATTCGTAATTGTTTATCTCTTCCCAGCGAATTGTCATGAACACAATGAGCTGATGTTAAAACTAATTTTTCGAAAATTATTGCACCACCACAGAGGTGACCAACATTATCACGAACTGATACTTGCCATGGAAATTCTTCATTAGAAGTTGTTACTCCATTAACAATGGCAAATCCATCTAATTTTTTTTTAATTTTATTAAATATCAAATAAATGCAAATGAAATAAAAATAAATTTACTTACCATCAATTTGGAGAAATAAAAATAATAAAAAGCTTATATTTATTAAAAATTTTATCATTTTTATTGAGTAAAAAGTTTTAGGTGATTTTTTTTTTTTAATTGTACTCTGTAGATTGATGATTTAAATAGCTTTTGAGTTGATGATTTATACTAATTTCTATCATTATTTTTGGCGCTGTATTTATACTAAAAATTTTACGTTATCAATTTTTTTTTTTTTTCGTTAATTATATATCAATTTAAAAAAGCAGACAGCTAAACTTAGACATATAGTCTAAATTATTTGATTTGATTTTTTTTTTTTTTTGTGTTATCTAATTTTTTAAATAAAATTAGAAATATATTTTTGATATTTAATATAAAGAGGAATTTTTAAAATTATTTAGGTCATGTAAATTAATATTTAAAAATATGAAAAAAATTAATTTAAATGTGGTAGTTTGAAAATTCATTAAAACAAAATTATGTTGGGAAGATAAAAGTCTAATTAAGATGTTGAAATAGAATAAAATATTATCATAATCTACATTTTATTTTAAATATAATTTTGTTTGAAAATATATAATATATATAAAATAAATAAAAATATATTTTATCAAGATATTAAAATTATTGATATAAAAAATGATTGTTATTATTTTTCAAACAAAATATAATTTATTTGGTGAATAAAAACAATTAGGTATTTGTTTTTTTAATATGATTTATTCAAAGTTGAATACATTTCGAATGTATTTATGAAAAAATTAAGCTTATTATTATGAATACAATTATTTGTCTTATTTATTAAGATCGTAAAGAAAAAAAATTAGAAACTAGATGATTAAAAGTTAAAAATAAAAAAAGTCATTAAGTTGACCTAAATAAAATCAGGTGATGGAAAAAAATTAATTATATCGAGGCCATATTTTTATATAATCAAGTCAGAATTAAAAATAAAAAATTATTGATAGAAAATTGAGTTTTTGTAAAATAAAAAACGTCTAGTTTTTTTCATTTATGGCACTGAGGTTAATTGATAATTTTTTTTCACTTTGATTAATAGGATAAATGCGTAAATAATAAATAAAATATTCGAGTACATACATCATTTCTGGAGTTATATAATGATATGATATTGCACTATCTGAACAACATTCAATACAATGTTTTGTTTCATAGAAAACATATTTCCAATACCATGAATTATTAGGTTCCATATTTGGTATTAAATGTTTTTCCGGTTCTAATTGAAAAAATCTACCTCTACCCAATTCATCTCGTGTATCAACTGCTTTAACATTAATTCTTTCTAAACATTTACCCATTTCAACATCTTCAGGACCACTATTATTACCACGACAATTTTTGCTTTCAGTTAAACCTTCATTTACAAATTTACGTACTGCTTCATTACTAAGTACGTAGCCAGCACCACCAGTCATAAATCCTTGTTTAACATATGGCTTAAAACGACAGCCAAAATAAAGTGGTAATTTTGGATCATATGATGAAAGCATGTATCTCAAATTTTCAACAATCATATATCTGTAAGTAAAGAAATAACAAACAAATTATTAAATACAAAACTTATAAGTTTAAATAATAATTTTTTTTTTCATAGTATTTTAGTTTGTATAATAATTTATTGGCTATCAAATGAAATCAAGATAACAAGAAATAATAATATCGTATTTTTAATGAACATATTTGATCAGGTAAAGATTACTATTATTAAGAAAATTTTTATCAACTTACGTATCATCATCAGCTTTGACAAACCAGTCTACTTCATCTTTATATTTTTCATATGAATATTTAAATGCTTCTTTTGTTTTAGCCCATAAATTATCTCTACCTTCATTGACAGGCAATACAACTGTTGGTAAAGTTTTATCTAAAAATTAAAAAACAAATATTATTAAAACAAATTTAAAAATATTTATAATGTAAATTAATAATTACCCTCAGCAGAACTCATGAATAATAATATATCACAACGTTTTCCCCATGTTGCTTTGACGTGTGTTGCTTTTCTTTCATGATTTTCTGGCCAAGTCGCAATCCAACAAAGTACACGTCCTCCTTGTGATAGCTCTGAATTTGTGGTATTCTTATGTATGTGTTGATATTTATGAAAACCAGAAAATTGCATTTCTTTGCCTTGTGCAATCTAAAAGAAATGAACAAAAAAACAAATTCAATAATTAAATTTAAAAATAATTAATCCAAGTGTTTCTTTTTTAAAATTTAAAATTAAATATTATTTATTTGTTTAATGTTTATCAACAAAGAGACAATAAAATTAATTTTATATCTTTTGTTAATTTATTGACCATGAACAGCTTGATATAAAAATACTTTTATTTATTTTTTTTGTTTGTTCAATTTTACTTAAATATTTGTTTTTTTTTTTTTTTATTTATTTACCTTATTGTCGATATTACTGTTGCACTGATCTTTTGTAGTACTGTGAAGTAAACAAACTAAATATCCCAAAATAATACCAATACCAAGTGTCAGTAAAATCTTTGAACTTCGTCTTGCTACTAAAAAAAAAATTAAAAAAAAAAAAAAATTCAATGAAAATTATTCACAACAAGTATTACGGATATTAAATTTAAAAAATTTTACCATCAAATCTGAGCATCCTTTGAGGCAACATTTTGCAAATTTATTAATTATTATTGATAATTATTTATAGCACAACTATAGCACTTTATCACTAATTTTATTTATTTTTTTTTTTCAACTTTTGAATCCTGTCGGTTTGAGCTACCAGCAACAAGTGACTTAAAATTTTCTTTTATTTTATAAAACCTACAAAATAAAATTCCTACGTAGTTGAAAATATATTTGACTTAAAATAAAAATAAAATAAAAATAAAATATATTTGAATAGAAATTTTCATTGACAATAAAAGCATTGAATAAAATTTTATAAATAAAATAAAAACATTCATTAAAATTTTCAAAATAACTGTTTATTAAAATGACAAAAACTGTTGATTTAAAATAAAATTTTAAATGTAATATTACAATAACAAATATTATTTATTTATAATGAATTATATTGTAGCTTGTTATCCTCAATCCATGATACATAATCACAAACTTTTGTAAATATATCAGGACGTTGAAATTCACCTCCATAAAAACCAGATGCAATACCAACAATTTTATTATCAGCATCAACAAGTGGCCCACCACTGTCTCCCTAAAAAAAAAAAACAATAAAACGCTCTCAATTAAAAATTGACTAATATAATTTTAAAATATAAATTTAAATATAAATCTTACAAAACATATTCCACATCCACTGCCTCCAGTTACACACATTTGTTTATCATGAAATTGAAGCTTGTAAATATTTCGACAATCATTATTATTTATAAAAAACATTGTCAAACAATTTAAATTATTTGAGGGTGGTTCATCACTGTGACAGCTTTTAGTTTTACCCCAACCGCACATTCTTAATCCACTATTTGATGATACACAATTATTATCTGGTAAAGATATTTTTAGCTCATCTTGTGATGGTAAAATTATTGATTTTTTAAGCTGAAAAATTAAACAATTATTTAATTAATAAATACTTGAAAAATATATTAATTTATTAAATTTAATTTTATTTTATTACTTTTATAAGAGCTATGTCATTTTTGTATGGTATAATTTTAGAATTAAATCTTTCATGAGGTATTATTTTTTCAACAGCCAAAATTTGACCATTCAATGCATTTTTTAAATTATTAACTCCAGCTAAAATATTCATATTATTAAGGGGTTTATTTTCTGGTGACATGACACAATGGCCAGCAGTTAAAATAAATTTTTCATCAATTATACAACCTCCACACATGTGGACATTATTAATTCGTATTGATACTTGATACCAATAATCTTTAGTGTATTTTGTAAATTTAATTTTTTCTCCACCGTGGATACAGCTTCCAACTGATTATTTTAAAAAAGACAAAATATTAAATTAATAAATTTGTCATTTACAATTTATTTATATAATTATTTTTATTGATTGCCAATTTTTATACTCACTATTAATTAATGAAATTAAAAAAACAAGTAATATTAGAATTTTTGTAATTTTCATCTTTAAAAGTTGCTTAGTTTTAATTATTTTTTTTTTCAAGACACAGTGCTTGGTTTATAGTTTTAAATACACTAAATGATCTAGATCATTTATTTTTTGTAATAATAAAAATTTATTTTTTTATCACAATGATAATGCGACTGTTGGACGATAAAATTAATTAAAAACTAATTTTAGCTTGATCTAATTATTATTTTTAATATGACCTTGTCTTAAATTATATATGTTATTTTTATTATTTAATTTTTTCATTTATAAATTTACTATTTAATTTTGAAACCAAGATGGCTCGAACCAATCCCTATATGAACGGTTATATAGCAAATTTTTCAAGTTTGCGCAAAAACAAACTATTTTTTTTTATAACCTATGTTAAATAATTGTTGAAAAAAAAACCAGGTATTATTTGCCTAGTAATATTTTGCTTTTTGTGATACTGGCTATAATTACGTGTATAATGTGTTATCATTCGGACCAATTTGCTAAATCAACGGTCCAATCTAATCATTTTCAAAAAATGAGACTTTTTTTAACAACAATAAAATATATACAACAACAAAGTAAATTTAATTTATTTTTTATTTATTATTATTGTCAAAATCTATCAATAAATGAGTACAAATTATATTGATGATAAATTAAATATATATAATAAATAAAAAAAAAAAATGAAATTGAAGTTGTTCTTTGTTGTTTTATTGATGAATTTATATATTGGCTTGATTTTAAAATGAAAACGGATTAATTAAATCTTGTACAAGATAATAAAATTAACGTAGTCTTTCTAGATCTCCTGATAAGAAAAATAAAATTTGTTGCCAAAATTCCACCCCCCCTCTTCCCTGAGGCCCAATGAGCGCAATGAGCTCTGACAACATTGCAAATGCGCTGTCAGAATGCGCCAGAAAAAAAAACGTGGGTTGTTGCATGGTTGCATGGGTTGCATTCTGTCTATCCACGTGTTAACGCATTGTTGCAATAACTCTCTTTAACTTTAAAAGTAATAATATTTTTTTGATACAACGTGGCTTATAAGTCAGGTTATACTTGATATTAAATATTGTGTATATTAATTTTGTTTATCAACTAATAATACATTAATCATGAATGCTTACAAGCGTAATATGGACATTGAAAATGATGTAAGTATAAACACAATTTATATTATGGAATAATAAAAATAAATCATATTAATTAATAGACATTCAAAATAAATGTGGCCATTGAGCATAAACATTTATTTATTTATAAATTATAAATTTATTTTTATTAATTTCAGGCTGAAAAACGTGCTCATCATAATGCATTAGAAAGAAAACGTCGTGATACATTAAAAGAGAGCTTTGCACACCTCAGAGACGTCGTACATAGATCGGAAGGTGGTACCAGAGCAATCAGTCGTAGAGAGATTTTAAAACATACTTCGGATTTTGTAATTAACATGACAAATAAAATTACGACTGAGGAAAATACAGTAGAAAAATTGAATCGTCAAAATGGTCAACTTTTGGATCAAAGTAAGTATCATTTATTATTTAATTTAATAACATTTATGAAAAACAATGTATAAACATATTTATTAATTTTTGTTTTGTTTGTTACAGTTCAGATGTTAAACCGAAGACTTGAATCTGGTGAAGTTTTCGCTGAAGAAGATCTGGCATTATTGAGTACTCTCTGACACTATGTACTATAAAAATTGCACGAATAATCATGTTTTTTTTTTTTTCGTCATTTTGAATTGTAAACTTTAATTTGTACTTTCCTTAATTGTAATTAAATTTAGAGCTAATAATTACATTTTTATCGTACATAAATTATAACTTGACTTATTTTTATTTCTATATGTTTTAAACTAAAAAAATGAAGATGTATTTTTAGGTTTTAAACAGAACAAGTCTTCTCTCTGTTTTAAATTTAAAGTCTTTGTCAGTAAAAATTCGTTGGCTTAGTTAGCGCCCCTTTAAAGTTTGACAGACATCACATGATAAGCTAGATTCTTACCTTGTCAATACTGATGATGTGTCGTTTACAATGAAAATCAACCAAAAGATAAAAAAAGTATCAACATGAAAACACACATTTAGCGTCATAAATAACTGGACAAACCGGGGACAAACAAAAAAAAAAAAAAATATCCTGGCTCTAAGGTGATCCAGACATTACACACTTTGAATAAATAAACAAGCAAATTGTTAAACAATAAATAAGTTAATAATATAATAACAAATAATATTGATTAAAACAAGTGAAGATTAAAATGTCAACTGATTTTTATATACGTTATTATGTTGGCCACAAGGGTAAATTTGGTCATGAATTTTTGGAGTTTGAATTTCGTCCAGATGGTAAATTAAGATATGCAAATAATTCAAATTATAAAAATGATACAATGATTAGAAAAGAAGCATATGTACATCAATGTGTAATGGAAGAATTAAAAAGAATAATTCAAGATTCAGAAATAATGCAAGAAGATGATGCATTATGGCCACAACCAGATAGAGTTGGAAGACAAGAACTTGAAATTGTTATTGGTGATGAACATATATCATTTACAACATCAAAAACTGGATCATTATTGGATGTTAATCAATCAAGAGATCCAGAAGGATTACGTTGTTTTTATTATCTTGTACAAGATTTAAAATGTCTTGTATTTTCATTGATTGGTCTTCATTTTAAAATCAAGCCAATATAAATTCATCAATAAAACAACAAAGAAAAACTTCAATTTCATCTTTTTTTATTTATTATATATATTTAATTAATTATCAATATAATTTGTACTCATTCATTAATACATTTTGATAATAATAATAAATAAAAAATTAATTAAACTTACTTTGTTTTTGTATATTTTATTGTTGTTTAAAAAAGTCTCATTTTTTTTTTGTGTCGTTTGATTTTTTTTTTGAGGTTAGAATCGTGTAAATTTTGGAGAGTGACAGATAAATTTAGTCATGGAGGAAATCGCTCAGGTATGTTTATTAAATAATTAACAATTAATAATACTTGATTATCTTATAAACAAATTTGTATAAATAATTATTTCGAAAAATACATTGTAGTAATGCAAATTGGGGTTTCGAAAAAATTGGATATTTAGAAAAGTTTATATGTTGTTGATTAATTTAGGTTATTCATTGTTATTTATTGTCTAGGATGTTGAAAAAAATATATAAAATTAATATTTATCATGTGGATATTAAAATATATTTATTTTTCAAATTGTTTATCATGATATTATATGAAAAATAAAATAATTTCAGGCTGATGATGTCGGACAAATTGACCAACTAGAGTCTGAAAATATGGACAATGATGGTGGAAGATGTTGTGCTGATTCAGTACATGAAAGAATAAGAATAACTTATGTTTATTGTGATGATTGTCAATATAAAATTCCTGCTGATTCACGTGCTATTGGAGAACATTTTGATGATAAACATATTGCCCATAAAAAATGTGTTTATTGTTTTTCGAAAGTATTTACATATAAACAGTATCAAGTTGATGAAGCTGGTGTTCAAACTGAAAAAGACGATGTGGTTTATCACGAGTGTATAAAGACTAAGAAGAAATAATTTTAAATTATTTATAATGATTAATAAGTCAACAAATTTCTTGGAGAAATTTAAAATCATTCCATGACAGGAGAGACTTGATCGAAACTAATTTACACAATCAAATTATTAGCTTTTTCTTTATCGAATTATTATTAAAAATTAGCAAATTATTACATAGTAAAAGGTAGATTAACCAAATGATATAATTATCAACTCACATTTAAATAATTTATAAAATGTGATGTAAAAAATATATTTATTTATATTATATAAATTTATAAAAATATTTTTTGTACTTTATAAAACAATATATTATTCATGTTGTTTTTATTTATATATATTTTTCTATTTTATATATAAATAAAATTAGTCAATATAAATTTATTACGAATTAATGAACAATTAGACAAATTCATTTTGATTTTATTTATTTATTATTTATCTTTAATTTCTATTTAAACTACAATGTTTTTTTTTTTTCATAATACTTGTCAACAGAAAACTTGCTATAATTTCTATAAAATTAATATAAAATTAATAATACAATTGGCTAATTTATAATTAATATTTTTGATTTATATTTAATTTATATTTGTGCTCAATTTTAAAATTTAATTATATACTGGACAATATATCACAAATACCTAGTGATTATTAAATTTTTTTATTTTGTAAATAAGATTTTAATTTTGTTGGATAATCAGTCATGACTCCAGTTGCACCAAGATTAAATGCTTGGCTAAATTCTTCATCTCTATTTAAAACCCAAAAATAAACCTATAAAAAAATAGAAATTATTATACAATTAAATAACAATTAAATTAGTAAATTTATAAATAAAATTATTACATGAATTCCACGAGCTTGTAAATGATCAAACAAACATTTTCTAATTAACAACAAATTAATAATTTTACAAAATAATTTCTTCATTAAATAATTGTACACTGTGTTGGTTTTTTTCCTGAAAAATAAACACATTAAATTATTACGTCTCTTTGAATTAAATAGAAAATAAAATTGATTAATTAATAATCAATTTACCTGAGATAAATTGATGGTAAAAAAATTTCCAAATGAGTTTCTTTTAGTGGAACAAATGGCAATAATCCAGAGTACATTAAAAAAACAAGTATTGCAACTCTTTTCATAGAAAATAAAAGATGAACATCTGGATTCTGTAATTAAAAAATTAAAATTATTCATTAATAATTGAAAAATAAATATTTATAATAATGTTGATATAAATTACTAACAGCTTTATAACATTTTCTAGTAATTTCATCACTAAAATTACCCCAAACAGTGAGATTTTCACGTTTATATATTTTAATTAAATCAGATACTTTTTGAATTAACAAATCATCATTTATTTTAATGTCAATATTAATTGGCATATCTGGAAATGTTTCAAATACATCTTTTAATAATGGAAATTTTCTATCATCTTCATTATCTGATCCAACATAAATAACATCTGTAAATATAAATTAGGTATTAATAAATTTAAAGATAATTAATTTGTTATTTTGTAAATTAATAACCTGGATCAAAATCAATTGGTAATGATGATTTAATCAATGGTAATTGATTATAATTAACATCACAAATATTTTTATTAACACCAGTACAACGTAATAAATTTTGATCATGTGAAACAACAACTTCACCATCTTTTGTTAAATGACAATCTAATTCCAACATTTGGGTACCAATTTTAACAGCTCTGAAAAAATATAAATTATCATTTATTTTAATTAGAATTATTTATAATTATTTATACCTTTTAAATGCATTCATTGTATTTTCATAATTTTCACCAGCTCCTAATTTAAAATAGTAAAAAAATATCATATAGATATTATAACAGCAAAATTTTATTTTTTAATAATTAAATTTAATTATTTTAATTACCTCCACGATGACTTATATGTTGACAAGTAAATTTAACACGTTTTTTTTTATGTATTAACATTGGATATTTAAATAAAAGTACTGATGTTAATACATAACTTCCAATTATTGTATAAAAAATCATTTTGAAATTAATTTTTAAATTGATTGATTTATTTGTGATTATATACTGTTTGACTTGGCAAGTCACCTGGATGATAAATAATAATAATTAATGTTTATTTAACCGTGAATAATAATGATAAATAAATAGTTAATAATATTTTTAATATTATTTATCATTGTTAAATGATTTTTAATTTATTTGGTTTTTAAAATAATATATGATTTTTTTTAATTGAAAAATATAATTGTATATTATTTTTATTTTTAATTTACACTGACAGATGGTGTCTATTGAAAAACATTGAATAAATATATGATATTGCAATTGTAAAATTCGCGTCTGCGTAGAATATTTTTGATGGAAATATTAAAAGGGGTTAAGCGTCGTAGAAATATAAAATAAACAAAATCAATTTTCTTATTTTTTCACTGTCTCATGTAATGTGTCGAATTTTTTCGAAAATTTATTTTTTACTATAGTAGAAATTTAGTTGAATATTTTTTTTTTTTTCTACGTAAGTGTGTTACTCTATTTGATAATTGAAAAAAAAACTGGTTTACTTGTTTATTTAACTGTTAAGCTTTTTTTTCCTATTTCTATAATCATGAAAGATAAAAAAAATTATTTATTATTTTTTTCCTTGACAAAATTATGACGAATATTTATTTTTCTATTGAAAGTTAATTTATAATAATTTTAGTATGATAAAAAGTGAATTAGTAATTGTTTTTTAAATTAATTTTCGATAATTTAACTGGTGTAATGTATTTTTAAAAAAATGTAATGTAGTTTTAAAAAAAAATATATCAAATTTCGTCAGGGATAGAGATTAAAGTGAAATATAAAATTCAAAAAAAAAAAAAATAAATCTAATTGAATTTAAATTCTGTAAGTTACAGAATTATTTTATCATACTCTTATTTAGCTAATAGAAATATAATCTCAATTTTAAAGTAAATTAATTGCATATAAGACTAAATTTTCCATTCTCATAATTACCGAAACAAAAAAAGATTAAAAAATATAATTTAATAATGTGTAAATATTTAACATTTCAACAAAATTAAATTTTAAAAATAATAATAATAATTATGTTTTTATATGGTTTATTAAACTAGCCTTGAGAATTTAATTTTTTTTTTATTTTTTAATTTTTATCTCACGTTATCAAGATAAATACAATTAAAAGAAAAAAAAAAATTTTAACTAACTACGAATTTTATCGTTAATTACATTACCACAATTTTTTTTTCAACTATAATAATTTTTAATAATGTTTCTTTTTATCTCTAAATTATGAAGCTATTTAAAAAAAAAAAAACGACAATATAAATTACGTATTCACCTCTATTTTTTTAAATTCTAGTTTCAAAATTAAAATAACCACTTGAAGGGAAAAATAAGGTCACAAGTTCATGGCTATGAAATTAAATATTATAATAATAAATAGCATCAATATAAATAATTAGTATTTAAATAATAATTTGTCATTTTTATTGTGTCATTTGTCATCAAATGTATTTATTATAAATTATTTTATCTTTTAAATGACAACAATAATAACAATCATCAATGTCATTGTCATTTTATTATACAGTTCATTTAATAAAATATGAATAATATAAAAATAATTTACTAAATTTTAAGGTATTTCATTTAATAATAAATTATTCAAAAAATAAAATAATCTGTAATCAAATTGTGCAATCAAGAGAATTTTTTTTTCCTTTTTTTTCTTTCATTTGGTAGTTGTATTATCTTGTTCAAATAAAAAAAAAAAATATACATATATATAAAGCTAAGATATAACACAATTTGTATAAAAAAAAAAAATGAAAATAAATCCAGAAATACACGCATTAATGTGATTCAATCGTGATTTTATTTTCGTAATAAAAAAAAAAAAAAAAGATGGTAAAAAAAATAGGCCATTTATTAAGTATAAATTTAAATTATCTTGCTTGCAAAGTTCAGTTAGTTGATAATCAGCAAAAGCGCTTGAGTCTTTTGATGTGAAAATAATAAAAATAAATAAAATTTATTTATAAATTTTCATCAATAGAGATAATAATAATATTGAATAATTAAAAATATAAATTATTTATAAAAGATGATTAACGTCAAATTTTTGTTTACTTTGGGAATTATATTTATTATTATTGTAAGTATAAAAATTAAATAAATATTATTAATTTTAATAGTCAGCTAATGTATAATCATTATGTTTTTTATTTTTTTTTATAGGCTATTTGTTTTTCGGAATCATTTTTCAGTCAATGTGTTCGACCTCCAATTCTTCATGAAAGTGTTTATGCATGCATGGATAGTCTTGATAATGGTAATGTTGAAAAAAAATAATTATTACTTATTTATTTGCTTATAGAATGATGATTGTTTAATATAATTATTTGTTATTATTTTTTTTAAAGAGGGAAAAGAATTTCTCAAGAATGAAACAAATCACAATAGTCCAAAATTAACAGCTTTTAAAGTTTGTTTATTGGTACAATTTAACTTTGTAAGTTGAAAAATAAAACGTAATATTTGTTAGAAATAATATTGATGATATATAGTTGTGTATTAATTGATTTATTGTTGTTTAATTTTAGTTGAAGAATGGAACAATTAGAGAACAACAACAGGAGTTATTTATTAAAAAATATGTTGAAGATAAAAAAGCTGCAATTAAAATGACTGAGGCTTGTCAAATATGTCGAGACAATGGTAAATAATAAAAGAATGGAATTACACATTTGTTTAATTGAATAAAAATATAATTAAATCATATTTTATTTATTTTTATTTTAGCAAATACACAAGATGAAGAAGGGAAAGTTGCTGAATACTTTTTCAACTGTCTCAAAGAAAATTCAGAATTAGCGACATTAATTTCAGATAAATTATGTATTAAACAAAATAATGATAATACAACATCAAAAAAATTAAGTAGTAAATAAATAGATCCTATTAATTTAATATCAAGAATATATTATAAAGAAAAAAAAAGTAGAACGTAAATTATAGTTGTAAATTTAAATATAAGATTGTTTATATATAAAAGAAAATAAAAGAAAAAAAAATTTATTTAAAATTAAAAAACAGTATTCGACGTTTTTTTATAATTTACCTCCTCAATTTTCAGTATACCTAAATTTTCGTTGGATGGTTTCTTTGATTGTATGAAAAACATAGGTGAAGGTATTTTATCCAATTCATAGATGAACTCCTGGCCTTCCTGCTTCCCTGATATTTTAGAAATAAAATTTGTTTTTTGAAAAACAAATAGAAAAAATAATAAAAAAAATATGCTATTGGAACAGGATCATAGAACAGGCCAGGAGGTATTTTATTGAATTCATAGATCACCTCCTAGACTTTCTGCTTCCCTGCGATTTCAAAAATAAAATTTGTATTTAAGAAAACAAATAGAAAAAATAATAAAAAAAATATGCTATTTGAACAGGATCATAGAACAGGCAAGGAGGTATTTTATTTAATTCATAGATCACCTTCTAGACTTCCTGCTTTCCTGTTATTTCAAAAATAAAATTTGTTTTTCAAAAAACAAATAGAAAAAATAATAAAAAAAATATGCTATTTGAACAGGATCATAGAACAGGCAAGGAGGTATTTTATTTGATTTACAGATCACCTCCTAGACTTCCTGCTTTCCTGTTATTTCAAAAATAAAATTTGTATTTAAAAAAACAAATAGAAAAAATCATTCAAAAAATATGCTATTTGAACAGGATCATAGAACAGGCAAGGAGGTATTTTACTTAATTCATAGATCATCTCCTGACCTTCCTGCTCTCCTGGTATTTTAAAAAATAAAATTAGTTTTTGAAAAAACAAATAGAAAAAAAAAAGGAAAAAATTTGCTATTTGAACAGGATCATAGAACAAGCAAAGAGGTATTTCATTCAATTTCTAGATCACCTCCTGACCTTCCTGCTCTCCTGGTAATTTTAAACATAAAATTTCTTTTTAAAAAAACAAATAGAAAAAATGATAAAAAAAATAGGCAATTTGAACAGGATCATAGAACAGGCAAAGAGGTATTTCATTCAATTTCTAGATCACCTCCTGACTTTCCTGCTCTCCTGGTAATTTTAAACATAAAATTTGTTTTCTGAAAAACAAATAGAAAAAACAATAAAAAAAATATGCTATTTGAGCAGGATCATAGAACAGGCAAGGAGGTATTTTATTTAATTTCTAGATCACCTCCTGACCTTCCTGCTCTTCTATTTATTTTAAAATAAAATTTGTATTTGAAAAACAAATAGAAAAATCATTCAAAAAAATATGCTATTTGAACAGGATCATAGAACAGGCAAAGGAGGTATTTTTATTTAATTTCTAGATCACCTCCTGACCTTCCTGCTCTCCTGGTATTTTTAAAATAAAATTTGTTTTTGAAAAAACAAATAGAAAAATAATTAAAAATATGCTATTTGAACAGGATCATAGAACAGGCAAAGAAATTTTATTTGAACAGGATTAGAACAGATCATTTCCAGACTTCCTGCTCTCCTGGTAATTTTCAAAATAAAATTTCTTTTTAAAAAAACAAATAGAAAAAATAATTGAAAAAATAGGCAATTTGAACAGGATCATAGAACAGGCAAAGAGGTATTTTATTTAATTTCTAGATCACCTCCTGACCTTCCCGCTCTCCTGGTATTTTTAAAAAGAAAATTAAAAATAAAAAAAACAAATAGAAAAAATAAAGAAAAAAATATGCCATTTGAACAGGATCATAGAACAGGCAAAGAGGTATTTTATTTAATTTCTAGATCACCTCCTGACCTTCCTGCTCTCCTGGTATTTTTAAAAATAAAATTTGTTTTTGAAAAAACAAATAGAAAAAATAAAGGAAAAAATTTGCTATTTGAACAGGATCATAGAACAGGCAAAGAGGTATTTTATTTAATTTACAGATCACCTCCTGACCTTCCTGCTCTCCTGGTATTTTTAAAAATAAAATTTGTTTTTGAAAAAACAAATAGAAAAAATAAAGGAAAAAATTTGCTATTTGAACAGGATCATAGAACAGGCAAAGAGGTATTTTATTTAGTTTCTAGATCACCTCCTGACCTTCCTGCTCTCCTGGTATTTTCAAAAATAAAATTTGTTTTTGAAAAAACAAATAGAAAAAATAAAGAAAAAAATTTGCTATTTGAACAGGATCATAGAACAGGCAAAGAGGTATTTTATTTAATTTCTAGATCACCTCCTGACCTTCCTGCTCTCCTGGTATTTTAAAAAATAAAATTTGTATTTAAAAAAACAAATAGAAAAAATAACAAAAAAATATGCTATTTGAACAGGATCATAGAACAGGCAAGGAGGTATTTTACTTAATTCATAGATCACCTCCTGACCTTCCTGCTCTCCTGGTATTTTTAAAAATAAAATTTAAAATGAAAAAAACAAATGGAAAAAATCATAAAAAAAATATGCTATTTGAACAGGATCATAGAACAGGCAAAGAGGTATTTTATTTAATTTCTAGATCACCTCCTGACTTTCCTGCTCTCCTGGTATTTTAAAAAATAAAATTAGTTTTTGAAAAAACAAATAGAAAAAAAAAAGGAAAAAATTTGCTATTTGAACAGGATCATAGAACAGGCAAAGAGGTATTTTATTTAATTTACAGATCACTTCCTGACCTTCCTGCTCTCCTGGTATTTTTAAAAAGAAAATTTAAAATGAAAAAAACAAATAGAAAAAATAAAGAAAAAAATATGCCATTTGAACAGGATCATAGAACAGGCAAAGAGGTATTTTATTTAATTTCTAGATCACCTCCTGACCTTCCTGCTCTCCTGGTATTTTTAAAAATAAAATTTAAAATGAAAAAAACAAATGGAAAAAATCATAAAAAAAATATGCTATTTGAACAGGATCATAGAACAGGCAAAGAGGTATTTTATTTAATTTCTAGATCACCTCCTGACCTTCCTGCTCTCCTGGTATTTTAAAAAATAAAATTTGTTTTTGAAAAAACAAATAGAAAAAATAAAGAAAAAAATTTGCTATTTGAACAGGATCATAGAACAGGCAAAGAGGTATTTTATTTAATTTACAGATCACCTCCTGACCTTCCTGCTCTCCTGGTATTTTTAAAAAGAAAATTTAAAATGAAAAAAACAAATAGAAAAAATAAAGAAAAAAATATGCTATTTGAACAGGATCATAGAACAGGCAAAGAGGTATTTTATTTAATTTACAGATCACCTCCTGACCTTCCTGCTCTCCTGGTATTTTAAAAAATAAAATTAGTTTTTGAAAAAACAAATAGAAAAAATAAAGAAAAAAATTTGCTATTTGAACAGGATCATAGAACAGGCAAAGAGGTATTTTATTTAATTTCTAGATCACCTCCTGACCTTCCTGCTCTCCTGGTATTTTTAAAAAGAAAATTTAAAATGAAAAAAACAAATAGAAAAAATAAAGAAAAAAATTTGCTATTTGAACAGGATCATAGAACAGGCAAAGAGGTATTTTATTTAATTTCTAGATCACCTCCTGACTTTCCTGCTCTCCTGGTATTTTTAAAAATAAAATTTGTTTTTGAAAAAACAAATAGAAAAAATAAAGAAAAAAATATGCCATTTGAACAGGATCATAGAACAGGCAAAGAGGTATTTTATTTAATTTCTAGATCACCTCCTGACCTTCCTGCTCTCCTGGTATTTTCAAAAATAAAATTTAAAATGAAAAAAACAAATGGAAAAAATCATAAAAAAAATATGCTATTTGAACAGGATCATAGAACAGGCAAAGAGGTATTTTATTTAATTTCTAGATCACCTCCTGACCTTCCTGCTCTCCTGGTATTTTTAAAAATAAAATTTGTTTTTGAAAAAACAAATAGAAAAAATAAAGAAAAAAATTTGCTATTTGAACAGGATCATAGAACAGGCAAAGAGGTATTTTATTTAATTTACAGATCACCTCCTGACCTTTCTGCTTTCCTGGTATTTTTAAAAATAAAATTTAAAATGAAAAAAACAAATAGAAAAAATAAAGAAAAAAATTTGCTATTTGAACAGGATCATAGAACAGGCAAAGAGGTATTTTATTTAATTTACAGATCACCTCCTGACTTTCCTGCTCTCCTGGTATTTTTGAAAATAAAATTTGTTTAACAAATAGAAAAATAAAGAGAAAAATATGCTATTTCGAACAGGATAATAGAACAGGCAAAGAGGTATTTTATTTAATTTCTAGATCACCTCCTGACTTTTCTGCTCTCCTGGTACTTTGAAAATAAAATTTGTATTTAAGAAAACAAATAGAAAAAATAATAAAAAAAATATGCTATTTGAACAGGATCATAGAACAGGCAAAGAGGTATTTTATTTAATTTCTAGATCACCTCCTGACCTTCCTGCTCTCCTGGTATTTTAAAAAATAAAATTAGTTTTTGAAAAAACAAATAGAAAAAATAAAGAAAAAAATTTGCTATTTGAACAGGATCATAGAACAGGCAAAGAGGTATTTTATTTAATTTCTAGATCACCTCCTGACCTTCCTGCTCTCCTGGTATTTTTAAAAAGAAAATTTAAAATGAAAAAAACAAATAGAAAAAATAAAGAAAAAAATATGCCATTTGAACAGGATAATAGAACAGGCAAAGAGGTATTTTATTTAATTTCTAGATCACCTCTTGACCTTCCTGCTCTCCTGGTATTTTTAAAAAGAAAATTTAAAATGAAAAAAACAAATAGAAAAAATAAAGAAAAAAATATGCCATTTGAACAGGATCATAGAACAGGCAAAGAGGTATTTTATTTAATTTCTAGATCACCTCCTGACCTTCCTGCTCTCCTGGTATTTTAAAAAATAAAATTAGTTTTTGAAAAAACAAATAGAAAAAATAAAGAAAAAAATTTGCTATTTGAACAGGATCATAGAACAGGCAAAGAGGTATTTTATTTAATTTCTAGATCACCTCCTGACCTTCCTGCTCTCCTGGTATTTTTAAAAATAAAATTTAAAATGAAAAAAACAAATGGAAAAAATCATTAAAAAAATATGCTATTTGAACAGGATCATAGAACAGGCAAAGAGGTATTTTATTTAATTTCTAGATCACCTCCTGACCTTCCTGCTCTCCTGGTATTTTTAAAAAGAAAATTTAAAATGAAAAAAACAAATAGAAAAAATAAAGAAAAAAATTTGCTATTTGAACAGGATCATAGAACAGGCAAAGAGGTATTTTAATTTTTACAGATCACCTCCTTCCTTTCTCTGGTATTTTTAAAAAGAAAATTTAAAATGAAAAAAACAAATAGAAAAAATAAAGAAAAAAATTTGCTATTTGAACAGGATCATAGAACAGGCAAAGAGGTATTTTATTTAATTTACAGATCACCTCCTGACCTTTCTGCTTTCCTGGTATTTTTAAAAATAAAATTAGTTTTTGAAAAAACAAATAGAAAAAATAAAGGAAAAAATTTGCTATTTGAACAGGATCATAGAACAGGCAAAGAGGTATTTTATTTAATTTACAGATCACCTCCTGACTTTCCTGCTCTCCTGGTATTTTTAAAAATAAAATTTGTTTTTGAAAAAACAAATAGAAAAAATAAAGAAAAAAATATGCCATTTGAACAGGATCATAGAACAGGCAAAGAGGTATTTTATTTAATTTCTAGATCACCTCCTGACCTTCCTGCTCTCCTGGTATTTTAAAAAATAAAATTAGTTTTTGAAAAAACAAATAGAAAAAATAAAGGAAAAAATTTGCTATTTGAACAGGATCATAGAACAGGCAAAGAGGTATTTTATTTAATTTCTAGATCACCTCCTGACCTTCCTGCTCTCCTGGTATTTTTAAAAAGAAAATTTAAAATGAAAAAAACAAATAGAAAAAATAAAGAAAAAAATTTGCTATTTGAACAGGATCATAGAACAGGCAAAGAGGTATTTTATTTAATTTACAGATCACCTCCTGACTTTCCTGCTCTCCTGGTATTTTTAAAAATAAAATTTGTTTTTGAAAAAACAAATAGAAAAAATAAAGAAAAAAATATGCCATTTGAACAGGATCATAGAACAGGCAAAGAGGTATTTTATTTAATTTCTAGATCACCTCCTGACCTTCCTGCTCTCCTGGTATTTTCAAAAATAAAATTTAAAATGAAAAAAACAAATGGAAAAAATCATAAAAAAAATTTGCTATTTGAACAGGATCATAGAACAGGCAAAGAGGTATTTTATTTAATTTCTAGATCACCTCCTGACCTTCCTGCTCTCCTGGTATTTTAAAAAATAAAATTTGTTTTTGAAAAAACAAATAGAAAAAATAAAGAAAAAAATTTGCTATTTGAACAGGATCATAGAACAGGCAAAGAGGTATTTTATTTAATTTCTAGATCACCTCCTGACTTTCCTGCTCTCCTGGTATTTTAAAAAATAAAATTAGTTTTTGAAAAAACAAATAGAAAAAATAAAGGAAAAAATTTGCTATTTGAACAGGATCATAGAACAGGCAAAGAGGTATTTTATTTAATTTACAGATCACCTCCTGACCTTCCTGCTCTCCTGGTATTTCTAAAAATAAAATTTGTTTTTGAAAAAACAAATAGAAAAAATAAAGAAAAAAATTTGCTATTAGAACAGGATCATAGACAAAAAAAGAGGTATTTTATTTAATTTCTAGATCACCTTCTGACCTTTCTGCTCTCCTGGTATTTTTAAAAATAAAATTTGTTTTTGAAAAAACAAATAGAAAAAATAAAGAAAAAAATTTGCTATTTGAACAGGATCATAGAACAGGCAAAGAGGTATTTTATTTAATTTCTAGATCACCTCCTGACCTTCCTGCTCTCCTGGTATTTTTTAAAATAAAATTTAAAATGAAAAAAACAAATAGAAAAAATAAAGAAAAAAATTTGCTATTTGAACAGGATCATAGAACAGGCAAAGAGGTATTTTATTTAATTTCTAGATCACCTCCTGACCTTCCTGCTCTCCTAGTATTTTAAAAAGAAAATTTAAAATGAAAAAAACAAATAGAAAAAATAAAGAAAAAAATATGCCATTTGAACAGGATCATAGAACAGGCAAAGAGGTATTTTATTTAATTTCTAGATCACCTCCTGACCTTCCTGCTCTCCTGGTATTTTTAAAAAGAAAATTTAAAATGAAAAAAACAAATAGAAAAAATAAAGAAAAAAATATGCCATTTGAACAGGATCATAGAACAGGCAAAGAGGTATTTTATTTAATTTCTAGATCACCTCCTGACCTTCCTGCTCTCCTGGTATTTTAAAAAATAAAATTAGTTTTTGAAAAAACAAATAGAAAAAATAAAGAAAAAAATTTGCTATTTGAACAGGATCATAGAACAGGCAAAGAGGTATTTTATTTAATTTCTAGATCACCTCTTGACCTTCCTGCTCTCCTGGTATTTTTAAAAATAAAATTTAAAATGAAAAAAACAAATGGAAAAAATCATAAAAAAAATATGCTATTTGAACAGGATCATAGAACAGGCAAAGAGGTATTTTATTTAATTTACAGATCACCTCCTGACCTTCCTGCTCTCCTGGTATTTTTAAAAAGAAAATTTAAAATGAAAAAAACAAATAGAAAAAATAAAGAAAAAAATTTGCTATTTGAACAGGATCATAGAACAGGCAAAGAGGTATTTTATTTAATTTCTAGATCACCTCCTGACCTTCCTGCTCTCCTGGTATTTTTAAAAAGAAAATTTAAAATGAAAAAAACAAATAGAAAAAATAAAGAAAAAAATTTGCTATTTGAACAGGATCATAGAACAGGCAAAGAGGTATTTTATTTAATTTACAGATCACCTCCTGACCTTTCTGCTTTCCTGGTATTTTTGAATATAAAATTAGTTTTTGAAACAAATAGAAAAAAAAGGAAAAATTTGCTATTTGAACAGGATCATAGAACAGGCAAAGAGGTATTTTTTTTAATTTCAGATCACCTCCTGACCTTCCTGCTCTCCTGGTATTTTTTGAAAAATAAATTGTTTTGAAAATAGAAAAATAAAGAAAATATGCCATTTAAACAGGATAATAGAACAGGCAAAGAGGTATTTTATTTAATTTCTAGATCACCTCCTGACTTTTCTGCTCTCCTGGTACTTTTAAAAATAAAATTTGTTTTTGAAAAAACAAATAGAGAAAATAAAGGAAAAAATTTGCTATTTGAACAGGATCATAGAACAGGCAAAGAGGTATTTTATTTAATTTCTAGATCACCTCTTGACCTTCCTGCTCTCCTGGTATTTTCAAAAGAAAATTTAAAATGAAAAAAACAAATAGAAAAAATAAAGAAAAAAAACATTCTATTTGAACAGGGATAATAGAACAGGCCCAAGAGGTATTTTATTTAATTTCTAGATCACCTCCTGACTTTCCTGCTCTCCTGGTATTTTAAAAAATAAAATTTAAAATGAAAAAAACAAATAGAAAAAATAAAGAAAAAAATTTGCTATTTGAACAGGATCATATAACAAGAAAAGAGGTATTTTATTTAATTTCTAGATCACCTCCTGACCTTCCTGCTCTCCTAGTATTTTAAAAAAAAAAATTAAAATGGAAAAAACAAATAGAAAAAATCATAAAATATGCTATTTGAACAGGATCATAGAACAAGCAAAGAGGTATTTTATTTAATTTCTAGATCACCTCCGGACCTTCCTGCTCTCCTGTGAAAAAAAAAGAATAAAATTAGTTTATGAAAAAACAAATAGAAAAAATAAAGGAAAAAATTTGCTATTTGAACAGGATCATAGAACAGGCAAAGAGGTATTTTATTTAATTTCTAGATCACCTCTTGACCTTCCTGCTCTCCTGGTATTTTTAAAAATAAAATTTAAAATGAAAAAAACAAATGGAAAAAATCATAAAAAAAATATGCTATTTGAACAGGATCATAGAACAGGCAAAGAGGTATTTTATTTAATTTACAGATCACCTCCTCACCTTCCTGCTCTCCTGGTATTTTTAAAAAGAAAATTTAAAATGAAAAAAACAAATAGAAAAAATAAAGAAAAAAATTTGCTATTTGAACAGGATCATAGAACAGGCAAAGAGGTATTTTATTTAATTTACAGATCACCTCCTGACCTTCCTGCTCTCCTGGTATTTTTAAAAAGAAAATTTAAAATGAAAAAAACAAATAGAAAAAATAAAGAAAAAAATTTGCTATTTGAACAGGATCATAGAACAGGCAAAGAGGTATTTTATTTAATTTACAGATCACCTCCTGACCTTTCTGCTTTCCTGGTATTTTTAAAAATAAAATTAGTTTTTGAAAAAACAAATAGAAAAAATAAAGGAAAAAATTTGCTATTTGAACAGGATCATAGAACAGGCAAAGAGGTATTTTATTTAATTTCTAGATCACCTCCTGACCTTTCTGCTCTCCTGGTATTTTTAAAAATAAAATTAGTTTTTGAAAAAACAAATAGAAAAAATAAAGGAAAAAATTTGCTATTTGAACAGGATCATAGAACAGGCAAAGAGGTATTTTATTTAATTCACAGATCACCTCCTGACTTTCCTGCTCTCCTGGTATTTTTGAAAATAAAATTTGTTTTTGAAAAAACAAATAGAAAAAATAAAGAGAAAAATATGCCATTTGAACAGGATCATAGAACAGGCAAAGAGGTATTTTATTTATTTTCTAGATCACCTCCTGACCTTCCTGCTCTCCTGGTATTTTAAAAAATAAAATTAGTTTTTGAAAAAACAAATAGAAAAAATAAAGGAAAAAATTTGCTATTTGAACAGGATCATAGAACAGGCAAAGAGGTATTTTATTTAATTTCTAGATCACTTCCTGACCTTCCTGCTCTCCTGGTATTTTTAAAAAGAAAATTTAAAATGAAAAAAACAAATAGAAAAAATAAAGAAAAAAATATGCCATTTGAACAGGATCATAGAACAGGCAAAGAGGTATTTTATTTAATTTCTAGATCACCTCTTGACCTTCCTGCTCTCCTGGTATTTTTAAAAAGAAAATTTAAAATGAAAAAAACAAATAGAAAAAATAAAGAAAAAAATATGCCATTTGAACAGGATCATAGAACAGGCAAAGAGGTATTTTATTTAATTTCTAGATCACCTCCTGACCTTCCTGCTCTCCTGGTATTTTCAAAAATAAAATTTAAAATGAAAAAAACAAATGGAAAAAATCATAAAAAAAATATGCTATTTGAACAGGATCATAGAACAAGCAAAGAGGTATTTTATTTGATTTCTAGATCACCTCCTGACCTTCCTGCTCTCCTGGTATTTTAAAAAATAAAATTAGTTTTTGAAAAAACAAATAGAAAAAATAAAGAAAAAAATTTGCTATTTGAACAGGATCATAGAACAGGCAAAGAGGTATTTTATTTAATTTCTAGATCACCTCTTGACCTTCCTGCTCTCCTGGTATTTTTAAAAATAAAATTTAAAATGAAAAAAACAAATGGAAAAAATCATAAAAAAAATATGCTATTTGAACAGGATCATAGAACAGGCAAAGAGGTATTTTATTTAATTTACTGATCACCTCCTCACCTTCCTGCTCTCCTGGTATTTTTAAAAAGAAAATTTAAAATGAAAAAAACAAATAGAAAAAATAAAGAAAAAAATTTGCTATTTGAACAGGATCATAGAACAGGCAAAGAGGTATTTTATTTAATTTACAGATCACCTCCTGACCTTCCTGCTCTCCTGGTATTTTTAAAAAGAAAATTTAAAATGAAAAAAACAAATAGAAAAAATAAAGAAAAAAATTTGCTATTTGAACAGGATCATAGAACAGGCAAAGAGGTATTTTATTTAATTTCTAGATCACCTCCTGACCTTCCTGCTCTCCTGGTATTTTAAAAAATAAAATTAGTTTTTGAAAAAACAAATAGAAAAAATAAAGAAAAAAATTTGCTATTTGAACAGGATCATAGAACAGGCAAAGAGGTATTTTATTTAATTTCTAGATCACCTCCTGACTTTCCTGCTCTCCTGGTATTTTTGAAAATAAAATTTGTTTTTGAAAAAACAAATAGAAAAAATAAAGAGAAAAATATGCCATTTGAACAGGATCATAGAACAGGCAAAGAGGTATTTTATTTAATTTCTAGATCACCTCCTGACTTTCCTGCTCTCCTGGTATTTTTGAAAATAAAATTTGTTTTTGAAAAAACAAATAGAAAAAATAAAGAAAAAAATATGCCATTTGAACAGGATCATAGAACAGGCAAAGAGGTATTTTATTTATTTTCTAGATCACCTCCTGACCTTCCTGCTCTCCTGGTATTTTAAAAAATAAAATTAGTTTTTGAAAAAACAAATAGAAAAAATAAAGGAAAAAATTTGCTATTTGAACAGGATCATAGAACAGGCAAAGAGGTATTTTATTTAATTTCTAGATCACTTCCTGACCTTCCTGCTCTCCTGGTATTTTTAAAAAGAAAATTTAAAATGAAAAAAACAAATAGAAAAAATAAAGAAAAAAATATGCCATTTGAACAGGATAATAGAACAGGCAAAGAGGTATTTTATTTAATTTCTAGATCACCTCTTGACCTTCCTGCTCTCCTGGTATTTTTAAAAAGAAAATTTAAAATGAAAAAAACAAATAGAAAAAATAAAGAAAAAAATATGCCATTTGAACAGGATAATAGAACAGGCAAAGAGGTATTTTATTTAATTTCTAGATCACCTCCTGACTTTTCTGCTCTCCTGGTACTTTTAAAAATAAAATTTGTTTTTGAAAAAACAAATAGAGAAAATAAAGAAAAAAATATGTCATTTGAACAGGATCATAGAACAGGCAAAGAGGTATTTTATTTAATTTCTAGATCACCTCCTGACCTTCCTGCTCTCCTGGTATTTTCAAAAATAAAATTTAAAATGAAAAAAACAAATAGAAAAAAAAAAGAAAAAAATATGCTATTTGAACAGGATCATAGAACAAGCAAAGAGGTATTTTATTTGATTTCTAGATCACCTCCTGACCTTCCTGCTCTCCTGGTATTTTAAAAAATAAAATTAGTTTTTGAAAAAACAAATAGAAAAAATAAAGAAAAAAATTTGCTATTTGAACAGGATCATAGAACAGGCAAAGAGGTATTTTATTTAATTTACAGATCACCTCCTGACCTTTCTGCTTTCCTGGTATTTTTAAAAATAAAATTAGTTTTTGAAAAAACAAATAGAAAAAATAAAGGAAAAAATTTGCTATTTGAACAGGATCATAGAACAGGCAAAGAGGTATTTTATTTAATTTCTAGATCACCTCTTGACCTTCCTGCTCTCCTGGTATTTTTAAAAATAAAATTTAAAATGAAAAAAACAAATGGAAAAAATCATAAAAAAAATATGCTATTTGAACAGGATCATAGAACAGGCAAAGAGGTATTTTATTTAATTTACTGATCACCTCCTCACCTTCCTGCTCTCCTGGTATTTTTAAAAAGAAAATTTAAAATGAAAAAAACAAATGGAAAAAATTATACAAAAAATTTGCTATTTGAACAGGATCATAGAACAGGCAAAGAGGTATTTTATTTAATTTACAGATCACCTCCTCACCTTCCTGCTCTCCTGGTATTTTTAAAAAGAAAATTTAAAATGAAAAAAACAAATAGAAAAAATAAAGAAAAAAATTTGCTATTTGAACAGGATCATAGAACAGGCAAAGAGGTATTTTTTTTAATTTACAGATCACCTCCTGACTTTCCTGCTCTCCTGGTATTTTTAAAAATAAAATTTGTTTTTGAAAAAACAAATAGAAAAAATAAAGAAAAAAATATGCCATTTGAACAGGATCATAGAACAGGCAAAGAGGTATTTTATTTAATTTCTAGATCACCTCCTGACCTTCCTGCTCTCCTGGTATTTTTAAAAATAAAATTTAAAATGAAAAAAACAAATGGAAAAAGTCATAAAAAAAATATGCTATTTGAACAGGATCATAGAACAGGCAAAGAGGTATTTACTTCATTTTCCGACTTATCTCTTTTTCTTTATCATTCTTTCATGTACAAAAAAAGTTTGTGAAAGTTTTGTAACAGGAATATAGGATAGGCGAGGAGGTATTCGATCTTTTCGAAAATAATTTTTGAAAAAAAAAAGAAACTTTATTGCTTTGTGTTTTTTCTTCCATAGAAATAATAAAATAAATTTTGAATAAAATAAAATAAATTATATTTAGAATTCCATATCCCATCCGGAAAATTCATCAGGTGGTATTTCACGATCCGGTGGATATCTTTCAAAATTCAGCATGTCCGTTTGATTCCTCACCTAAAATCAATCACAAAAAAAAACGAATTAAATTAAATCAAGTAAACAAAAAAATATAAAACTTACAGTTGGAACAATTGGTGCTGGTAATGCTAGTCTTTGTAATGCTTGCCAATTAAAATTACAAAACCATTTATGATCACGTATATCTTGTATACCATTACGTTGATAGCCAAGTCTCTCTGATGGATTATGTCGTAATAGCTTTTTAATTAAATTATTTGCATTTTTATTGACACTTTGTGGTACACCAACAACATCAATACCTTTCAATATTTTATTATAAGTTGTCATATGATCTGATCCTCTAAATGGTGGTTTACCAACCAATAATTCATGTGTCAATATACCAAGTGCCCAATAATCAACTGCTCTATAATTACACAATAATAAATTAATATTTTTATTATAAATTTTGTTTCGTTGATTTGGCTTTATATATCATACCTATCATGTCCCTTATTTAATATTATTTCTGGTGCAACATACTCTGGTGTACCAGCAAATGTCCATGTTTTATCTGGACCAATTTTTTTACTAAAACCAAAATCAACAAGTTTCAAATATCCTCTTGTATCTAACATTAAATTTTCTGGCTTAAGATCACGATAAACAATATTGAGTGAATGTAAATGATCCAATGCTTCAACAACACATCCAACCATAAATTGAGTTGTTATATCATCAAAATAACGTTTACGTTGTAATGTTGTCCATACATCACCACCAAGACAAACTTCCATTAAAAAATAAACATACTTTGAATCTTTGTATGTCTTGAATAATCTAAATAGCAATAAATTTATTCATTTATGTTTTTTCAAAAATAATTAAAAATAAAATATACATACTTGCAAATAAATGGTGAATCACATGCTTGCATAATATATTTTTCATTTAAAACATGTTCTTGTTGTTGTTGATCAACCATTGTTTTTTTTTTAAGCTTTTTTAATGCAAAACTTTTATCATTATTTGTTCGTAATGTAACAAGTTCAACTCTACCAAAACCACCAACACCAAGTGTACCACGACTTTCTAAATCATACAATGTTAATTCACTGTATTCATTTGTCCATAGTTTTGGTGTTAATGAACGTTTTTGTTTATCATACTCAGCGGCCCAATCTTTATTTTTAATTTCATCAAGTCCACCAAGATAATTCATAAATGATCTGCATAATTAAATTCATTAAATTAATATAAAATTAAATATATAAATTAAGCTATTATAAAATTTTTAACATACGTTATATCAAGTGTTAAACATTCAACTCCTGGTGCAAGTGCTATTGCATTTGCTTGTCTTTTATTGTCCACTTTATCATACAGTGCTTTTTCACCAAAATATTGTCCTCTACCAAGTACAACAAGTTCTTCTTCACCACCAATATCTAAATCTTTTGTTATTCTAACATTTCCACCACTTATTATAAAAAATTTATCACCTTTTTCACCTTGACGAAGTATTCTTGCACCAGCTGGGAAAAATTCCTTTAAAAAAAAAAAAAACAAATATATATTAATATTCATTTAAATATTGTATTATTTTATAACTTACAATTCTTATTAAATCTGATATTTTAGCAAATACATGTTCTTTTGGTTCTGGTAATTTTTGTAATACCGATACTTTACGTAAAAATTTAATATTTCCTTCTAATCTATCTTGTGCACTTTTCATCATAATTGTTAAAAATACTGAACGATCAAGTACCCATACTTTACCAGATTTTTTAACAGATATTGAACGTAAACGTTTTGTATTATATAATAATGCAAGTTCACCAAATGCAACACCAGGACCAAAACTATGCTGAAATTTATTTCCTTCATAAATATCAAATTCACCATCAGCTGATACATAAAGATGTGAACCTATAAATATATTTTTATTAGATAATAAATAAACTAAAAAATATAAATTATTTTTATTTACTTACCAATATCACCCTCTTGTATAACAAGTGTTTTTGGTGGTATATTTTTTGGATACATTGCTGATACAATTGCTTCAACTTGTACATCTTCAAGATTACCCAAAAATTCATTTTCTAATATTGCTTTTTTAATTAATTTACGTGATAATATATCTTTATCATAAATTGGAGTTGGTGCTGATGGTGGTGTTGGTGTTCTTCCAATAACACCACCACGTGGATTTTTTTGTGTTATTAATGATAAATTTGATTCAACTGTTTCGGATCTTTGTAATAAATTTGTATCAATTTTTTTATCATCATTATTATCTTCGGTATTTTTAATTTGACCATTTTCAATTTGTGTATTTAAATTTGTTGTACTTGGATTTTCACTTATCTGAAATTTAAATAATTAATTTACTAAAGAAATATTTATAAATTTTATTAAATATATTTACCAAACCGTTTTCAAGATCTTCTGATCTTTTGTAACTCATAGGAATTGGCTCTTTTGATGATGCATTCTAAAATAAAAAATAAAAAAATTTAAATTAATTTAGATATTTTTTTTTTCATATTTATTTAAGCAAAAATTAAATTTATATATGATTGTAAATTTGATATAAATTACACTGCTGATAATGCTAATTCCACTGACACTACTGTTATCACTGTGACTTGTTGATGATCCAAAATTAATTTTTCCTTTTTGGCCAAGAAAACTGGCTCTTGGAAAACACGAAAATCTCATTTTCATATTATCAAGTATTCATTTTCATTATTAATATAATTATCTGTAAAATTAAATATTTATATTATTGTATATATTTTTTTAATTATAAATATAAATAACACGTGTTGCTAAAATATTGATCAAGAGGTCACATGATCTATACTCATGTTTGATATACAAAAATAATTTGTTTGACGTCATTTAGATTAGCATTTGAAATATTCAAATTTAAATACATATATTTTTTCTCTACAAAAATCCTTTGAAAATATAATTAAACAATTTTTTTTTTCTTTAAATTTAGCCTTGAAATTAAAACAATTAGTCTTACTACTTGTCAACTTGATAATAAATTTAATAAATATAAAAAAATTTCAAATAATTCTGATTTATTTATTAATAATTATGTATCAAAAAAAAATATAATTTTATAAATAAATAATAAAAAATATTAATAATTCCCTGAGCTTGTTTTTTTTTTTTCAATATTTTTTTTTGTATTTTTCTGCGGTTCGTTTCTATTAAAAGATAACAGAAATAATTTTAAATATATATGGCACACCACATTACCCATATTATGATAAATATAGACAAGATAACAAGTACAATGATAAAACGAAATTTTACTTGTAAATATTCTTCAGTAAACAGATGCACGATAAATTATAAAAAAAAAATCATAATAATAATTTAATTTTTTATATATTTAAAAATGGAAACGATTGATTTTATATTTGAATTTTTCGAAATGTATTATTATCAAGCTGTAGTTAATTTGTTTTTATATATGTATTTTTTTATTTTTGTGTGTGTGTTATCATCAAGCCGATAACAATTATTGTCTAGTAGATATATATTTTTCGTATAAATAAAAATAATAATAAGATAATATTTTTCAAATTGAAAAAACGAGTAAATTTAATAATAAAAATTAAAGCTTATTAATATTCACGTGAAAAATATAATACTTGGCTTGATGAATATTTTTTTTTTGTATTTTTTGTCCAGTAAGAAATTTAAAATCTTATCGCAATGATAATATGGCAGAAGCAGTGTCAACGAGACATTAATTTCTTATCAGAAAGGTCACATATATTTCCCTCCCACTTGAATTAAAATTTAAAAAATAAAAAAAAATATATTTATATTTTTCTTATAAATAAAAACTAAAGAAATAAACTTGTGATATTTTTTTTCTTTTATTATAATTCAAACTAGAGATGGCAAATAGCTTTATAATATTAATAAAATTATATCAATTAAAAAGCCATAATATAAATATTTAAAAAAAAAAAATAATATAAGCGAAAAAAAAAAATAATAAAAAGAAAAAGTTATGACAGTTGAAAGACACTTGTTCAAACGTGAATTTTTATATGATTCATTGGTCTCGATTGCCTTGATCGATAAACAAGACAAAAAAATTAAAAAAAAAAATTTATAATATTATTTTATAATCATTTAATATTAGAAGCAAAATTAATAATAATATTATTTTTTTTTTTTTCAATAAAAATTAGGTCATTTAATAATAAAAATTCATTATAAAAAAAAAAAATATAAATAACACACTAATCATTTAAATCTCACTCAATTTTTTAATTATAAACACCTGTTTAATTATGTAATTCCTTCAAGTAATTATCAGCTTGTTTTTCATGAAATAAAACAAAAAAAAAAAATGTCACAATATCTTTTGTTGTTTTGTTTTTTTTAATTGTTTATAATTGTTTTTTTTTTTTATTTTTAGCACTACATTTATCATCGAGTTTGATTTGTTTCTTTATGATGATGATGATGAAAATTAAGAGAAAAAGAAGAGGTTTAATTTAAAAAAAAGAATTAATTATTTAATGATAATGTTATAGGTGTTATCTACTCGCAGGTCGCGAGTGAACTAACATTAATAAAATCTCGTGGTCACAAGGCAACATATTATTACGATAACGTTCACCGAGTTTTGTCAATTATTATCGTCATTTCACACCTCTCCTCACCACATTCAGACTCTTGAGAAATATTTTTAAATGTTTTATTTTTTATTTTTCCTCATGTTTATACTCCTCATACTCATTTTAATCAACAAATAAAAAAAAAAAACAACATAGCAATATAAATTTATTATTTTTTTAAAATTTATATATATGTTTTTTTTATTTCTTTGAAATTATATTTTATTGATATATTTGATTACATTGAAATTCAAAAGATGACAAATTATATCCGCTTTGAATAGCAACTAACAATAATTAATTTACAATTAATTAAATGTAAAAAAAAAAAAAGTAATTATTATTATAAAAAATAAAATCAGTCGTTGTGCTTTTTTTCTCTTTTTATCAATTAATTTCAGTTGTTTGTAGCATTTTTTTAAAATAACCATTTGTTTTTAATGAAAGTTCATTTGGTGTTCCTTCTTCAATAATTTTACCTTCATCAAAAACAATAATTTTATCGCAATTTAATAACGATGCAACACGATGCTAAAAATGCAAAAAAACAATAATTAATATTTGTAGAAATTGCAAATAAATAATTAAAAAAAAATTTAATGAATTTATTTGAAGAAAAAAAAACATGTATTATTTATATTTTAAATTAATGAAAAAATAAACTCACTGATATTGTAATAACAGTAGATTGTTTAAATGAATTTTTAACTGAATTTAAAAGTATTTTTTCAGTTGTTAAATCAAGTGCACTTGTTGCTTCATCAATAACAATAATATTTGATTTTCTTAATAATGCTCTAGCCATACAAAGTAATTGTAATTGTCCAGTTGAAAAATTTTTACCACCTTCTTGTATTTTATAATTTAATCCTTCATTATAATTTGATATTAAATATTTAGCTTGTACTAATTCTAATACATGCCATATTTCATCATCATTAAATTGACACATTGGATCTAAATTTTCACGTATACTACCACTAAACATAACAACATCTTGTGGTATTGCTGATAGCCTTGAACGTAAACTTAACAATGTTATACTTTGTAAATCAATACCATCAATTAATATACGTCCTTCAGATATTTCTAATAATTGAAATAACGCCATTACTGTTGATGATTTACCACTTCCACTTTTACCACAAATACCAAGCTAAAAAATAAAAATATATTATATAACTGTTTTTTTTTTTTTTTTTTCATTGTAAGAATATATTTTTTTACCTTTTGACCTGGTGAAATTTTTAAATTTAAATTACGAATTATTGGTGATACACTTGAGTGATATTTTAACGTAACATTTTCGAATATTATTTCACCTTTTGAAGGCCATGAATCATGAGGTTTATATCCTGTTTAAAAAAAAAAAACAAGTCAGACGATTTATATTATTGTCGCATTGTTTTTTTTTACTTTGTAGCTTACCATTATCTCGATAATCTTCTTGTTGATTTTTCGTCAACATTGTCAGTCTAGAAACACTTCCCATATACATTTCGATTTCTGATATAAATTTAACAACCCAATTTAAATATATCGGTACAAGAAATGTATAATTTATTGCAAGACCAACAAGTGCTGGTGTTACAAATTCTGGATATATTTTTGCTGATAATATTGATGCAATTATTGAAGTCAACACTGCAATTGCTCCCAAGTAATCCTAAAATAATAATAATATAAATATAAATGTCTCTTTTATTATATATATTTTTTTCTTACCAAAGCAATACCCAGCCATCTACTGCTAGTATTTAAAATCAAAAATGCATTTGTATTTGAATCTAAAAGTTCAAACATATCATTTATAAATTTATCTTGCTGAAATGATGCTCTGATCACTGATAGTCCTGATAAAGTCTCAGAAAAATGAGCACCAATTGGTCCTCTTGTGCTGAAAAATATAAATTCATAAATAAAATATAAATAAAAATAAAAATAAATTATTTACCTTCCTTCAAGACTCTGCAATTGTCTTGCACAAATTCTATAAAATTTTTGTAAATAATAATAAACAATACATATTGGTATTACAGCAATAATAAACCAAGGAAATATAATAATATTAATAATAATTGATGAACAACAAAGAAGTATAAATGATATTAATCTTTGAAATGTTATTGATAATTTTTTATCAATAATTCCAATATCAGCACTCAATATATTTAATATTTTACCAATTGGTGTTATTTCGAATAATAATATTGTTGATTTTAACAATGATGTTATTGTTTTTTCATGTATTTTTTTACGTGCACATGTACCAGCTAATTGTCCAGTTGCACTATTTATTCCTGATATTAAAATTGATGTTATTGATAGTGCCATATACATACTGAAGTAATAAATTGTCTAAAAAAAAAAATAACAAATTAAAATTAAATTAAGAATCAACAAAAGAATAATAATATCTTACTTGATTATGAATTTTATTTTTGTCATTATCAATGACACCAAGATCAGTCCATTTACTAAGCCAAATATCAGTTATAACACGAATAAATTGACAAATAAATGCGACAATTAAAAATAATAAACAAGGTAATAAACCACCAGATTTTAAATATTCAAACCAAGTGTTAATATTGACAATATCATGATCATCATGATCATCAATATTGTTCATACTTTCATTGATATTTTCTTGTTCTTCATCAACATCATCAAGCTCATCATTTGTTGATGATGATTTTGTTGATAATAAACTTTTAACTTGACAATTTTCTTGTAAATTTTTTGTTGATATTAATTTTTTTAATATTCTTTTACTATTATCACTGTTAGTATTAGTAATTTTTTTATTATCATTTATATTTAATAGCTGTTTTAATACATTTGTTGTACCACTTGTACTTTGTTCATTGGCATTTGTATTATATTTTTTTTGTAAATTTAAATAACTTATTTCGAAAAATGTTGGTGTACTACTTTGACGTAAAACTGGATGATGTTGTTTCGGTGGTTGTAAGCTAATTGCTCGTTTAGCATTTCTATGTTTGTAATTTTTTTTTTTACTTGTTATCCAGTCATCAGCTGGTACCGGAAGATCCGTTAAATCATGAGCAAGATATCTAAAATATAAATAAATGATAATTAAAAATTTTAAAATTATATTTTGTTATTTTTATTTTACCTTGATTCAAATATCATTGATTTACGTAATTTAAGTGGTGAAAATATTGGTGGTGTTACATGTGCATCATAATCAGTTGTCCATGATTTTTCATTATTTTTATTTTTGATATTATATTTAACTTTAATACCAGCAATTCGAGATACAAGCCTTATCAATGACCAACGTTCTTTGGCAGTTTTATGAATTGTTAATTTATTTTTTTGATGTTTCAATGATTCATTCCATTCATTAATAAGTGCTGGATGATTTTTTTCAAGTGATAACATTGTACCTGTTGTGAGGATTTTACAATTATCCATAACAATTATTTTATCAGCGTAATTAATTAATTCAGTACGATGTGTTGACATTACAACAGTTTGACCTAATTAAAAAAACAAAACAATGTATTATCAATTTGCCAATGAATAATTTCATGTATTAATAGTTACCATTTTTAATGAGTAAATTTTGTATTCCAAATTTAAATATTTGCTGACAGACATGTTGATCAAGTGCTGAAAATGGATCATCAAATATATAAACATCAGCATTTGAATATATTGCTCTTGCAATAGCAACTCTTTGTTTTTGTCCACCACTTAAATTAATTCCTTTATCACCAATTATTGTTAAATCATTACCAGGTAATATATCAACATCACTATCAAGACAACAAGCTTTTAATACAATATTATAAAATTTTTTATTATAATTATTTCCAAATAATATATTTTCTCGAAGTGTTGTATTTTGTAACCATACACGTTGTGATACATATGCAATTTTTTTATTATTTAATAACCAATTTATATTACCATTTATTAATTTTAATTCACCAATTATTGCTGATATTATTGATGTTTTACCACTTCCAGTTTTACCAACAATTAATGTCAATTTACCTTTTGGTATTTCAAGATTTTTTATTGTCAATGTATTGCTATCAATATTATTGATATTAAAAATTCCAGATACAGATAAAATTGATGTATCTTTTATTGTTTTTTCAGGTGAATTAACAAGGTGTTCTTCTTGCTCATTTATATCATCAAGACATCTCATTGTCAATGAATTATTTTCAAATATTTCTTCTTCTTCTTCCGTTGGATTTTTTTCTTGTAAAAGAGGAGCCTAAAATTTTATTTAAATAAATGCTATTGAGTTTTAATTAAATTATTTATACTTACTTGGCAATTTGATTCGCTTTCATCGTTATTTATTATTTTATCATCAACAGTCTCTGTAAATACATTGACAATTTCTGGACGTTCTAAAAATTCTTCAAGACGTTTTGTAGAATTCTAAAAATATATGGGAATATAAAAATAAATAAATTGATAAATATTTATTTAATTAAAATAATAAACTTACCCTTGCATTTAAAATAATTGGTATAATAACAGGAAATATTAAAAGTGGTACTGTTAATTGTGAAAATAATGCAAGACTTGAAAAAACATTACCAGCATCAAGATGAGTTTCTTCAACCCAAAAATAAACTCCAAATGTTAGAATTGTTATTAAAATTGTTGATGCTTGTGTTATAAATGCTGTAAATTAAAAATTAAATTTAATAAAAATTATTTTTTTGTTATTTTAATATTACTTACTTATTAAACCCCAGTATAATGAATCATTATCAAGTAATTCAAGTTCTTCATCACGTGTTTTTTTAATACGTTTTTCAAATATATTTTCCCATCCACGTAATTTTACAAATTTAATACCTTGAAGAATTTCATTTAATAATTTTAATCTTGCATCACTTTTTTCCTGTTAAAAATTAAATAATAATATTAGTTTAACAATTAAAAAAATTAAATAGATTATTTTAATAAAATAAGCAGATAATTACCGATATTAATTTTAAATTTTTTGACATTTTTTTACCCAAAATTAATTGCATTGGTGTTACAATTAATATGCAACATATTGCGCCTATTATTGCACTTACACCAAGTTTAATATAAAGTAAATAAATAATGACAATAATCTGAAAAAAAATAACAATATAAACAAATTAATAATAATTTTTAGAACGTTTATTTCTCCGTCTTTCTTTTTCAATTGAAAATTGATCATCTTCTCCGCTATTTCTTCAACCGTGGATCATTTTTAGTCAGGGATGGAGAAAAGGCGGGAAAAAGACGGAGAAATATTTCCACCGGGAGAAATAAGTTATACTAATTATTTAAATTATTTGTTAATTTGTCATAAATTTATCATGATCACTAGGAGAGTTCGTTTAATTGAAGTAACTGGACGAATCATTATCATTATAGTTTTCACGATTACGATTCGGATATAGATTTTCATTTATTAATTTTGAATTTTCGACATGATCCATTATCATTATTTTTTTTTGTCATTCTTTACAATTATTTTTTACATTAGAAAAAAATTCAGAAATAAATTTTTTGTTGTGTTCCATTCGGCACTTATAAAACCGCTTTGCATTTATAAAATTCTTGAGTTCTTATAAATGCAATATTATAAGTTATGATTATAAGTTATGATTATAACTCACTGAATGTTTTTTTTCGATGTTGTTTCACTGTTGTTTTATCATATCGATTTTGATTACACTTTTAGAAAAATAATCTGACAGATGTTTCAAAAACCAGCCTAAATCAATCAGATTTTACCTGAATATTCCAAATTAAAAAATTTCCTTTCAAAATCAAGCATCATTCAGATAAAATTTGACAGATTTAAACTGGTTTTTAAAACACTTGCCAGATTATTTCCATATCGAAATAATAAAATAAATAATTTATTAATATTATTTTGAATTATATAATTATTAATTAATCACCTTTAATGGTATAGCCCAAATATAATGTCCAATCCAAAAAAAACTCATGACATTATAAACATCTTCAGACATTAAATTAGTTAATGTTCCAATATCCGAATAATTTGATGATAAATTTTTTTCTCTACCACTTGAAACATTATCATCATCATGAGTTATTGTCCATGAATATAGCTTTAAAGATTTACTATAAATCAAAGCCTTAAAAATAAAAAATAATTATACATTTTCATTAGCATTAAAAAAAAAAATTGTATATTTAATTAACTACCTGTAAAGCTGTTCTCAATCTGATACCTTCAACGTTTAAACAATGTGTTGATGCTTGACTCAATGTACTCTGAATAATAGCTGCTAAAAAAATAATAAAACCAAGAAAATATCCATTGTTTAAAATTTCATTAAATGTTAATATATAATTAGCATCATTCGAATTATCAATTTGTGTATTATTTTGTATTAATTTAACATAATTAATAATTTTTGATATTGCCATTGGACCAATGAGTGTTGTTGTGTCACCAATTAATTTTAATATTCCACCAATTAAAAATGATTGCCATACATGTTTCCAGTAACAAAACCATAATGATATTTTATCATTCTAAAATTAAATTATCAAAATTAATATTATATAAGCAATTTTTTGTTTATTAATTTAACTCAGTAACTTACACTTTTTTTATTATAAATTTTAATGAATTTTTTAAATTGTACAACAGCTGTTTCTTCTTCAGGAAGATCACCAAGATCAACAAGATCAAGTGGTGCTTTATATCCACGATATAATAATTCAACAACCCAATAAAATGTTAATTTACTTAGCAATGGTGAGTAAGAATGTTTATACATTACTCTTGTATTATTATTAGATTTTTTAAATTCATAATGTTTACTCATTTGTATCTGTATTCAAAAAAAATAAAGCGCATATTTAATTCAATATAATTAAAAACAATAATATGTATTTAAATAATTATTTAATTTATAATTAAAATACAATGTTGATTTTTTTTTAAACTTACAATACGATAGAGTGAATATGTATCAATAACACCAAGTAATCCACCAATAAAACATGTACCAATTGTTGTTATTAATCTGACATTGTTTAATACAATAAAATCATTATGTTTATTTAAAATTCTCCATAAACGTGAAATTGTTATGATGATAAATCCACATGCAGTTACGGCAAGTCCAAGACCATCACGTTTTTCAGCTTGACGATGTAATATTGATAGTGTTATTATTGATAATAATGTTATTATTTGTAACAATGGTGTTCTAATTATAAATGATTCAAATAATTCAAGTGATGCTACCAACAATAGCATTATTGATAAAATAATACGATAATTGTGAAGTGGTAATAAATTATTGTTACATCTAAAAAAGAAAAATTTATTTAATTATTTGTTTTATTTTTTTCTATTTAGTCGGTTTCTTTTAATTTAAATTAATTTTTTTTTTTATCCAAGCTGTTAAGATAAATGGCTGTTTAAATTTATTGAGGCAAATGTAAATTTAAATTATAGCCATGGCAATGTGGTTTGACTCATTTGCGTATGAATTGCTTCACACAAAACACATATACTGTTTTTTTTTTTTTTTTTTTTCTAATGAATATTTAAGATAAAAATTTAATCTATTTTTAAAAGAATTAAATTTATTTTTAAATACTTACTTTTGTTTATTAAAAAATTTATATTTTATTATAAATATTAATGTTGTAATTAATGTTATTATTGCAATTATTAAATTTATAAATTCAATAAAACATTCTGATTTTTTAAATACACTTTTTGTTATTTTTGTTATTGTTCCATTATTATTTTTCCATGTCCAAATATAATGCCAATTTGAACTTGGTAATAATTTTAAATATTCAATGTCTTTACATAGCTGACTCATTATTAATTTTTTTTTTTTTTAACACTCACTAATTGACTAATTGAAAAATATTCATAAAATTTCTTTTTTTATTTGCTATATTTTATTAGTTAATAATTATTAATTATTATTTAAATAAACAAATAGATAAATTTTAATATTTAATTTTTTTTTTAGATCAACACAAACTTGTCTTGTTCACAATATTTTTTTTACTGTGACCCCACAAGAATTTATCCCCAGTCACCTAATAAATGACATATTTTTGCATCCGTTATCAATAATAAAAATAAACGAAAAAAATTAAATATAAAAATTATTTATCATAAATATACGTCACATTTATAAGCTAACTATAAATAAATTTTGTCGTCTTGATTTTTTTAATTAATAATAATTTAATAGTATGCTTTATAAAAATGGGAAAAGATAATTCGAAATTTAAACTACTTTCATCGATGATGGACCCCGAACTACTGGATAGAATTAGCCATTTCCAGATGCCAAGAGTCAATGAGGAAAAAGGTTGCTTAAAATAAAATAAATAATACTTGAGTTCAAAAAAATAAAATATATAATGTTTTTTTTTTTTTTTCATTTTTTTCTCTGAGTCATTATTATTACGACAGAGAAAATATACATATCAATCCATGACAATTGATTCAACACATATATTGATTATTTAAGAATGCGTATTATATTTGTTTTTATATATAACAATTAATCAGTTATTAATATCAACAATTAATAATATATTTATATTAAATTAAACACGATTATTATTGTTTAAAATTTAATAATATTAAACATATAAATCAATGTTATTACAACGTATTATTTAAATATTTTATTTTTAAAATTTAAACTAAAAATTCAACTTTTGATGAGAGCTCGTAATTTTTTGCTGCATGATCATACATTCCAAGTGTCTAAAATAATTTTAAAAATTAATTAATTAATTTTTTTTTTTTTAAAAAAAAATTACTCACATCTTCAACTGTTTTATCAATATCAGTTAATTGTTTTTCATGTAGTCCTTTAATTTTATCTTTTTCACGTGAATGACGCATCATTAAATTTTTTCTATCCTCTGTAAATTTTTTAATATTTGCCTGTTTTTTTTCTCTTAATCTTCTTTCTTTATCACCTTTTGTTTTTAATGTTTTATCTTCAGCAACATCTTTTGCTGTTTGAGCTGTTACCTTTGATTGATTTGCACTGCATTCTTTTGAATCTCTAAATAAATTAAATAATAAATTTTATTATTTAATAATTAACACTATTATAATCATTGTTTACATACTTGTCTTGTTTTATTTGTAATTGTTTCATTTGATTTGTAATAACAGCTTCCATGACTTTTTTATAATCTCCTTTACCAGCTTGAATATGAGTTTTATGTAAATCCCATTCTTCTTTTCTATGTTTAGCTAATAATTCACTCCATTGTGTTGTTTGTTCTTTAACTGTTTTTTTAATACTCTCATCATTCATTAATGCACTTCGTCTATTGACAATAATAATAATATTATTTTAAGTTAATAAAATTATTAAATATATATTTTTACTTACTCTTTTCCTTTTATTAATTTATCAATTGTAGTACAATGATTTTTTTGCATTGTTAAACGTTCTTTTTCATGTTTTTTTTTCATTGTTTCATATTCTTTTTGTTGTTTTTTACCAATTTTATTTGTTTTTTCTTTTCTAAGTACATCAAGAGTTATTATTTCTGGTTTAAATTCCTCTGAAATAAAAAAATTATTTAATTATTTAATTTGCGTTAATTTATTAATTACAAAATTATATTAAAATTTTTAAACCCCATTTTGGTCCTTCAGGTTCTTTTTTTTTTGGTTTTTCTTCTTGTTCAATTCCCATTGCTTTCATATTTTGTGCTTGTTGTTCAGATGCTTTTGAAAAACCACCAGGATCTGACAGCATAGCCATAAAATCTGAAAGAAAAAAAAAAAACAAAAAGATATAGATAAAATATAAATGTATAATATTAAATAAAATAATTAAACATACCACCAAATCCATCAGGAACATAAATTTTAATTTCAATATTACAAAAAAGCATAGGTAATGCCATTGGAAAATTAGCTTCTGTTTTTAATGATATATGTCTATAGCCAGCTTGTAAACCATCCATTGGTAATATACGTTGTCCTAATAATTTACCAGATTCTTCATAAACACCAAAACGTAATACAGCAAGATCTGGTAATACAACTTTACGAAATAAAAATGGTTCTTCATTATAAACTGGATTTAAACCATTTGCTGGTACTAATCTTGTACGAAATTCTTTTTTAATTGTATCTGCTGGTAATCCATACATATCAACTTCAACATATGTACCAACTTTTTTTTCAGATAAAAATTGTCCAGCAATAACTTGTACAGAACATTGTGATGATATAACACCATCAATTTCTTCAGCAAATGGATCAAATGTTTTATCAACACGTCTCATAAATTCTGGTTTTAATAAATAACCACCAGTACCATTAAATTCAAATTTTCCTTGATTAAGTTGCATTGCTAAATCAGGTGTTTGAAAATTAAGTGCAACCATTTGACTTCCAGCATTCCAAAAAACTTGTGGCATATAATTTGATGAATCAGCACGTGTACCTTTTGGATATATTCTACTCATTTGTCGTTTATTATAATTAACAAATTCAACAGCTGATGTTTTAAGATAATTTAATGCTGCTGTTTCCGAAAATGATGACATATTATGATGTATATTTTTTTCTAAATAATAAATTAATTAATTACAAAAAATAATTATTTTTAAACAAAATAATAATTATGATAAATTAATATAATATTAATTACCAAGTGCTTTATCAAAACCTTGAAATTTAATTGGTTGTGCATAATTAATCATTGATGATAACCATGGATGACATGACATAGTACTACCAGTATGTGCAGCAGCAGCAGCAGCAGCTTCTGGATCAGCAGCTTCATCACCAGGTGCTGGTGCAACAACTTCTTTTGGTTGTTCTGGTGCTGGTGCACTAGCATCTTCAATAACTTCATCTTTAGCTTCAAATTGTCCAGATTTAAATAGTTCTAATTCAACTTTTTCAACTTCTGGCTTTAAACGTTTATTTTTAATTAATATTTTACGTTTTAATGCACTTGGAGGTGGTAATGGATGACCTGGTTCAAGCTAAAATATTATATAATTTTTAATTTAATATAGGTTTAATTTAAATTATAAATATTTATATTTAATTAAATTTATTTACTGGATAATCTTTAAGTGGTTCTTTTAATAATAAATCACCAAGTATTTCATCACAATATTTAGCAAGTTTATATTGTTGTTTTAAACAACAATGATTTTCAAAACTCAGTATAACTGGATAATCACTTGTAACAAATGCACAATCTCGTAGTGCAACAATAACATCTTTAAATAAAATATCAGTACACATTGCTTTACCATGAGTTATTATTGGCTCTTCATCTTCACCTTTTCCATCCCAACAATCAAGCTCAACACATCTATTTATTTATACATCAATATTATAAATATATCTTGTTAATAAATTGAGAGAGTAAATTTAAAATAAACCAATGTACTCTCTCTCTCTCTGCCAATTGAAAAATAATATATATAATTTTTTTATTTACCTACAACCAGCTAGTAAAACTTGTCGATACATTTCGACAGTACTTTTACCACCAATTTGTCGTCCACTTAGATAAGTATTGTGACTTGAATTAATATAGTAATGTGATAATGGCTGATCCATATCCATATATTCCTCTAATTTATCTAAAAACACTGGAGCATTTTCATCACCCATTAAATAACGTATAAAACCTTCTTTTGATAATTTATCTAAAATCATAAAAATACAAATTATATCTTCTATTTGCAAAAAAATAAATATTTGTAAAATTATTTAGATAATTACTTTCTTTTTTATTGGCTTCTTCAGGTTCATAATCATTTATTATTTCAGTACAACGTTTTTCACTATAAAGTGGATATAAAATTTCATTGAGTAATGGATCACGTTGTTTTTCATTCATAAATGTAACAAGTTGTTGTAAATTTATTGTATTTGCTTTTCCTCTTGTTCTAAAATATTAACAAGATAAATTACAAACAAAGTTTTAAGTTTTTTCATTTAAACTTACATTGATTGAAATAATTCTTCAATGTCATTTCTTGGACATAATTTAAAATACATGTCACGAAATTTATCAAGTGTAAAAGCTTCTGGATCCATTGAGTCACTCTAAATTAATTTAATTAATTAATTAATATTATATATAAATTAAATGATTAATTTTAAATTATACTTTTCCATTTGGTAATCCATTTTCTTGTAAACTTTGATAAACAAGTTTATCTGTTTTTCCAGATGCAAATGTTTTAGCAATAACTTTAACTGGAAGTTTTCCTTTAGCATCAACGCAAAAACGTAATCTCATCCAGCTAAAAAAAAATAAAAAATTAGCTACAGTATAAATTAAATATTTAATTATTTAATTAAAAAATTTACTGTTTCATTAATTGAGTTGTTGGACAAACATTACTTGCTTTTGTGTTGTGAGTTATTAATCGTAAACCTGCTTGCCAATCCTTGAAAATAATAAATAAATATTAATTAATTTTAAATATTTAATAATAATAAAAAAAATAATATAAACCTTGGCTTGTTCAGGACTTGAACAAACAATATGATTATACACAATATTTGTGTAATCAATACCAGAACAAATTGTTAAACTTTTTGAATCTAACTGTTCTGTATTTCCGTGTTTACTCAGCTTATTGCACAACTTTGAATCCTTGGGTGTTCCACCGTATCGAATATCACAGACTTGAGCAAGTTCAATAACATCACCATCCTACAAAAAAAAAAAAAAATGTTAATAATTACAAAGTTAAATAAAATAAATTTTAAATATTGGCTAATGTTTTTTTTTTTTTTTTAAATTAAATTATTTGTTTTATTACTTTTCCATCAGCTTTCCAATAAAGAAAAAATCCATATTCATCAACTTTAACAACACAATTTGCTTCAAATGTTGTTGTTTCTTTGTCTTCATACCAACGATCAAATGTTACACCATTTCTCATAAATTCAGGCACTTCAATTTGCCAATGAAACTCAAATTTTTTAGTCATTTTATTTATTTAAATTATTACTAAATATTGTGTGAAATATAATTAATAATAATCCATTTATTAATATTTATATTTAAGTTGTTATCCAAGTGAGAATAAAAATCATACTGAATTAAAAAAAAATTTGCTTTGGGGAGTAAAAAAAAACAACAAAGTGCAGGCGTATAATTAAATTAGGGTAAATTTAATTTTGTGGATTTGAATGAATCACTAGAAAATTTGTTTTCAGGTTGATGTTTGACCTCAATATTATTTTGAATTATATTATTATAGAATAAAATAAATTATTTATTGATTCGAAATTTAAAAAAAAAAGAATATTCAATTAAAAAAATTTATAATTTATTTAACATAAAATAGTCTTTATACAAATAATTTTTTTTTATATCTTGAAGCATATTTTTTTCTATAACTTTTGTCAAAAATGATAATGAATTTAAATAATAAATATATTGATATTAATGAGAAAATTAATATTGACAAGAAATTGAGCAATCGCTCACACCAGCCATAAGGTTCATAGTCAGTATTTTCATTAGTACACCGAGACATTGACATTTGCTCTGATGTTGCACCCCAAGTATCATATTGTTTTTTTTTATTATCATCACTCAACACTTGATAAGCTTCAGATAATTCTTAAAATATTTTTCTAGCATCAGGATTATTTTTATTTATATCAGGATGATATTTTTTAGCCAATTGATAATACGCTGCTTTTATATTCTTTGATGAAGTATTTCGTGTTACTCCAAGAATTTTATAGTAATTTTTTCTCAGACTATTTGACTAATGGAATAGTCGAATATTTTTAATATCTGTAATGTAAAATATTATTATAATTAATAAAATAACATATTATAAAATATAAATAAGATTAATCAGTTACATATGTTTTGATTAAATGTTGGTGATGTTCCAGGACAACATGTAAGTGTTGCAAATTGTCTTTGAAATCCATTGGATTGTTTTGAAGTAATTGTTTTGATAAATCCTAATTTACTATTTCCAGTAATTAAACAATTACGAGACCGATATACTGAGGCAATAACTCTACAGGTTGATTTCATCATCCTCAAAAGACACGTGAATATTGTTGACGTATTTTTGTAGATTCTAGTCTTCTTGATAAAAACACACTTAAATTTATTTACCACTAACAAATCCTCATGACGACTAGTTAATTAACAACTACAAGTAAAAAACAGATGATTTATTTAATAATATATTAATAAATATTTTTTGTCGAAGTCGATGGAGATCATATAATGAATCGAATGATTCATCATTCCTATTTTTGTGTTGTTATCTCTCACATATAATTAAAAGAAAGATAAAAAAAAAAGCTAACGCTTTTAAAAACACAAGTGGCTACAAAGACAGATGTCACTATACTGTATTTTATTAAAATTATATTTAAAATTTATAATCGAATTATTCTTTATAATTTATAAATAAAATTACTTATATTCATTAGTTTTATTATATTTATTAGTTTTGATTGTTACATGATTTTTATATAAAAAAAAAATTATATTATAATTTCATTGAGAATGTTATTTTTATAATTTTTTTATCGTAGAACAGAGCACGTAATAAAGAATAAATTGATTTTGCGAAACTAATAAAGGTCTGAATCCACTCATTCCAGTTACGAGATACACCAGATGAATCAGCACTTGGCCATCGTATAGATGTTGGATCACAACCATCATAACCATATTCTAGATTTATAAAAGGTTTTTGTTTTTTGATATAATCATTTATTCTTTTTTTAAAGTTATTTATCATAATAGGAAAGTAATTTTTTAAATTCTCAGAGCGTTTTTTCATATCATCAAAGTGTTTTTTCATACATTCAGAAGGATTTTTAATAAAATCATCAAAGTCTTTTTTATTAAAACCTTGGGTTTTCCACGAATGATGATATCCTGTGTTTGTATGATGATTTGATGTTCTACCCGAATTATCATATTCTGATTTTGTATAATCATTTGATTTTCTACGCGAATTATCATACTGTGTTCTTTTATAATCATCACTCAACACTTCATGAGCTTCAGATAATTCTTTAAATTTTTTTTCAGCATCAGGATTATTTTTATTTATATCAGGATGATATTTTTTAGCCAATTGAAAATATGCTGCTTTTATATCCTTTGATGAAGCATTTTGTGTTACTCCAAGAATTTTATAGTAATTTTTTGTAGGTGCACGTAGACTATTTGACACATGAAATTGTCGAATATCTTTAATATCTGTAATGTAAAATATTATTATAATAAATTAAATAACATATTATAAAATATAAATAAGATTAATCACTTACATTTGTTTTGAATAAATATTGATGATGTTCTAGGGCCACATGTAAGTGTTGCAAGTTGTCTTTGGTATCCATTGCATTGTTTTGAAGTAATTGTTTTGATAAATCCTAATTTATTATTTACAGTAATTAAATAATTACGAGACCGAAATATTGAGGCAATAACCTTACTAGTTGCCATAGTCAACAAAAGACACGTGGATGTATTGTTGACGTTTTTTTTTTGTGGTTTCTAGTCTTCTTAATGAACACACATTCAAATGTATTTTATCATAAAAATTGTTGACCACTAACAAATTATGTAAACAACTAGTTAATTAATTACAACAAGTACAACTGATAATTATTTATTAACAATAACAATTAATAAATTAATAATTGGCTATTTCTATTTTTGTGTTGTTCTCACTCACTGTCTCTATGATTGTATGTAGTAGAGAGAGATAAAAATGACTACTAACATAGATGTCACTACACTGATATTTGATTATCGAATTAAATTATAATTAAAATTATTTTTGAAAATTATAATCAGATTATTAGTCATACAAAATTTAAATTATTTATATTCATTAGTTTTATTATATATTTATTAGTTTTGATTGTTACATAATTTTCACATAACAATAATTGTTTCCTATTTTATTTTGATTTTTTTTTTTTTAAATTTAATTCATCTTCAAGCCTTTTTGCGATCAACAACAAGGCCCTTCTCGTGGCTGGATCTTCCTGAAGTAATGCCAACAACCTTAAGAGTGCGATTCTACTTTCTGTATCCATACGACGAACACAATAGAAAATCAAATACGCTGGTACTGCGAAAAGAAGAAATTTTCCAAAGGCCAAAATCCACTTAGTCAAGTGATGATATCCATCCCATGAGTCAGAACTTTCATAAGTATTATTTTGGGTTCCCCGCGAATAATAGTTTCCTGAATTTGTATAATTATTCCATGTTTTACCCGAATTATCATATTCTGATTTTGAATAATGATTTGATGTTCTACCCAAATCATCATATTTTGTTCTTTTATAATCATCACTCAACACTTCATAAGCTTCAGATAATGCTTTAAATTTTTTTTCAGCATCAGGATCATTTTTATTTATATCAGGATGATATTTTTTAGCCAATTGATAATATGCTGCTTTTATATCCTTTGATGAAGCATTTTTTTTCACTCCAAGAATTTTATAGTAATTTTTTCTAGGTGCACCCAGACTATTTGACACATGAAATTGTCGAATATTTTTAATATCTGTAATGTAAAATATTATTATAATTAATTGAATAACATACAATTATAAAATATACCTAAATGAGATTACAACACTTACATTTGTTTTGAATAAATATTGATGATGTTCTAGGGCCACATGTAAGTGTTGCAAATTGTCTTTGAAATTCATTGCATTGTTTTGAAGTAATTGTTTTGATAAATCCTAATTTACTATTTCCAGTAATTAAACAATTACGAGACCGAAATATTGAGGCTATAACCTTACTAGTTGCCATTGTCAACAAAAGACACGTGGATATATTGTTGACGTTTTGTTTTTTGTGGTTTCTAGTCTTCTTGATGAGAACACATTTAAATTTATTTCATCATGAAAATTGTTGACCACTAAAAAATCATGAAAACAACTACTTAATTAATTACAACAACTGAAACTCATAATTCATTTGTTAATAACAATTAATAAATTAATAATTGACTATTTTTATATTGTTCTCTTTCACTGCCTCTCATTATATTCATTACAATTTACAATTCATTATAGTAAAGAAGAGATAAAAATGATTACAAACATAGATGTCACTAAACTGATATTTTATTATTGAATTGAATTAATTAAAATTATTTTTGAAAATTATAATCAAATTTGCATTCGTAGAATTTAAATTATTTATATGTATTAGTTTTATTATATTTATTAGTTTTAATTGCTACATAAAAATAATTGTTTTTTATATCATTTTGATTTTTTTTTTCTTACATTTCCTTCATCTTCAATCATCTCCAATCATTGATTTCAGCAACAACAAGATCCTTCTTTGTTCTGGGTCGCTTTCCAGTGATGCCAAGAGCTCCAAGAGTCTGACCACAGATTCTTTATCCATACCATTAAAAATAGAGAAAATCACAAAAATTGATAGTGTGAAACCAATAAATATTGCCATGGTTGGAACCGACTCAGTCCGATGATGAGATCCATCCCGGGAGTCAGGACTTTCGGAAGTATCATCTTGGGTTTCCCATGAATAATGATTTTCTGATGTTGTATAATTATCCGATGTTCTATTCGAATTATCATATTCTGATTTTGTATATTTATTTGATTTTCTACGCGAATTATCATATTGTGTTCTTCTATAATCATCACTCAACACTTCATAAGCTTCAGATAATTCTTTAAATTTTTTTTCAGCATCAGGATTATTTTTATTTATATCAGGATGATATTTTTTAGCCAATTGATAATATGCTGCTTTTATATCTTTTGATGAAGCATTTTTTGTCACTCCAAGAATTTTATAGTAACTTTTTCTAGGTGCACCCAGACTATTTGACACATGAAATTGTCGAATATTTTTAATATCTGTAATGTAAAATATTATTATAATTAATTGAATAACATACAATTATAAAATATACCTAAATGAGATTACAACACTTACATTTGTTTTGAATAAATATTGATGATGTTCTAGGTCCACATGTAAGTGTTGCAAATTGTCTTTGAAATTCATTGCATTGTTTTGAAGTAATTGTTTTGATAAATCCTAATTTACTATTTCCAGTAATTAAACAATTACGAGACCGAAATATTGAGGCTATAACCTTACTAGTTGCCATAGTCAACAAAAGACACGTGGATATATTGTTGACGTTTTTTTTTTTGTGGTTTCTAGTCTTCTTAATGAACACACATTCAAATGTATTTTATCATAAAAATTGTTGACAACTTAAAAATTATGGAACAACTAGTTAATTAATTACAACAAGTAAAACTGATAATTTATTCATTAACAATAATAATTAATAAATTAATAATTGGCTATTTCTATTTTTGTGTTGTTCTCTGTGGTTCTCTGTCAAGTCTCACTGTCTGTCAATCTGTCATTGTAGGAAAGCGAGCGAGAGATAAAAATGATTACAAATATAGATGTCACCAGATGTCACTACACGGATATTTTATTTAGAGTGGGTATAAGCTTATACCCACTCTAATTTTATTATTGAATTGAATTATTATAATTAAAATTATTTTTAAAAATTATAATCAGATTATTATTCATAAAATTTAAATTGTTTATATTCATCAGTTTTATTATATTTATTAGTTTTGATTGTTACATGATTTTCACATAAAAAAAATTGTTTTTTTCAGTATCTTCTGAAATTGTTATCATCGTCAATCATCGTCATCATCAGTCATCATCAAGCATTGATATGAGAAACAACAATTTCTTCAAGGTCTGTTTTCTCTCATCCTCAGTCTGTGATTCCAGCACCTTATCCATTTCTTTCAAACGACGACGAAAAACAATAAACGAATAAATTGATAGTCCGTAAAAAAAAAATTTTGGAATCCACTCGAATGATAATTCAACCCAGTTAGGAGAGCTATCCACTGAGCGATAATTTTGATAAGCATTATTTTGGCTTTTCCACGAGTTATCATATTCTGTTCTTGTATGATGATTTGATGTTCTACCAGAATTATCATATTGTGTTCTTTTATTATCATTACTCAACACTTCAAAAGCTTCAGATATTTCTTTAAATTTTTTTTCAGCATCAGGATCATTTTTATTTATATCAGGATGATATTTTTTAGCCAATTGATGATATGCTTCTTTTATATCCTTTGATGAAGTATTTTGTGTTACTCCAAGAATTTTATAGTAATTTTTTCTCAGACTATTTGACAAATGGAATTGTCGAATATTTTTAATATCTGTAATGTAAAATATTATTATAATTAATTAAATAAAATATTATAAAAAATATCAATAAGATCAATCACTTACATTTGTTTTGAATAAATATTGATGATGTTCTAGGGCCACATGTAAGTGTTGCAAATTGTCTTTGTTTTGAAGTAATTGTTTTGATAAATCTTAATTTATTATTTCCAGCAATTAAACAGTTACGAGAGCGAAATATTGAGGCAATATTCTTACTAGTTGCCATTGTCAACAAAAGACACGTGGATATATTGTTGATGTTTTGTTTTGTGGTTTCTAGTCTTCTTAATGAGTACACATTTAAATTTATTTCATCATAAAAATTGTTGACTACTAACAAATAAAAAAAAAAAAACCACTAACAAATCACGATAACAACTAGTCAATTAATTACAACAAGTACAACACTAAAAATTCAATTATCAATTTATTAATTAATTTTAAGTTTGAGTCTGTTTATTTATATTTATATTTATTTTTTTCTTTTGTTGTCGCTACTCGCTCTTCAGTTCTCTTTATATGGTAAAGAAGAAATAAAAATGGCGCACTTTTTCGGGTAAAAATTTCGTGAATATTCGGAAATGCTCGAGAAATAGAAAGAGAGAGAGAGAAAAAGAGAGAAAGAAAATCAACAATATTTTTTGTCAACTCGGCCATTTTGTCCTCACCTTCCGAGTAGGAACGTTGTAATTATTTTTTAGCAAGACCACTTTCGTGTCATATCGACTTAAAGTAAGTGAAAAAAAATAAAAAACTAAATCTCTAAAATATCTAATAAATTTTATATTAAAATAATTAATAAATATAATATGATGATTGATTTACCAAACCATCTTTCGATTGAATTACAGTGATGTGAAAATTGATTCTGATATATTTATTTTTTTTACAAGCACATGTATTTTTGAGGTTAGCTTGAACAATTTAACTAATATTTATTTTGTGTTATTGTTTATATTAAAGAATGCGTTACGTGGCTGCTTATCTTTTGGCTGTCCTTGGTGGAAATGCATCTCCAGCAAAAGGAGATGTAGAAAAAATTCTTTCATCTGTTGGAATTGAAGCTGATGCTGAAAAACTCCAAAAAGTCATCGCTGAGCTCAAGGGTAAATCCATTGAAGAACTCATTGCACAAGGTAAACAATTAATTTACATTATAAAAAAATAATATTTAAAACCAAGTAAATAATTATAATTTGTATATTGTTTTTTTTGTCTAGGACGTGAAAAGCTTTCTTCCATGCCAGTTGGTGGTGGAGCTGCTCCAGCTGCTGCTGCTGCTTCCACTGCTGCTGCTCCAGCTGCAGCAGAAAAGAAAGGTACGAAAATATTAAAACAATTAATTATAATTAATATCAGCTGTTTTTTTTTAAATGATGTTTTTATTTCAACCATCTTTCGACTGATGCGTTGTGCTGTTAAATTCTTATCTGATAATTAAAATTTTTACACATATTATTTGACACATTTAAATTCATTGTACTAATTTTATTTTTTGTTTTTTAAATTTTACAGAAGACAAAAAAGAAGCCAAAGCTGAATCAGAGTCTGAAGATGATGATATGGGATTCGGTCTCTTTGACTAGTTTGTCATAAGCTAAAGATTTTAATAACGATGAATAAAAATTTTTTCTAAAGAAAAATCATTTGTGTTGGGATTTTTTTTTATCCTTAAAACGTTGATTATTTATCGTATAAAATTGTTTTTTATTTTTAACAAATATAACTTATATTTGGTGAATTAATTTGATAAAAAAAAAAAACAAAACATTTATAATTTTTATAAATAATAATTGTCAATTGCTTTTAGATTAACTGGACATCAAATTAGTTTTTTTTTTTTTTAAATCGAAATAGTTAAACAATTACAATTTCTAACAAACAAAATCCAATTTAATTTTCTGTCAATAATCACTTTAAATTCAAGAAGTTAAATATTTAAAAAATTCAATACAAGTATTTATTATTTATTTTTAATAATTAATTGTTAATTGGTATTGAAAATTCCAAGTGACTTGAATTATTATCTATTATTTATTGAAACTGAAAAAAAAATTAATTATTATTTTTTGTAAATTAATTGATAGACATTCTTTGACTTCTTAAATTTTTATTTTAATAAATATTACAAATATTTTCTTAATTGTTAGCTATGCTTATCACTTTTCATTACGAATTTTTTTAAATAATTTATTTGGATACATAATTTCTAAATTTTTTATATCACTTTGAGTTAATGAAGATAATGTTATTGTTATTGTACTCGAATTATTATCAATAGGATCATACATTTCTAATAATTCTTTAACATATGAACTGCTTGTTTCGTTAATAAAAAATGAAAGTACTGTGTAATAGTTGAAAAAAAATGCTGCTTGTATGCTAATAATATTTTCGTGTTTAATAAAAACATTAACATTTGCATTGGATGATGAAATTAATGGAACAGTAAATTTTAAACCAGATGAATTTATAACAGTTGGAATATCATAAAATTTACATGAGTCAAATTCAAATATACTTGCTTCAAATAAAACTTGTAAATTTTTATCAATATGTGTTGTCTCATTTTGAAATGCTTTAATTGCTTCAATTTTTTCTTTATCATCAACTGTATAGACATGATTTTCATTTAACTTTTTATTATAATCATTTAATTTTTTGTAAAAACTATGAATATTTTTCATTATATAATTATATGTAGTTCCATATTTTTTTCTTTTAAGTGTTCTGATTTCTGTATTATTAATTTTTAATTTACAAAAATAGCATCTATTTAAATCAATTGAATATCCTTGACAATTATCACAATAAACATATTGATTATCTTTAAATTTTGGCTGTTCATCTGTTGAATTTATATGCAATTTAAAATCGCTATCTTTTTGAATTGTTGAGTATGCAGTTGTTTTAATTGTTGTTAAACTTTTATTTGTCATTGATGCTTCTGGATGTTTATCATCAATTTTTTTCTTATTATTATCATCATCATCTACTTCAGGTAAATAATTATTATCAACAAGCTCATCATTATTTTTTTGAGCGACATCATCATCTTTAACTTGAATAAAATAATTTATTTTTAATGGATTTTTAACTTTGAATACACTTGTTGAATTTAATGGCATTTTTAAAAATTCAAGTAATTCATAAAAACTTATTTTTTTAGATGGTAAAACAACATTTAATAATCTTTTATTACCACTTGGTATGTATTTAATTAATAATTGAACACTGTTATTTATATTATTTGGATGAACAATATTTTTTTTTAATACATCAATTTTTTTTTGTATCTTCGATTGTATAGGCTTCATTTTTATTGAATTTTTTATTTGACTACATTTATTTGATTCATTATTTAATCTTTTTTTTTCTATTGAAGTTGATTGTTCATCCTGATGATTTATTTGATTTTTTTCTTCTGATATTATTTGGATTTCTTCTGTTGATTTTTCTAAATTTACATTTGTTTGATTATTTATTGATTCATCAAGTGTCCAAATATCTTGACTCAATACCTCCTTTTTTTGTAAATCACTTAATAGATTATTCTGTATTGCTGATTTTTTTATATTTTCATTTTGATTATCACTTGACTTATCACATAATGCAATTTGTTGATTAAATTTTTCTTTACGAACATACATGTAATCAAAATCTGGACATAAAAAACTTAGTAAATACATTTTTTCTATCAGTTCATTAGATGCAATTAAACACAATGTTGAACCAATTAATTTTAAATCCTCAGCTGATGTACCAGATGATAATTTTTTATCAAGAAAATCAATGATAATGTTTATGTTTGTATCAAGTGGATCTTTATTTTTTGATAAACTATAATTCCACCATTCACTCAATATCACATCATGTTTGTTAATAATTATATCAGGTACATGTAACAAAAGTTCATCAAGATAAGATGATTTATTTTTAACAACTGCTTGCTCAAATGCTTTTAAACAACCTGGATAACTATTATTTATTTGTTCTGATTTTGTTTCCATATAACCTGATTGATCACTTGTTGTTTCTAATTCCATGACTGTTATTATTATTAACAATTTATTTATTTATTTATTTATTTATTTATTTGAAACAATGTCAATGTTATTAGCTATTGTATATTCTTTGATTATTGTTTGACTATAGTGAGTATTGTTTTTTTTTTCGACACGTGTATTGCCACGTGTGTTAGCTGGACTCAATTAGGAGCAAGAAGACTAGACCATGCTTTAGAGTTTAGACCATGAGGATTCTAATAATTAGAGAGTTGTTTAGACTGGTTTAGACCAGCTACCTGAGCGAGCAACTACCGCCCTCTAAATCATTAGAAGACACCATATTTAAAAAAATATCAACACAACTGTTCATTTTGACTCTCTTTTTTTATAAACTAAAAAAATTGAAAAAAAATATTAACATTCTATCTTCAAATGTTTATTTATTTATTTATCTTAATTAATACCTTTGACAAAATGTCTTTTAGGCTACATCTTAGAATAATACGCATATGTAAATATAAAAAAATATTAATAATTTCTAAAATTATTAATTTGAATAAGTTTTTTTTTTTGTTTCGTTTATAATATTATAAATTTAAAAAAAAGTGTAAAATAACAAAAAAAAAAAAAAAAAAGAAAATACAATTTTAAATATACGTAACAAAAAATATTAGTATATTTTTTATATTTTAACTTTGATTTAGTAAAGCTTTAGCATCATTTTCATTAATTTCTTCAAATAAATGAATTTTTTGTGATAATTTTTTAAATATATTTTTTGAATCGTTGGATAATTTTTTGAGTTGTAATATTATCAATTTATTATCACTTTTTTTATGTTGTTTTGTTTTTGATAAACTCAATGATGATATTATTTTTGAACACGTATGTTCATTTGTAAATATAAATAATACTGGCATTGACTTATCATGATAAATTTTTATTTTAATAATATCTTTATAATCAATATTAATTGTTATAAATCCATATTTATATTTAGTTGATGATATTGACATTATAAAACCATATATATTTATAATAATATTATATGTTGGAGTGTATTTGTGTGCTCCAATTTTAATTCGAGTACATGTAAATGACGTTTCAAGATTTTTAATTACTGGTGCTATAATATCACAAGTATTTATTGCATTAGCTGGTGATACTGATCCTGTATCAGTTGATGATGTTGTATCATCCTTCACCAATTCATCCTGAGCTTTAGCTTCAGCTTCATCAACATAATCAACACCTTTATTCATCTCTTCATCATAAATACTTGATGAAAAAGATGATGCTGAACGTTTATGTATAATTTGTTTTCTTCTTGAAGAAATATCAGTCTTTTTCATTTTTTTACTATCTACATTTGATGAAACAGATCCTGCTGAACGTTTAAGTATATTTGGTATAAGTCTTGTTGGAACATCATCATTTACTTTGCTATTATATGCAATTTTATTTGATTTATTATTATCATTAATTTTAGATAAATTATCATCAAATTTTTGTACATAATCATAGAAACTTTTGATATTAAAAATCATATCTTTTTTTTGTTTTTGAGTGTAAATATTTTTTTTAATTTTTGGATTAGTTGTAATTTTTTTTTCACAATAATAACATCTGTTAAAATCAATTGATTCATAACTACAATTATTACATACAGCAACTTTACCCCTGACGAATTTTGGTTGTTCAATATTGATAATTGGTGTTGTTGATAAATCATTTGAACAATTAGATTTTAAATTATCTTTATCTGTATTATTAATATTTGTTGAACCAATATTAACCATTGATGTTGTTGATGAATCATTTGAACAACTATCTTCAGGATTATTTTCAACTGTATTATTATTTTCTGTTGATTTATCATTTGGACAACTATGATCTTCAGGATTATTTTCAACTGTATTATTATTTTCTGTTGATTTATCATTTGGACAACTATGATCTTCAGGATTATTTTCAACTGTATTATTATTTTCTGTTGATTTATCAATTGAATCTGTCGTTTTAGTCAAGCAGTTATCATCAACACTAAATGATTGCTCAGTTGCTTCAGTTGTAACAGTATTATTTGAATTAATAAATGAACAATCAACAGCATCACACTCATTATTAATAATATTCATTTCATTATTATTATTATCAAATATAGTATTACAATAATTTTCAATTTTTTCAATCACCAATTGTCGTTTTGTTTTATTTGGTATTGTTTTTGGATTATTCTCTGCTTTTTTTTTACAACGATAACACTGATTAAAATCCTTTGATGTTAAACCACAAATATTACATACTGCAAGTTTTCCATCAATATAAATTGGCTGTTCAATATTACGTGGTGATGTCACTTGTATATTATTATCATTTTGATTATCTAAATAATTATTATCAACAATTATATTATTTTCAGACTCATTAATATTATGCAATTGATTTTCAATTATATTTTCCGATGGTATTGTTTTATCATCAAATGAAATACCAGAATTTTTTAAACAATAATCAATTATACATTTTTCAATATCATTTTTATTCTTTTGTTTAAAAGAATCTGATTTAACATTGTTGAATTTTGTTTCTAAAAAAAGTGCATTGTTTGATTGATCAATGTATGCATTTATTATTGTTTCATGATCAGACAATAAATCATCAAGTGTTTTTAATGATAAATCATTGTCATTACAAAGGCCACCTGTTGATGCTGTTAATCCTTTGTCAATAACCTCTTGATCTAATTGACTTTGTATAACTGGTTTAACTTCATGATTTGCACCAATATTTTCATCGACATATAATCCAATGCTCAATTGAACAATACTACTTGAATTTTCCTCCATATCTAATTAAAAAATATTAATTATTATTAAAAGTTAAACGGCGATAATTAATCTTTTGTGTTAATTTTTTTTTTTTTTTTTTTTTTTTTTTTGTTTACCTTTTTTTTTTAATTTTGTCAGATCAACTGGCTTTTTATTTATTAATTTATTTATTTTTCAACAAATGATATTCATTTAATAATTATTTATAAACTAAATTAAACAAAGCAATCATTAAATATCCATTTTTTATATTTTTTATTTATCGTTTGGTCAAGGAAAAAGTTGATGCTTTGTGAGAGCTCCAACGAGAGAATACAGAGAAAAAAACACCGCCATTCTTGTTTTCCTTTTTTAACGATTTTTTTAATTGGCTCAAAAATCAGTGTACGAATATTCAAAAAAATACTTACATACTAATATTTTTGTTTATAAAATTTTAATTGTTGGATATTAAAATAAAAAAAAATACTAAAAAATATTGAAAATAATTACTAATTAGTATTGTAATATTTTATTATAACTGCAATCGTTTTGGTATAAAAATAATACAAAAAGAAAATTGTAGAAATGGAAAAAAAAAAAATTTACAAAAAAATAATAAACAATTTAAAATAATTGTTAAAATAAAAATTTTATTTTTTTTATTATATTTTTTCTGGAAAAGATAATATTAAGTTTATTTGTTTTAACATTTTTTTTAAATTATAATATTCATTGTTTAACTTATTTTATTTATATTTTTATAAATATTAACAATAAAAAAAAAAAAAGAAATTTATTGGAGAAAAAAAAGAAAAAGTAGTCTAATGTAATACTAGATTACAAATAATGTCTTATAATTAAATATAATGTTTGAAAAATAAATTGTAAAAATATAAAAATTAGTCAACAATGTACAACATCAATTTGATGATGTACATGATTTTTCAAGTGCAATTTTTTTTGTTAATTGATCAGATAAATTTTTAGAGAGAAAAATTTCATTTGAATTTTCATCTTTAGCTGTTCCTTCTAGCTGTGAATGTTTACGTTTATTATTGTTTCCATTATCAATACTGTCCTCGCCATTATGACCTATAAATGAATATGAACTTTCTGGTGCTGGGCAAATTGTATTCGGTGAAATGGTAATTTTGATATTATTATTTGCTAAACTTTTATAATAATTGTTGTTTAATAACATCACATTTCTCTTTAGAGGTGGATGGCCTGAATATGGCTTTGTTGTTGGATTTTCTGGAATTTTTCCCTTGCACCAATAACAACGATTAAAATCCATTGATGTTAAACCACAATTATCACACACTGCAAGTTTTCCATCAATGTATTTTGGTTCTTCAACAATAACAGGTGATGTTACTTGTTTGCTATTATTATCTGTTAATTCATCATTTACATTATTTGATTCTTCAATGTTTTTATCATTAGAATTTGTATCTTCATTTTTTGATGATGAATCATTTAGATCACCATTTGGTGGGAGCCTTGCTAATGTAACTGTTGGTTCTTCTGTAGTTATTTCTTCAAATAAATTATTCATCAAAAATAATTGTTTTAATATTGTTTTTGACTCTTCATTTAATGATTCGGTTAATAATGTTATTCTTTTGTGAGTTTGATTTTTACCAGCTGGATCATAATATGGTCCTTTTGAATCTTGCATACCTAATATTTCACGTATTTTTGAACCAGATGTTGTGTTTGTGTAAAAAAATATTACTGATTCACCAAAATGTATTAATACTTTACCAATATCTTGATATCTAACATGTATTTTGACTGCATTTGATTCATCTTCAATTAATGGTACTGATAATATTAAACCAGATGTATTTATAATAATACGATCTTTTGGTGTATATTTATATGATCCAATTTTAACAGTACGACACATTATTGTCGTATGTAAATTTAATTTTGTACGATCATTATTCAACAAACTTTTATAGTAATTATCAATTGACTCCATCATTTCTTTTTTTTGTGCTAGTGTACATATATAAGAAGCTGTTTCTGGATTATTTTGAATTTTTTTTTTACAACGATAACAACGATTAAAATCCATTGATGCTCGGTCACATTTATCACACATTGCAAGTTTTCCATCAATGTATATTGGTTTTTCAATATTAACAGTTGATGTTGCATGTATATTATTATCATCATAATCATCTTGTAAATATTTTCTATCAACCAATACATTATCATAATTTGATAATTCATCATTAACATCACCAGTTTGTGTTGAATCAACAATTGCACCAGCTTTACTTTCGACAATATAATTTATATTGAATATTGGATCTTTAATAAGTGATACTGTTGTTGCTCCATTAAATAGTATACCAGCCTGTTCAAGTAAATCATTAACAGTACATTCTTCACTTGGTATATTAAATGTTATTAATCTTTGTTCACCATCTTCCATCACAACCAACATTTTAACAGTATTACCATCAATTTGTTTTTGTACAATTGTCGTTTGTGGATCAACAATGTTTTTCAATAACGATGCATAATTTGAATTATTTTCTGTAAATATATTTTCATTCGATGAAATTTTGGATTTTATTGATTGTTTAGATAAATCTGGTATTGATTTACTTTTTGATTTATCTAAATTCATTAATGGTCCAGATTTTTTTGATGATTGGTTTGTATCAACTAGTTGTACTGGTGTTTTGTTCAGTAAATATGATTGAGCTTTTTGTGGTTGTTGTTTTTTTGAAGCTGCATTACTTAATATCATTTCACTTTGTAAATTAGCAATTTTTTTGACGTTATTTTTTTTCATTACTTCACTCGATGGTTTTAATGCACTTGTATTTGTTTGACGTGGTGTTAATGATGGTGGATCACTAGTTTTTTTAACTGTAACTTTTAATTTTGATGGTACTGATGATGAGACTACTCGTGATGTTTTTGGTACAACATTATTTGAATAAACATCAATTGCTTGTTTCTTATTTGCTGATGGTTGTTGTGAACTTTTTTGAACTACTGTCGGAACTAATAATAATTTTTTTTGTGGATTAACAATTTTTTCAACTTTATTTTGTTTCTCTCCTCCACTTGAACATGGTAGTGTATTATGATGTATTGATACATTTGCTGATGGTGTTGGTGGTTTTATTGCTGGTAATATTTTTTGTAATTTTAATTGTAATGGTCTTATTGATCCTGATGATTTAAAATAACATGTTGATGATAAAACATTATTTGTAGCAAGAACAATTTTATTATTATTATTTGCTGATAATGGTTGTTGCATTTTATTTATAACTGTATTCATTAATAGTAATATTTCTTTTTGTGCACTATCAGGTGATTCAACTTTATTTTGGTTTAGTTTTTCACTGGAATACTCTAACGCACTTGTATTTAATAGTGATGTATTTGCTGGTAATTTTGCTGGAGTTACAGGTTTTATTGCTGGTGTTAATGTTTTTGTAGAAGGCTTGATTACTGCTTGAGTATTATTTGCTGATGGTTGTTGTTTCTGTTGGTGTGGCCATTTTCGAACTGTATTACCTAATGATAATTTATTTTGTGAATTATTAATTGTTGTAACTTTATACAGATTTAGTTTTTCACTGGAACAATCTAATGCACTTGTATTTAATAGTGATGTATTATGATTTACTGGTAATTTTGCTGGTGCTGTAGGTTTTATTGCTGATGTCAATGTTTTTGTAGGACGACCAATTGCTTGATTATTATTTGCTGATGGTTGTCGTTGTTGCGTTTTTGGAACTGTCTTAGCTAATGATAATACATTTCGTACAAAACCACCTGTTTCAACTTTGTTTTGTTGTGTTTTAGTTGAACACTTTAAAGCACTTGTATTTAATTGACATGATGACAATGGTTGAGTATTATTATGTACTGGTAAGTTTGCTGATGGTATTGGTGATTTAATTACTGGTGTTAATGTTTCCGTTGATAATGCTTGTAATTTTGATGGTTCTGAAGTTGATACCAATGATTTTGAAGCACATGTTGATGGTGCAACATCATTTGAAGGAACATCAATTGCTGACGGTAGTTGCTGTTGTTGTTTTTTCTGAACTGTATTATCTAATGATAATTTACGTTGTAAATTATCAGTTGTTTCAATTTTATTTTGTTCAAGTTCTTGACTCGAACGTTCTAATACACTTGTATGTGATTGATATGGTATTAATGGTGATGTACTATGATATACTGGTGATTTCATTGGTGTTGCAGGTTTTATTGCTGGTGTCAATGTTTTCGTAGGAGAATCAATAATTGCATGAGTATTATTTACTGATGATAGTTGATGATTTTGTTGTTGCTGTTGTTCTTCTTGAATTGAATTGAACTCTGGAACACTTGTATTTAATTGACATGAAGACAATGGTTGTGTATTGTCATCTACTGATAAGTTTGCTGATTGTGTTGGTGATTCAATTACTGGTGTCAATGTTTCCGTTGATAATGTTTGTAATTTCAATGGTATTACTGGTGATTTCACGTCAGGTTTTATTACTGGTGTCAATGTTTTTGTAGGAAGATCAATATTTGCTGATGGTAGTTGGTGGTTTTGTTGTTGCTGTTGTTCTTTTTGAACTGTATCAACTAATAATAATTCACTTTGTAGATTACCACCTGTTTCAGCTTTGTTTTGTTCCAGTGCTTCACTTAAACACTCTTGGACACTTGCATTTAATTTACATGGTGACAATGGTTGTGTATTATCATCTACTGATAAATTTGCTGATGGTGTTGGTAATTCAATTACTGGTGTCAATGTTTCCGTTGATAATGTTTGTAATTTTGATGGTTCTGAAGTTGATACCAATGATTTTGAAGCACATGTTGATGCTGCAACATTATTTGTAGGAGAATCAATTTCTTGATTATTATTTGTTGCTGTTAGTGTTGATTGTTGCTCTTGTATAGCTTCATTTTGTTGTTCTTCTGGAATCAGTATTGGCATTGTTGTACATGTTGATGGTGCAACATTATTTGTAGAAGAATCAATTTCTTGATTATTATTTGTTGCTGTTAGTGTTGATTGTTGCTCTTGTATAGCTTCATTTTGTTGTTCTTCTGGAATCAGTATTGGCATTGTTAAGTCTTTTTTATTTAATGAACCTGATTCATCATCAATTACAACATCATTCATTCTCGGTTTAGCTGGCTGAAAAATAAAATAATTGCATATTTATTTTTTTTTTAATTACTTTATTATATAACAAATTAAATAATAAAAATTTACCACTATCAGAGGTGTATTATCAATTGTTGATTGTTGCTTTTTTGGACTAATTTCAGACACATCAATCAATGGTATATGTTGATCATTATTTGTTCCAGTTATTGGTGCTTTTATATTATTTTCTTGTTTATTTCTTCTTCTTTTGCGTAGAAATATTGGTGGTGGTTTTGTTGATGTCTTTTTTATTAATGGTGTTAGCAATGGGGGACTATCAATTGCTTTTTGTAACACAATATTTTTTTTACAATCAGTAGGCTCATTATTGTTCAATAAATTTGTTGAATTATTGGATAATGCTGATGGTGATTCATTACTCAATTGATCATCTGATATATCGATCAACTCAGGTAGTTCTGATTTTTTTACATTTTCATTTTCAACAGATGCTATTTGTGTTTCATCTTGTTTTTTTATTTCAATATTCAATGACGATATTTTTGAATCATCTTGACATGATAATTCTGTTTTATAACTATCTGTATTATTTGCAGATGAATATTTAGCAAAGTCTGAAAACAAAAAGCTCAATGAAAAAATTTGACTTGCCATTTGATTAGATGCAATCAAACAAACAGAGGATGCAATTGATTTTAGATCATCACGTGATGCACTAGCATCTAATTTTGTTTCAAGATAACTAATGAACACTGATAAATTTGTTTCCAGTGGATCTTTATTCACAGATAAACAATAATTCCACCATTCATTTAAATGAGTATTATGCTGTTTTATAACTGACTCAGGTAAACATGAAAAAAGCATTTCCAATGATACATCATGAGATTTTTTTTTTCCTTTTGCCTGTCTTATTGCCTCGATGCAACCAGGGTAACCAGAGTTTGTTGAAAAAGATGGTACCTGTTTATCAGTCTAAAAAATTATTTAAAAAAAAAATTTAATACATTTAAATTTTGTTTGTTGACAAAGCATGTTAATCACAACAACAATTACCTCATCATTATTTTCAACTTTATTCAACCCTTCTGTTTTCATGGAATGTAATTGAAGTGTCATGATTTTATTGACTTCTACAAGAAGTAACAAAAAAAAAAAAATACAATAAATAACTTATAATATTTGTTATTCAAACATAAAAATAATATGAGTAATGACATTGTGAAAATTATCCAATTGTTGATACCTTCTTTTATTTCTGATTAATGTTTTACTTTGACTTGATTCTTTCTCTGTTCAAATAATATGACAAGTGTTAATTATGCGACAATTAGAGCAATCAAATGCTCATTATTGAATATTACTATTATTATTTATAAATTATATTCAAACTAACAATAGAGATTTATAATTATTTATGGTGTCAACATTATTACATAACCCACATGTTTGATGTTTTTTTCTTTTTTTCTTTTCTTCGTTGTTTGATTGGCTGCTCGATAAAAAAGAAAACTCCTAACAAAATATTTGTAACGTACAAAATTATGTCCTAATGTATTTTTTCTTTTTTGAATGACTGATTTGTATGACGTATATAAAATTAGCAAGAAGGTTGTCGAATTGATATTTATATTAAAATAAAAAACAATTAAAACAATTAATAATTAACATGAAATTTTTATTAACAAAAAGAAAACCATTAAATATTAAATAAACATGTTTAAATTATTTTCACACACATATAATAATTTATTAATTATTATAATACAAAAAACTCAATTTTTTATTATTTTTAACAATTTGAGTAATTGTTTATTTAATTTAATAATAAACAGCTGATAATCTAGATTTAAAACTCAATATATTTATTTTAAATGATTCCATGAATATTGAGTTTCTTGATTTATCAAATGAGTATTTTGATATGAAAAATGTTAACTATTACATAAATTAGTCCAGACTAATTTATTAGAACAAATAAAATTAACAAATATTAAATGGAAATATTATTATGATTTTTTTGCACCTGATGTATTTACTAACATATTATGTGCAGCTGGTTTTTCCAATTTAACAACATTTTTTATTTTTTCTTTCATTTGATCTGCTAGTGTACGTTTTACATCATGAGATAAATTATCAAACACCAATGTTATCTTGTTTGTTATTGGATCATCACTTTCTGGATTATATACTGGTCCAGTTGTATGTTTCATACCCAATAATTTTCTAATTTTCAAACCAACATCATTATTTGTATATAAAAATACAACATTCAATTCATGATTGAAATAAAATTTTGCTTTAATAATATCTTCATATTTAATTTTAATTTTAACAATTGATGGTTTATCTTTAAGTGTTGCTACTGATAATACAAAGCCAATTTTGTTTATAATAACAATATTATTATTATCATCATCATTAACACAATTATATGATCCAATTTTAATTACACGAGATAATAATACCCAATTTCTACTAGAAATTTTAGTATCACATTTTTTTTTTTTATTTGTCGTTTTTTTATTTAATGATAATATTGATTTTTTATTTTCATCATTTTGTTTAACAATATTGTTATTTTGTTTAACAGTATTAACATTTTGTTTAACAATATTATCATTTCGTTTAACAGTATTACCATTTTGTTTAACAGTATTATCATTTTGTTTAAAAATACTATCATTGTTTATATTTTTAACTAAATTATTAAACCAATTATCATAAAAATCATTAATATTACATTTCATACTTTTGATTTGTTCTTCTGATAATGTATTTGGTATTGTTTTTGGATTACATTCAATTTTTTTTTCACAATAATAACAATGATTAAAATTTATTGATGGATATAAACAATGATTGCAAATTGCAAGTTCAGTATCATAATATTTTGCTTTTTCAATAACTTTTATTACTGGTGAATCATATTTTTTAATATCATTATTAAATATTGGATTAACTTGTAAATTATAATCATCATTATGACTTTTATCAATTGTTAAATATGATGAATCATTTTGATAACTTGAATCTAAATCATTTATTCTATCAATAAGTGCATTGTTATATTTTGATGTGTCATAAGTTGGATCATTTAATTCATCATGTGAATAAATCATTTTTTCATCATTAAAATCTAACTCAATAATATAATTAATTTCATATTTTGTATCTTCAACGAGTGATAATCTCATTGTGCTGTCAAATTTTATATTAATTTTTTCAAGTATATCAGCTAGTGAACATTCTGGATTTAATATATCTAATTTTATTAATTTTTGTTCAACGTTTGGCTTGAAAATTAATACTTTAACACTGGTATTATTAATTTGTTGTTGAACAATTGTCATTGCTGGATCAAAAATTCGTAATTTTTGATAAATATAATAATGACAATCATCATTATTTAATGCAAGTGGATCTGAAAAATCTGTTGATTCATTGTCGATGATATTTGTGTTGTCACTTGTTGAATTTAAGCTGACAATTTTTTTATTATTATCATTAATATTATCTATTGACAATAGATCTTTCTTGACTGTCAATTTTTTATTGACATTTTTTTTATAATTTTTCTTCAATATTATATTGGTTTTTGTGTTTTTTTTAGCTTCTTTCATGTCTGAAAAAAAAATTGAAAATTAAAAAAGATTTATACATACAAACATAGCTTGATTTTTTATTATTATTTATGTGTTTATTTACCGGTTATTTTTGGTTTCATATTTTAATAATGATTATTTAACTTTTAATTATTTAAATACAATTAACAATGTATGCCACTTAATATTAATAACAAATTATTTCTTTGTTTACATACACAACTAAATCAATCACTTAACAAAGGCGGTTATGCTTTTATTTTTTTTCTTTTATTGGCAGCATTATCAAAACAAGAGAGAGAACGCTGAAAAAAAAAAAAAAAAAAAACAAAACAAAAATGTAAACAAATAAATTTAAACTATAGATGGAACCAAAATACATATTGATAGTTTAAATAAGTATAAAAATAAAAATTGATTGTTGTATTTATTTTTAATTTAAAAAAAATTCTAAATATAACTTCGTAAATTTTTAATGATTCATTATTAAAAATTATAATTAGCTAATTATTATTATTATTATAAATATAAATAAATTATCTTTTTTTTATTTAAATAATAAATTTATAAAATTGATTAATTATTTGTATTAACAATATTAAAAAAAGTCTTAAAAAAATTAATAACAAAAGAAAGAGATTTTTTTTTTTTTTTTATGTTATTTATTTTACAAATTAAACAAATTTTTTTACAACAATATTATTCAAATTCATTGACAATTAATATATTTAATAAAAAAAAATAAAAAAACTAATTAGTTGCAAATTGTCATTTTAATTATAAAAATTATCATGTAATAAAAGAATCAAAATCCAGTAAAAGAAAAAAGTCCATTTAATTTTGATAAAATTAATTTTTTTATTATTGTTTAAAAATTTAAATTAATACACCTTTTGGTGTTATTTCCATTAAAAGATCTTTAGCTTGTTTTGTTGGTAATGTTTCAAGTAAATTATTTGGTCCAAATAAATTTTGTAACACTTTTTTTTTATGTCTTGTTATATTTGTAGGTAGTAGTGTTATTAATTTTTGTGATTCATCATTACTATCAGGATCATAATATGATCCATTTTTATCTGTCATACCTAATGAATTTCTAATTTTATTACCAATTTTAGTATTTGTATAAAAAAATAATGCTGGAATTTCTCTTCTTGTGTGTAATTTAACTTTAGTTATATCTTTTATATCAATACAAATTTTAGTATGTGTACTATTATTATGAAGTAATGGAATTGATAAATGTAAACCAGATTGACTTAAAGATACTTGTTTATCTGCAATATATTTGTATGATCCAATGCTTACTGAATGACATGGAAAATGCATTGATAATGGTGCTTCATCATTTGTTGTTGTATCATTTAATTCTGATGCATCTGTCATTGATTTATCATGTGATTCTTCATTACATGATGTCATTGATTCTTCTAACTTTTTTTTCTTTTCAATTTTACGTAATTTTAATGCTTCAAGTCTTGCTTTTTTTGAAACTTTAGATTTGGTTTTTCTTTTTTTATTAACAACTGTTTCTGGTTCAGAACGTTTACGTTTTCTATTATCTTCAACTATTTTTTCACTATTACAATCATCATCATTATCATTAGTCTTATTATTTACATCAATTGATGATGAATTTCTACGTTGTTGTTGTTGTTGTTGTTGTGTTGAGCTCTGTGATGATATTGAATCTTTTCTATTATTATTTCTTTTACAACGATAACAATTATTAAAATTTCTTGATGATAATCCACAAATATTACATATTGCAAGTTTACCATCACTTTTTTTTTCTTGTTCAATATTTGATGTTGTTGTGTTTATTGTATTATCATTATTTTCAATAACAATATTATTATCTTGTGATGATTTATCACTTGAATAATTTGTATCAATTGTATCAACAATTGTGTCTGTTTCAACAATATAATTAATTTTTAATAATGGATCTTCAACAAATGATACTGTTGTTGTGTCATTAACAGGTATACCAGCTTGTTCAAGTAAATTATCAACAGTACATTCTTCATTTGGTAAACTTAATGTCATTAACTTTTGTTCACCATTTTTTTGTACAACTAACATTTCAACAGTATTACCATTAACTTGTTTTTGTACAATTGTTGTGTGTGGATTATCAATTGCTTTTTGTAAATATGCATAATTACCTCGAAAATTAATTTGACTATTATCACTTAATATATCTGTTGAGTTTGTTGTTTTTTTTGGTGATATTGATGGTGTTTCAGCATCTGAATCATCAAGTGTTATTAATATGTCATTATCATTTTGCGTTGTTGATTTATTTAAATTGTCATTTTGTTGTTTATCAGTAGTTGAATTTTTTAATTTAACAGTAGGTGATTTATCTTGTAATAGAGATGATGATGATGATGTTGATAATTTTGAGGTATTTTCACATGTACTAGCAGATGAACGTTTATCAAATGCTGAACATAAAAAACCAGTTAAATATATTTTTCTTCGTAGCTCGTCAGATGCAATTAAGCATACTGTTGATGCTATTGATTTTAAATCATCTGGTGTTGAACCAAGTTTTGATTTTTCATCAAGAAAATCAATGATTATTAGCAAATCAGTATCAAGTGGATCCTTGGATTTTAATGAACAATAATTCCACCATTGATCAAGAATCAAATCATGCTGTTTAATAACTGAGTCAGGTAAATATGAAAATAATATTTCAAATGATGGATCAATGTGAGAATTCTTTTTAGCACGTGCCTGTCTCATTGCCTCGATACAACCAGGATAACTACTTGTCATTTGTGATGACATTTGCTAAAATAAAAAGATAATAAATATTTTAAATTAGATAATTTGTTTATCATTTTTTTTATATATTTAAATAAATTTTAGATATTTACATTTGTCATTTCTGGCTGTTTATTATTATTTATTTGTTGATTATTATTTGATAATCTTCTATCTCTAACCTCCTGTTTTTTATTATCAATTGTGTTTAATTTATTAACTGGTTGAGGTTTTTTATTTCCTTCAATTTTTATTACAACATTTGGAATTTTATTGTTGCCAGAATTTTGATCATTTGTGTTTTCCATTTTAATGTTAATTTCTGTCAATAAAAAATTAATATTACATTTAAATTTAATTAAATAGTTTATAATAATAATTAGAAAAAAAATTAGATTCTAAATTTAATACCTTTTTTTATTTTTGTAGTGTCATTCATGTTTCTTTGCATTATGATGTTATTTTTTTAAATTTCTATTGATAATGTATTAATAAACAAATTAAACGAGTTGTTTTTTATTGTTGATAGCCGGGTATTGTTATTGATGCACACACGTGTTTTCAACAACAATCAGACATAACCTGATCCTGTTTTTTTTTTTTTTTTTTCTAATCTCACTACTTTACCGATGGAGTTTAATTAATGGCTGTTTAACAAAATAGGTGGGAAAATTCAAACAATTATATAAAAAACTTTGAATTCCAAAGTGTTTTTATAGAGTTTAGTTCCAGAGCATAGTAATTTGATAGAAAAAAAAATTTTCAAGTATCAGGTACATAAAATAAGTATTATAATTTATTACTACTACTATTATTTATAAATAATAATTTTTTCACTCATTTCTCCGCATAGGTCAATTTGGGAAAAATTCGGAGGAATCACGGAGAAATTCGGAGGAATCACGGAGAAATTCGGAGTAACCGCGGAGAAATTTTTTACCAGGGCACTACCAACGTTGAATTATCGGCTGTTGCAATGAGTCTGCATTCCTGGTGCTAATTAACCGAAAAAAAAACAGAATTAAAATGTTTTCTAACAACTGCTAAATTTTATGGATAAAAATAAATATACCTTATGTGCTTATATCACGATAATTATCTTGATAAAAGGGTGTTGATTTTAAAACTTCGTACGCCTTCGGAACATGTTCTGGTGGTATAAAAGCCAGCGCAATCATTCGGTTGATATTTTCGGTTGATATTCATCGTGGAGATAATCTGCTGAAATCCCACTGCCCTTAATGCTATTTAGAATGCATCTCCGATAATGGAAATATGAAGCCTTTATTTCTGTCTTCGGAAATACAGATTTGACGGCTTTCATAAATCCATTATCGAAATCGGTTATTATTGTCTGTGGATGCCAATTCTTGAGAATTTGAGGTTTTTTCCTTAAAAGATTTCTCAAAAATTGGCGGTATATTTTTGCACTGTTTCCAGATAATAGTGCATATACTAATGGCACATTACGACCGTTTCTGAACCCACGAAGAGTATAAAGTTGTTTATACTCTGAGGGTACAGACGTAAATGAACCATCACCACAAACAATATCGCATTTTTTCAGCATCGATAAATTCTTTTTGCTGGCAAAAATCAAAATCTTATTAGTTCCATTGGCATCCCAATACAGAAACTCTTCTTTTTTTAAAGGGTGGAGATATTTTATGGAATCTGGCAATGGTTGCCAGACATTTGAAAGAGAATGCAAAGAAATATGATAAAGTATCGAGCAAGAAAACGTTATTAAAATACCTCGATACAATAGCGTTTTGTATTAAAGTATAACAATTAAGGTATATTTATTTTTATCCATAAAATTTAGCAGTTGTTGGAAAAAATTTTAATTCTCTTTTTTTTTTTCGGTTAATTAATTAGCACGCCAGGAATGCAAATACTCATCGCAACAACATCGCAACAGCCGATAATTCAACGTTGGTGATCAAGTTAAATCGCAACCCTGGTAAAAATATTTCTCCGTGATTACTCCGAATTTCTCCGCATTTACTCCGAATTTCTCCCAAATTAACCCATGCGGAGAAATGAGCGGAGAAAAGTATCAAAATTTTTTTTTTCTATCAAATTTCGGAATATCACGTTCGGAAATATTTCTCCGCGATAAAAATACGCGGAGAAACGTGTGGAAAAAAATATTTTACCACAGAGAAATTCTTTCGAGTATCAGGAACATAGAATGAGCAAAGAGGTATTCGATATTTTTCAAAATACCTCTTTGTTTATTTTATGTACCTAATACATGAAAATTTTTTTTTTCACAAATTTTTAAAATTTGATAGACAAAAAAATTTTCGAGTATCAGGAACATAAAATGAGCAAAGAGGTATTCTATATTTTTAAAAAGTTCAGCGCGCTTTTTATATTTTTTGAAACTAACTTCTTTATGATTCCTTAATACTTTTCTTAAAAAAAACAAAATGACGAAAAAAAATTTATTTCCTAACAGGATAGCATGGTGACATAAGAGGCATTCGATGATTCGGAAAACTCACTTCCTTCAGCTTATGCTCCCTAATAATTTTAAAAATTCACTGTGAATTCAAAAAAAAAAAAAATATACTACATCTGTATCAGGAACCCAGAAAGTCTAAAAAGGTATCTCTTGTTTTCCTAAATTAAAAACCTTTAAATCAGCAACATTTAAGTGATATTTTTATATAAGAATATTTAATCATAATACAAGTATCAAAGTTATCAAATAAAAAAAAAAAAACAATATTTACATTTATATTCAATCAATGAAAGATTAATTTTTCTGATACTGTTATTATTAACAAGTTATTTTTAAAAAAAATATAAACTCTATTCCTGAGAATCGACAAATTCATAATTTATCTAGCTCGATAAATTAATCTACTTTATTTTCTTGTTCATTAATTCTGTTTCTGATGATAATTTACGTTTTGTAGTACTAATATTATCTTCAATATCTTTGTAGTAATCAGCAATAGACTGTATCATTTTCTGACATCTCATAGGTGACCACTGATATTTAATTGTTGTTGAGTTATTTGGTATTTGTTCTTTACAACGATAGCAACGATTAAAATCCATTGATAAAAAATTACAAGATTTACATATAACAAGTCGTCCATCAACATATATTGGTCGTTTGTAATGATCAATTATATCATCCTCTTCTTCATTGCTATGATCATCCAACCGTTCACCAGGTTCAGAATCATTACGACCTATCTTTTTTTTGTTCAATGAATATTTATTTACTGACAACATCATTTTTTTCCATTTTTTTGGACAATACTTGTACGATAATGTTGAAAAATTATGTTCATCAAATTTTCGTTTACAATGATAACAACGATTAATATAAATTGATAAATATCCACAATGCCAACATAGTACAAATCTTTCATCAACATACATTGCATGCTCATCATTATCAATTGTTTCTGATTGTGGTTTACAATTCATGTCATTTAATTCATTACCATTTATTGAGTCAGGCAAGGAATCATCTAAATGTTTTTCTTGTTCATTGTTTGTAACATAAGATAGATATAATAATTGAGAATCATGTTCGTCATTAATTGAATCAATTAATTGTGTTTGTTGTTGATCAATTAAATAAATTGGTGTTGCTTGTCCATTATTATCATTATCATTATTATCATGGTAATCTTGTAAATAATTGTCATCAATGAAATTTAAATTTAATGGATCAGTTTGTGTTTTTAGCTGTATTGTTGATGATGATTCTGAATTATTTTCAGCTATCAAGTTATTATCAGTATTTACTTGTTGGAAAATTGTCGTTGGTGTACAATCATTTTTATCTGATGAAGAATCTGAATCATCTAGAGTTATTATTTCATTGGATGTGTTGTTTTGACATGATGATTTTACCGATAGCCAATTTGTTAATTCTGAGCATAAAAAACTTGATAAATAAATTTGTTTTGTTAATTCATCAGATGCTATCAGACAAATTGTTGATGAAATTAATTTTAAATCATTAAATGATGCACCAGCATCTAATTTTTTTCCAAGATAACAAATTACACCTGATAAATCAGATGCCAATGGATCTTTATTTTCAAATAAACAATAATTCCACCATTCATTTAAAATTGAATCATGTCTTTTTATATCACTTTCAGGTAAATATGTAAATTGTTTTTGAAATGGAAGATAATAAGATTTTTTTCTTCGTTTTGCTTCATTCATTGCTTCAATACAACCAGGATAAACATCAACACTTTTTGTCGTCAACAATGGCACTTGTTCTATAAACTATTTAATTTTTTTATTATACATTTGTAACAAGAAAATTAATAGATAATTTTATTTACCTTTTCTAAGTCATTAGGATCAATTTGTTGCCTAGTTGTTGCAGCTGTTGAAATATCAATTGTCTCTTGTTGTTGTTCATTTAATTGTGATTCATTATCTTTTAAAATTTCATCAACATCATCAAACATCTCTTCTTTAATAACTTCAAATTGAATGTCTTCATTAAATTCTATAAAAAAATAAATAAATAATAAAAATATTTGACCACAATAACTAGTTTTTTTTAATATTTGTTATTGTTGTTTTACCTTGACTATTTACTGGTTTTTCCATTGTACTATATTTAAATTTTAAAAACAATAAAATCTATTAAACCCAGTATTTTAATACTGTTTAATATTGTTATTTAGACATATAAACAAACAGCTAGAGCAAGCTTTTGTCAATTGTCAACAACAATCATACATAACCCTAAATTTTTTTGATTCAAAAAAATTGTATTAAAAGTATACATAAACAAGACATAATAATAATAATAATAACTTGAAATTTGTAAAAAAAATCAACATCTCAATGATATAACGAAGAGTTTATATTATTTGAATTTAAAAAAGTTGATACATCCTAATTTTCTAATTGACTTGCTTTTTAATTTTATTCAATAATTCTAATTCTAAATTTAAATTATTTTGACATATTGGTATTGATTTTCCATTGATTTAATATGATACATTTTGTACTTATTACTTTTGTCTGTACTTTCAAATAATTTTTCATCAAACATTCCCAATACAATTAATAATTAAATAATAAAATTTACAATTATCAAGATAATATTAATATAATATTAACACACTTTATTATTATTTTAATTAAATTGTCTTATTTACAAATGATGTTGACAACAAAATTAATCGACTTTGTATTGGCTTAGCTTCTTTTTTATTTAACTCTTTTTAAAAATAATTTAAACACTAAAATTGGTATCAAACAAAATTGTTTATGTGCATTCAAACAAATTTTACATAACAAATAAAACAAAAAAAAAATATATATTTAAAAATTATTGTGATTTTTGTTGTTTGCCAATGAATTTTTGTACAACTGGAGTTTTGTAAAGTCGTATTGATGCTATTGATCCAGCACAAGCACCAACCCAATAAACAATAACATGTTCCATAAATGTTGTTCCAAGACAACCATATTTCAATGATGTTGCCAATGCAGGATTAAAATATCCACCAGAATAATTAAAAGCTGCATGAATAAAAAATATAAAATTAACAAAAAATAAATAAAGATTGTATATAAAATTATATATTACCCAAAACAACTAGTGAAGTTCCAATAAATGAATCAAGTACACTTCCAAATCTTGAATTCATTTCACCAATAGCACGTGATGCAATTCTGCATAAGCAAGTTGCAATGCATTCAATAAATGCACCAACAATAACAGGTACCTGAAAATAAAAAATTTAAATTATTTTAACTGAATATTTATTAAAACTATTGATAGAATTACCTGTAGATCAGTTGTACAATCATCAAAGGCACGATTTTTATGTGTCTGTACAATTTCAAGTGCCCAAAGTATTTGTATGTATCTAAAAATAGCAAGACCACCAACAAGTTGTGCCCAAATTAATAAAAATGCATCTCTTATTGATTTTTTTCCTTCAATAAAATCTTCCAAATGTGTATATGGACAAGCTGTTGCATCTTCCCAATTAATTGACCACCAAATTGTCAATAAAAATAAGTAAATTGCATACATTGATACACCCCAATTATCTGCAACTAATTAAAATAAATTAAATTATTAATATTTATCATTATTAAATGATCATTTTAGATGACTTACTGATGATGAGTTCAAAACAGGCACCACATAATTCAGCAGTTGCAATGCCTTCAAGAAATAGGGATCTCAAAAAAGGACGTTGTGTATAATAATTTACATATTTTCTTGACCAATATGCTATTAAACTTGTTAATAGAATATAAAATGTTGATACAATTAAGGCAATTGTTGATGCAGCCATTCTTAAATCGAATTTTAATATCTAATTTACAATATAAAAATGTAATTAATAATAAATAATTATTAAGTAATTTAAAAGTTAAACAAATAATCATTTTTTTTTTGAATAAATTTAATGTAGCTTATAAAATTAATAATGTAGCTTATAAATTATTTTAAATAATTAGTTTTTTTAGTTGAATTTAAAAAATTATTAAAATAACAATTAATAGAATTTTTTTTCATACACATTTTGCAGTTATTTTCACTCAATTGCCCTCCAAGGTCATCATAGTTGACGTAACACAAAGCAAATGTTCGTTAGAAAGCAAAGTTTATCATGAAATTCATAAAAATCCATTATATTAATAAATAATAATTATTTATAATAATAAAAGATAGTTTTAGAAATATTATTTTGTATTATTTTTATGTTAAAACTATTAGTAATTTAAATTTTATTAAATTAAATTTATAAAAAAAAAATAGAACAAACACACCTAAGGTTTCTAGATGATGACTTGAATTTAAAAATAATAAAACCATACAAATACACTTACATTTTTCAATTAAATAACTACAATAATAATTTAACAAAATATTTAACACATCAAGTAGTCACTTTCATACTTGATGATGAATAATTAAAATAACGTTTAATAAAAAAAAAAATTATAAAAAAATAATAATATATAAATTTTTTTCTAAGTAAAATAATTTTACTTGTGGTTGAGTTTGTTAACTTGGCAAATTGTCAAAGGGTCAAGCCAAATATATATTTTAAAAATACAAAAATAGACAACGTCAAAATTATTTGTCACAAAAACTCTATCTATAATAAGGAACTATTAAATAATTTTTAATTCAATTAATTTTATTTTTTTCTTAAATTTTATTTGTCCTTATCAGTAACTAACTACAAACTATGTTACATTGATAAACGGTTTTATTCATTTTACCTTTATAATGCTAAATCATTTTTCCATTCAAATTATTATTTTTTTTTTTTTATCAAAATGATTTTGTCATATTTTTCATTTATTTCATTAACTTATGTGTTGGGCGTTTTGACTCTAATTATTCATTAACACTAATTAATAATTATATATCTTTATATATGTATAAAAAAAAAAAAAAAAGATGAAAAATGAAATAATAATAGCCTTAGCATATAAGTAATAAAAACCTAATTAAAAAAAAAAAAAATAAACGAAAGAAAAGAAAAAAAAACAACAAAAAAGTATAATTTTATCATTTTTTGTTATTTTTTTTTTTTAGATATTTATTTACAGAAATCAAGTTGTCTCATTCTTGAATTTTTTAATTGGTCCATTCTCATTGTTGGGATCAGTAGATGGCATTCTTGAATGTCTTTTTGTTTTGGAGAATGTTATGGTACTAGGTGTCATTGTTGTTGATCCAGTTCTATAAATTAATTAAATTATTTTTATAAATATAATTATTATTTAAACAAAACAATACAAATTTATATAAATTAACTTACTGAGATTTTTGTATATCAATTTCCATTGCACTACTATCACCAGCACTTGTACATGCAACAATTGTATAAGTTTGCATTGATCTTGGACTAATTTCACCAGGTTCACGTTCAGTATATTTATCTTCATCCTTTCTTTTACCATCTTCTTTTTTTTCTTCAATTTTTTCTGGTCTTGGTTTAAGTATACCATCAATTGTTGGAAATTGTAATATTGGAACATCAATCATTTTATCACCATTTGTTTTTCTCATTAATTTAACCAATAATTTTGACAAATCTTCTCTTTTACGTGTTACAATAATTTCATCAAACCAATTTTTTAAAGTTTTAATTCTCATTGTATAATTAATAATAGGATTTTTAAAAAAACTTTCTACATATTGTAAAACGTATAATCCACAGTCAGTAAAATTTGATTGTTGTGGTACTTTTGGACAAGCACCTTTGATAGTATCTTTTGTAAATACTTTTTCACCACCAATTTTAGCTGTATATTCACAGCTCAGATAATCTCTCAATGTTGCAACAACACGAGATCTACCAGCACCAGCAAGTGAATCAAATATTAAAATACATGGTATTTTAATATTCTCCTCTTTAATATTCTCCTCTTTAATTTTTACATCTTCATTATCTTCATTATTATTAATAACTTTATCATCACTATTATTTTTTGTTGTATCAACAGAATTATTATCACCATTGCCATTATTACCAACACTACCACCACTAGCATCATTAACAACTTCTTCATCATCATCACTTTCCATATCAAGCTCTTCATCATCACCTTCAGCTTCATCTCTTTCTGATCCATCATCTGGTTGATCAAGTGTTATTGTTGTTGTTACTGGTGTTATTGTTGTACTACCAATTGTAACACTTTGTAATTTATGTTCTTTTACTTTTTTATTTTTATTTATTTTATCATCATTGGTTTTTAATAATGATGTTCCTGGTGTAGCTGTAGTTGTTGTTGTCGTTGTTGTTGTTGTTGTTGTTACTTCAGGTTTAACAACACCAACTAAACCAGGGAAACATATGATTGCTAAAAACCAATGTGAATGCTCATTTATCGGAATTATGATAAAGTCTTTATCGAAAATATTTACGTTTTTAGTCCATTTGGATACTCTTGCATGTCTCTTTGCTGCTGGTGATAATAATTTTTTACTATCACCAGTATGAGCATGTGGACTTGTTAAACGTTTATAAAAATAAGAGCTAAATACATGAGTTCGTTGTTGATCATGAACTGACAACAACTCAAGTGTAATGTATTTTAAATAAAAATCAATTATCACGTCATTTAAAAATTGATCTTCAGCTAAGCATGAATAATCATCAGTTGTTATTGTTATTCCACCTTTTGCTGGTGGTGCTGGATAAACAGTCATATTTTCAACATCATTTAAATTATTATTACCAATTGTTGATTGTCTTTTATTGATATTTGATGATGAATTACTTGGATCTTTTGGTGATGCTCTTATTAATATATCATTAGCTTCTTTTGTTGTTAGCTCGTCAAGTAAATTATTTACTGAAAATAATTGTTTTAATATTATTTTTGACTCTTCATTTAATGATTCTGGTAATAATGTTATTCTTTTGTGAGTTTGATCTTTGCCAGCTGGATCATAATATTGTCCTTTTGTATCTTGCATACCTAATATTTCACGTATTTTTGAACCAGATATTGTATTTGTATAAAAAAATAATACTGGCATTGATTTAGAAAAATGTATTAATACTTTAACAATATCTTGAAATTTAACATGTATTTTAACTGTATCAGTTTCATCTTCAAGTAGTGGTACTGATAATGTTAAACCAGATGAATTTATAATAATATAATCTTTTGGTACATATTTATATGATCCAATTCTAACTGTACGACACATTAATGATGCATTTAATTTTAATATTGAATCATTTTCCATATTTGATAATTCAGTTTCAATTTGTTGATTATCATCATAATTAAAATCAGCTGAATCAATAAATTCGTCAATATTTTTTATTACAGTATTTGTTATAATTGGTTCTTTTTCTGATATAACATCTAATTCATGATTTATTAAATTATCTCTTGTTGTATATTTTTTTTTAATATCAATTTTTTTAATTTTTTTATCATAATCATTTGTATCTTCATCATCAGATGATAAAGTTAAACATTCTGGTTCTTTTATTAATTTTGTTTGTTTTTGGGTTTTTTGACGTACACGTGATCTTGATGAACCATCATCATGAATATTTTTATTATTATTTCCAAAACCTTTATAATACTTATCAATTGACACCATCATATCTCTTTTTTGTGTTGGTTGACATGCATAAGGTGTAGTTTTTGGATTATCTTGAATTTTTTTCTTACAACGATAACAACGATTAAAATCCATTGATGTTAAACCACAATTACCACACACTGCAAGTTTTCCATCAATGTATTTTGGTTCTTCAATATTAACAGTTGATGTTGCATGTATATTATTATCTTCATAATCATCTGGTAAATATTTTTTATCAAACAATACATTATCATCATTTGATAATTCATCATTAACATCATCAGTTTCAGTTGAATCAACAATTGTACCAGCTTCACTTTCAACAATATAATTTATTTTTAATATTGGATCTTTAACAAGTGATACTGTTGTTGTTCCATTAAATGGTATACCAGCCTGTTCAAGTAAATCATTAACAGTACATTCTTCATTTGGTATATCAAATGTTATTAATCTTTGTTCACCATTTGGCATAACAACCAACATTTTAACAGTATTACCTTCAATTTGATGTTGTACAATTGTTGTTTGTGGATTATCAATGGCTTTTTGTAAATATGCATAACTTTCATTAATATTTGGTCCTTCTGCGTCATTATATGAATTATCAGAATTTACTGATTTATCAGATAAATCTGGTATTGATTCAGTATCTGATTTATCTAAATTTATTAATTGCTCTTGTTTTTCAGGTGATGAATTTATATAAACTGATTGTACTGGTGTTTTTTTTTGTGAATATGTTTGAGCTTTTTGTGGTTGTGGTTGTGGTTGTTGCATTGCTTTAGTTGCTTTTTTTTGTTTTAATCTTTCACTTAAACACTCTAATACTTGTGCATCTGAATTACATGGTACTGTTGGTACTGTTGGTGGTGTATTATGATGTATTGGTAGTCTTGGTGATGGTGTTGGTGGTTTCATTGATGGTGTTAATGTTTTTGTTAATGATGCTTGTAATTTTGATGGTACTGATGTTGATACTAATGATTTTAAACGATAAGTTGATGGTGCAACAGTATTTGTTGAACGATTAATTGCTGATGGTAGTATTGATTGTTGCTGTTGCATAGCTTGTCTTTGTTTTTGTTTTTGAATTGGTATTGGTGTTGATGGATATTTTTTATTTGATGAACCTGAATCATCATCAATGACAACATGATTCATTCTCTTTTTCAATGGCTGCAAAATAAAGTATAATAATTTATTTTTTATTTGTTTATAACTTGATTTACATAGGTATATATATTTTTTTGTATTTAAATTAATAATTCTTACGATTGATCGTGGCGGTGGATTTTTCATTGTTAATTGTTTTGTATTATTTGTAGGCACATTAATCAATTGTATTTGTTGACCATTAATAATTCTAGTTATTGGCTCTTTAATATTATTTTCACTAACTGATAAAACTTCGTTTGATCCAATTTGATGTATAAATTCAGCTTTATATTCTTCAGTTGATAAATTATTATCATCAGTCTTGAGATAATATACGTTTGAACTGTAATATAAAAAAAAAAAAATATACATATAAAGATCAATATTTATAATAAAATAAAAAATACAAATTAGATTTCTCAGTTTGAATATATATTCTCGAGATTGATTTATATCTTTATTTTTTTTTCTATTGAGAATATAAAATAGTTGATTAATATGATAGCAGGAAATATGATGGTTGAAATTGTCCAACTTATTTATTTCTAAATAAAGAAAGAAAGAATAAAAATCATTAAATATATGTATGATTTTTGTTGTTTTTTCAACTCAATGTTTGTTGTTTTTTACAATGAAAAATTACCTTTGACCTGGTTGTAATGATCCTTCAATATATATTTCTTGTTGCTGAAGGACTGGTGTATCACTATTTTGTTGTGTTGTATATGTAAAATATTGTTGTTCACCGTTATTAACATCAGACATAACTAAATGATAATTTTGTCCATCAGTTGTGCATATTTGTTGAACAGGCTCATATCGTACACCTTCATAGGTATAATAACTTGCCATATTACACGTAGCACTATTACATTTATGTTTATTTAAATAAAAAAAAAAAATTAAAACAAAAAAAACTGACTAACTAAAAAAAAAACCTAATTCAAGTTGTATATCATCAACTTTACGTTCAATAAAAATTTAAATTGACACTTATATTATTATTTCTATCAAAATGTTTATAAAAAAAAACTATATATAAAAAGAAAAAAAAAACCTCTTTTTATCGTTTATTATAGTCAAAATGTCCACGTGATTATCATCATCATCATCATTTTCATAGCTCACATTGATCCCAAGTATGGTTGCCTGTCAAATACAAAAATATAAAACAATCAATTAAATAAATAGATTAATTTTATTTGATTAACAGAAATTTTTTTATTCATCAAATAATTTAACAATATTTCTATGAGAATAACAATATTTATTACCATAACCTCTAATTTATAAAACGTATATTTTAATTGGTCTGATAAACTTGATTAATCAAAATAAAAAAATAAAAAAAATCAACAAAAATAAAGTTACTGTAAAGACATATATGTAATTATATCATTTTTTGTAAAAATAAAATATAAAAAAATTTATACTATTTATTGCTTAAAAATTTTATTGACTAATAAAAAAAAAAAAAAAAATGAAGATAAAGCACATTGTAAGCTAGATTAGTTAATGTTTAACCTCAATAATAAAAAAATTTTAATTTACAACATAAAAAAATAAAGAAACCGACAGTAAAAAATTGATAAAAAAATTTTTACTATTGTTGTATTAAATATGTATTTTAATATGTCTTACAACAAATTAATAATTAAATAAATTAATTTGATGTTCAATGAATAAATAAACAACAAGTAGAAAAAATTAAAAAAAATTAATTAAAAGTTTGTTGATTGCTAATGATAAATAAAAATTAATTTAACAAAAAACAAGTTGCAAAAAAAAAAAAAATGTGTTTACCTCGAGGATAATTTGATGTATGATTTGATGATTGTAAAATCAATTGTTATTGTTGATAATTGATTGTTAATAATATTGTTTATTTAATAATGTTAAATATAAATAACAAGTGCTATTCGCCATTTTATGGTTTTTTTAGAGATGACGGTTTTTGTGTTGAGTCCTCTATTCTTATTTCTTCCAAGCCCAAACGGCTTTTTTTTTCTCTTTTTTAATTTAGTATGTGTGTATTAGAAAAAGATAGTAATATTACGCCACTGCGACACTACACATAATGGATGCCTACACTTTTATTATTAATAATTATTACACTTATAATTATTAACAATAATGTACTTGTTTAATTATGATCAATATTAACGTCCAAATTTATCCCACTATTTTCGGATAAATGTATTATTAATAATTATTAATTCACTTTTATTTATTGCAAAAATATTGTTGGCTTGCTTTTATCATTGGTGCTTTTTTTTTTTTTTTTTCCTTTTTTCATGGGGGGAGTGTATTGAGTTTAGTAAGGTCGTAACGTTTACAGCGCTCTATTAAGGTGGCAACCAACACGTGTTATACTCATAAATCGGCGGGAAATTTTTAAATATAATTTAGACAAACTCGATTGGTAAAGAATTTTATAATTATTATTTCAACTCGACCGATAAAAATAAAAACTATTCTAATTGTTTATTTAAATTCAATAAATAAACAATTGATAAAATTTAAAAATTAATTTTTAAATTATTTCGATCTCAAGGATATAAATAAATTTCGAATGACAAAATTATAATTTTTTATAATTGTTTACAGTAAATAATTTATTATTATTTATTCAATTTCTTGTACAGGTGTAAATCGACATCTCATAAATAAATACATTATTTCAAAAAAATCTTTAGAAACAATTAAATTATCAGTAACTTGATAAGCTTCACAATGTATTCTACGACAGCTATTATTTTCAATGTATTGTTGAATTACTGAACCATTTAAAATTATTGTTAACTTATTATCTTTGTATAATTTTTTAATTTCAATAGCATAATGAATTGTGTCAGTTGTCACATTAGTACCACCAATTACAAGTCTTTCTAGAGTAGGTGAATTTTTTAAAATATGTCTTATACTTTTATCAGTAATTAATGTAGAACCAGCACATTCAAGAGTTTTTAAATTTTTAAATTGTTTAATAATATCATCATCAATACCTACATTACTCAATAACATGTCATTTAAATTTTTTAAATTTTTTAAATACATAAATGTTGGCTTTGTAATATCTTTGCACCAACTTATGTTGATGTATTTTAATTTACAGCAATTATTTATAATATTTATTAGATTTTCATTTGTTAAACTTTTTAGTGTACAACCAACATTTAAATATTCAAGATTTATTAGCTTTCCAATTGATGATTTACTATCGTTAAATGTTGAACCAGCTAAACTTAAGTGTGTCAATGTGTCTTTTTTTATTTCAAGTAATTCAACAATGTCATTGTCTATTTTCCAATTTTCCAGTGTTAAAATATTGAGATTATTAAACCTTGCAAATTCCTGAAATAAAGAAAATATTATTTTTTAATAATTTATATTGTTTAATAAAAAAATGCTGGACTTACTGTTGCAAAATTATTTGGAAGTGTTTCTCCAGATGCGCAACGAAAACGAAATGTCTTAATACTTTTAGTAACACTCTCAAAAATACATGGTTGATTTTCGTGAATTGAATGTTGATAATTTGGTATTACCAAGCATTCAAGTTTATTCATTTTACTAAATGAATTATTAAAAAATTCACTATCATAATTGCTTAATTTAAGTTCTAATTTTATTAAATTACTGCAATATTTAGCAATAATTGGTATGACAGTTGAATCAAAATCATTATTTACTGATAAATTTGTTAAATATTTTCCACATCTTGATAATATTGTGTAAATATTATTTTTAATAACAAAATCAGTATTGAAATATTTTTTTATACATGAATCATCATTTAGGTCTAGATTTTTTATGTCATACCATGACATTTGACTTGCTTCTTTCCACTTTTTACAAACTGTAATTTAAAAAAATTAATTATTCATTATGTTTATTAATACTTAATGATAATTATTTTTACCATGTTCAGCTTGAAGTCTTTCATCTATTGTTAGAAATGAAAAAATATATGCAAGACCATCATGATTTATTTGTGACAATTCTTTTGATGGCTCTGAATTACAAGCAGCTTTAATTATTGTATCATTTTCTTTAAGATTTAATTTTATTCGTTTCCTCATGATTCTTTCACTCATTTTTTATTTTGACAATCGTTAATAATACTCAAAAAAAAACTAACTGTCAACTGTTGGAGATCAAAATATAACCTCAAACAAAAAGAAATATTAATTTTAAAAAATATCCTTATGTAAATATTTATATAAAATTTTTAAACAATCACATGAAAAAGTCCATCCAAATTAACTTTTAAATAATCATGATACAATTTAGTTTAATTATTATAATTAATTTAACTTTGTTTCTTTTTTTTTTTTTGACACAACAAACCCCTTACCGATTAAGCAAGTGTTTTTTATTTTTTTATTTTCTAAGAATGGATGACGTCGACGTAATTCACCGAAACATGTTTCAACAAGTTTTCCAAGTTGCGCAATTTATTTTAATGTTTAAACTGTGTAGAGAGCATGTGTTTAACAATAATTTTCTCCAAAAATAATTATAAACACTGTCAAACATTGTCATTTCTCAATATTGCCAAGTGTTGAATGTTCAATCCGGCAAAGTAAGTAAATAAAAAATATAATTGTAATTGTTAATTAACCCTTCTATTATTTATTAATTATTATTAACTATCAATTACTCTATATAATTATTAATAATTAAAAACAAAAGAGTATATGATTCTCCTTTTTTATGTATCATTTGCATATGTTTTTTTATGTAAATATTTATTGTTTTTTTTTTTTTGACAGATGTCAGTTGTATCATCAAGATCAACAACAACCAGTGTATCATCAATTTTAAAAAATTCAGAACTAAGAGTTAAATTAATAGCTCAAAGAAATCGTGTTAAATTTAAATTACCAAAAAATTTAAAAAACATTTTAATTAATTATGAAGATGGTAGTGATAAAAGATCTTATAAGGATTTTATTTATACACTTACAGAATCAGTCATCAAGGTAATCATAAATACTAATTATTAATTAACAAAATATATAAATTTAATTATTAAATTATGTTAATTTAATTATTAAAATAATTATTTTTCAGGACAATGAATTTTTAGATTTATTTAATCAAGTTAAACAATGCATATCACAATTAGGTCCACAACATAAAATAATAATTGAAGCATTGTTAAATATAAATTGGACAAACAGATGTCAAGATGCAATAAATGTTTATAAAATATTTATCGAAGATTTAATCTGCATTCATATTGAGCATTGTAAAATAATTATTGACAAGCTTGTTGGTCAATTTAAACCAAGTAAGTTAATAAGTACATACTACAAATTAAAAAAATAAAAAACACTATTTATAATTAATTATTAATTATAAATTTATTTAGTATCACCAGATGCTGATGAATGGCCAGATGGTGAACCAAGAGAACAAGACCTCGAAAGATTATCTCACATTCACGACGTGATCTTAAAAATTTTAAAAATAATTCCAATGTAAGTTTTAAATAATTAAAATAATTATTTAAATATATTTACAATAAAGGTTTTAATTACAGGTCAAATAGTATACTTCTTCAGGTATTATCATCAAAATTTCCATACATGAAAGCAACAACTCACATGCATGAAATTTACATCAGTTCATTGCTGGAAATAATAATTTATATACCAGAAAATCGTCGTGAAATTTTATCTCTCATAATAAACAAGCTGGTTATTCTTGATGTTCATGCACCACGTTCTCAACTTGAATCATCCACTGATGATAAACATTTAGAATCACTGAATGATAAAATAAAATTAGAAAATGATAATAAAAATATTCACCAAATCGGTCATACACTGGATGTATGCATGAATATTTTATTAACATTTATTAATAAAACATGCTATGAAAATAATATGTTAAATATTGAAACAGCAAAGCTTTTATACTTTGATATTATTGATATATTTGAAAAATCAATATTAACAACATACCAAAGTAATCATGTACAATTTATAATTTTTTATATAACAAGTTTTAAATTAGTATTTATTGAAAATTTTTTAAATTTATTATTAAATAAAATTATGAATCCAAATGTAGCTTTAATAATAAGACAAGCATCAGCAAGTTATCTTGCAAGTTATGTTGCAAGATCAAATTTTATATCAATTGAAATGATTAAAAGTATTATTTATGATTTAAAAAATTGGATTGATAATTATATAAAATCACAAAATTCATATGATGGTATTAATATTAATATGCATAATATTTTTTATACAATTTGTCAATCATTATTTTATATAATATCATTTAGACATAAAGATTTAACAATTGACAAAAAAAATATAGTATTTCTTGAAAATTTAAATTTAAATAATATTATAACATCAAAATTAAATCCATTAAAATATTGCTTGCCAAATATTGTTAAAATATTTTCAATGGTTACAAAATTATTACAAATTGCATATTGTTTTAATATTATTAATAATAATAATAAAAAAAATTTACCAATTTTAAAAAATTCAAATTTTTCATGTAATTTTAAAATTGATACATTTTTTCCATTTGATTATTATAATTTAAAAATAAGTGGTAAATTTATTTTACCATTGTTTAAACAATATGATGGTTGTGTTGTTTATGATGATGATAAAAATCTAGATAATAATCAAGTCGATAATGATGATGATGATTTTATTTTAGAATCTTCTAATGACAAAACGAAAAGTATTAAAGATAAAATTATTTGCGAAATTTCGATTTCTTTGTAAATTATTTAATTTCGATTTTTATTTTATTCTAAATATTTCTATTACAAAAGACTAAAACAAAATAATTATATAAAGTATAATTTTTAAAAGTAAATTATACTTTTTTATACTTATTTATAAATTGACTGAAATTTATAAACTTTTTTTTTTTAGTTTTGAAAAGTATTTATTTGTGTTTAAATAAAAAAAAATATATATATGTTATTGTAAAACTGTGTGATGTATTGTCTACTTGATAAATAAAATATTTTATCATTAATATATAGATAATAGCTATTTTTATACTTTTAACTTGAAATTATTATTTTTAAAAAAAATACTAATGGCTATTTTATCTATTCATTTTTTTAACAGCTCACTTAATCTTTAGTTTTATAAAAAAAAAAAAAGGAATTTAATTGTCTTGGTTTAGTTTCAGCTGTAAAGCCACGGTGATATTTAAAAAAAATTAAATATTACATTAGTCTACTCAAGGTTGAACATAAAAATGAATACAAAATTATTTATATTATTATTTTTAATAGTTTTTGTTGAAACAATAGTGCAAAAAAGTGATGATTATACTGTTGATACTTTAAAAAATATTGCTAAAAATATATCAAAGACTGTTAGCAATTTAAAACTACCAGAAACAACTGCTGAAGTGATGACTTATCAAGAAAAATTATCAAAATCATTTAATGATATTATAAATCAAATGGAATATTTTGAAAAGATTCCAATTAAATTGGAGTATTTACAAAATAATTATTCAAATAGAACAATGATAGTAAAAAATGTTTTATTAAATTATATGACAAAAATTGATAGAAATTATGATTTAGTTAAACACTTGATGAAAATTACTGAGTTGAATAAAGGTCTTGGAATACCATTTGTCAGTAATGCCATTATGATTAAAACAAATACCACAAAAATAAGTAGCTACATTCATTATTTAATTATGCCAAATAATACTTTTCCACAATCATCATTGTTACCACAAATATTATCAATAACAAAGGTATTTATAAATTTAATAATAACTATTTTATTATTTATAAATAATAACTAATTGATTTTTTTTTTTTCATCTAGAAAACTCGATGTAATTATCAAGAACCACCAAATGAAAAATACATTATGTTTATGATTTATTTGATACTTGTTTCGTACGAGCTAAAAGCATTTACTGCTGATGTACTTGGTCTTCAATATCAATATGATATTTACAGAAGTAAGACTTAATAATAAAATGATAAATTTCTTTAAATGAAATTTTAATAAAAAAAACTATTTTTCTAGATATCAGTAGAAATCATTTAAATGCAATTATTCAAACAAAATTAAATGATGTTGAATTGAGATTGGAGCAAGACCATGATAATATGAAAAATTGGATAAAACTGTCTGGAAGAAAAATTACAAATTGTTTTAGAGAAAAATTTCAACGAGGTAAAAATACATACAAATAAATTGAATATTCTATAAATAATAATAATTGTTTTTTAATTTTAGATGTTAATTATTTTGGACTTGAATCATTTAATTTGATGGAAAATATTTATTTGATGTCTTCACAAATTTCTATGGCTGATGTGTCAAATAATATGTTTGTATTATTATAATTTATATTTTTTTTTAAATAATAAAATTGTAATTTATTTCACAGGGTTGTTACTGGTGTTAGATTTATCAAGCAACATAAAATACTTTATACTCAAATTCAACAGGGACAGTTGATGACTGGAGGTTGGATAAATCAGTCAACTGTCCACTGGAGACCAGTTGATATTGACAAAACTAAACAGAATAATTTAACAAATACAAATGATGATGATGATGATTTAATTGTAATTAATCAAGATGATTTAATGATCAATTTAAATGATGTTTATTGTCCTCAAGAAGACTACGCTGTAACAGGTGTTGGATTGGGAATAAGTAAAATTTATAAAAATGAAAATCGAATTGTTCTTTTTATAAAATGCCATAAAATAATTTTTCAAACTGGTAAACTTTTTGAAAATAGTACTGGAATTATCGAGGATAATATAAAACATGAGTAAATTATTTTTTTTATAAATTAAATATATTTAAAAATTAATTATCAATAATTCTTTTTTTTAATTTAAGGAAAAATATACAAATTGGTCATTTACATCCAGATGTTGTCCAAAAAAATCATCATCAAAATTTTATAAACGATGGATATGTAAAAATTAATGTAGCCCGAAATCAACTGGTACCTTTTTTCGATAACAGTAATGTTACAAGTTCAACAAGTATTCCAATATCTGGTGTTGGTCTTTATCATAATGGTACTGATTTTTCTGGTGGCCTATTATTTTTTCAATTATACTCTTTGGATTATTCACTTGTAATGAATTTTTATTTTACAAATTAATTATAAATAGTTATTGAAAAAAATTATATCCATAAAAATTTTGAAAAATAAATCAGTTTAAAAATTTACAAACAAATAGCAATCTTTATTAGCCGAGTTTATCTGTTTTTTTTTTTTTTTTTTCAGTCATTAAACCAGTCGTTAAGCCATGTAAATATAAACTTAAATTTTAAATAAATTAACACGTAGTTTTTTTTTATTTTTTTATAATATCTACACTTGTGTCATTAAGACAAAAAATAAAAATGTATTGTTAACAGATAAGAGCTTAATTTTTTTTTTCTACAATTAGTTGATCATCATTCACGGATGTTGAGACATTAAACAATCTTTTTAAAATATTATTTAGTGTATTTTGTATGAAAATTATAATCAGTGATGGATCGAATAAGCATATTATATCTTCTTTTGATGATGACATATTTTTTCATCGAGGTAAATAATAATATAACACTCATCAATGATAAGAAAATTAATTTAAAAATAAATTAAAAATAGTTTAAACATATTTCAGGCAAAAACAAACATAGATGCGAATAATTTTGATAGAAAAATTATGATAATAAGCCAACAAGTGTCAATGAAATTTGAAAAATTTCAAAAAGCTCTAAATCAAAATGAAATTAATTTAATAAATAATATTAAAATATCAATGAAAAAATTTATTTATAAATCAAGAAAACAAAAAGTTACATTTGCACAAAATAATAATGATGATAATGATAAATTAAATATTTGTTTTAAACATGAAAGATTTAATATTTTAAAAAATATACTGCCAAATATTGAATTACAAAATAATCATGTTATAAATATAAACGAGCTGTCACCATTTTCTGATGTTAATAAAGAATTTAATAGCATTAAAATTAATATTACAAAATGTTTTACAAATGAATTTATTGCTGTTGGTAGACACATTAATCAAGCCTACAACGTAAGATCTTATTTATTCATCATTCAACCTTGTAAAAAGAATAAACTTTATAATTTTTTTATTATTTTCTAGACAATTGATAAGAAAAAATCTGTTTTAAAAAAATATCCACCAAATGATATGGCTAATTATCATCAAGAAATATTAAAAAATTTAACAAACATAATTAAATTATCAAATAATTTGGCAAACAATTGTTCGTTGATTCAAATGAGTCTATTTGAAAAATTTATAATTCGTATAAATGATAAATTTGATGAGTGTATTAAAAAAATTACTGATAAATAAATAAATAAATCAAAAACTTTTTTTTTGTGATACAAGAGTTTTATTTTATTGTTGTTGTTGTGGTTGTTGTTGTTATTATTATTATGATGAAATAGTTAGTATTGATTTGATTGAAAAGAATTACAAAAAACAAAAAATCAGAAAAAAATATTGTTGGTTGAAAAGCTTATTTTTGAAAAACATCATTAACTGGCTCTTCTTCGTCATCTTCATCTTCTCCATCTTCACTGTCAAATGTATCATCAGGAATATCATAAAGCCTAATCATTGGCTTATTTGGATCTTTCATAATAAGATATTTGCCATCTTTTTGTTTCATACAAATATCAACAATACATCTAACAATACCCCATGCATTATCCATATTCAAATTAATTTGTGTTGCAAATTCATTTGGTTTATATTGTTGTGTACCAAGTATAACGTGTTTATTTGAATCACGTACACTTGCACGTGATACATAACCAAATTTAATTTGATCAGAACCAACAAGTAATGCTTGTACAGTCCATTTAGCAAGTTTACATGAATTATTACGTAATTCATTAGCAAGTACAGCACCACGTTGAGTATCTAATTTTTGTCTCCATTCAACACCATTTGCAATTTTAGAATCCCATTCATTTAATGCTTTTATTGTTAAATATTGTATTTCACCATTTGGTCCTTGCATAACAGCATCATGTTCACAACGACATACAAGTACAACATCATTACCTAAATCCCATTTTTTATAACGATAACCAACACTTGCAACATCAGTATTTTCATCTTCAGTTATAAATGGATTAACTTCATCAAATTTATGTCTTGGTTCAGTTGATTTTAATACTTGTTGTGAAAAATTATGATTAACAAATGTTGCTTCAAGACCAAGATTACGTGGTGAATTAATTGAACCACCACCATCTTCTTGTGGTGGTTCTAAACTTGTTTCATTAACAGTTAATAAATCAAATTCAGTATTATCACGTTTATCAAAAAATAATTTGTTACCAATTTTTTCAATAACAATATCCCATGAATAATTACTACGTGTACAACACATTATTGTTGCTAATATTGAATCAGTTGCATATACTGTACCAACTGTTTTAGATAATTTACGTATTATTGGATCATCAGTTGTTGTTACTGTATGAAATATACGATCAATACTTTGTAATGATTTTTCATTTTTAACATTAACACGATCATATAATTTATCATAATATTCTAATGAACCAGCACATAATACATCTTCACCATTTTTAATTGATGGTAATGATAATTTTGATAAACGTGAAAAATCCATTTCTTCAATTGTTGTCCAATCAGGCTTAACAGCAACTGATGCATCACGTGATTTCATTGATTGATTACGATGATTTCTCATACCTTGTTGACGACGTTTTATTTGTCCTTTACGATCACGTTGTTTTGTTTTATCAAATTGTTGTGATTGATTAAAACCACCACGACCACGTTGATTACGTCCAAAACGACCACGTTGATATGGTGGTTTTTGTACTCTTGTTGTATCAACAAGATGAAATGTTGATTCATCTTCATCATGATAGTAAGAATATTGACCAGCTGATCCAAATTGAGATGTGTATTTATCTGATTTAAAAAAAACACACAATAATTAATTATTTTATTGATAATTATTATTATTATTAATAATAATAGCAACAACTTACTGTTGGATTTTCTATCCTGGGATGCAGCAGCAGTCCAATCAGAAATCTAATAATAATAATATAAAAAATGATTATTATAAATATTCTATATAAAGAACACATGTTAATATTGTTTAAATAAAATTACCTTGCCAAGTCTATCGTTTTTAGAAAATGGCTGATATGGTGTTCCTTTGAATTGATCACTCAATGTTTCAGTTGGTCCCCAACCAGTGACATTTGTTTGTACCTCAAGACCTTTGAATGGTACATGTTCTTCATCAGTTTTAAGTCCCATTATGGGACAGTATTTTTGTAATTGAAAAATTTGTTAATTGGATTTATTAATCAACTTTTTCTTAATACAAATTATTCATTAAAAAAATGCCGACAGAATGCCACGAGCCCTCAAAGCACGATGTGACAAGATGACCAACTACAAGATGGAGTCAAACGGAAATGACGAAATAAATTTTATCAGTGAATTTTATTTTTTCAAAATGTCTGACTTTTTACTACGTAAATCAAATATTTCAAATTTGAATATTTTTTATTTCTTGAAAATAATTATTTTACATAAAGCAGCTTGAAATTATTTATTAAAATAATTTTGTTTTTGTTAATTATTAAATTTTTTTTTAATAGAAATTTACTATCTTTTTTTTGTTCTAGGTATTTGTAAGTATTGATAATTTTTTTTTTTTTAACAATAAGTTTATTTACTCTAGATTAACAACAATTTTCTAGAAATAATTATCTTTATTTTTTTTTTTTTTTTTCAACACAAGATATATAATTATAGCAAAAAATACGGTAAATGTTTTACTTTCAAAGATTGATCTTATCAAAACTACACTGTCGACATAAATTTTTATTGCACATAAAAAAACTAATAGTAATTAATTTTTTAAACATATAAACAAATAATATAGAGTAAAAAAAAATTAATTAATTCGAGTAAATAATTTGAACAGTTGATATAATATTATCGTTAAATAAATAAATTTTTAATTAGTATAATAATGTTGTTTTTTCTTTAATTATTTCATTTCAATTTATTATCGTATTGTGGTGTTTAACAAGATAAGAAAATTGCGATTAATAATTTTTCAGTACAAATTTTTTTATATTGTTTTAAAGTGATAAATTATGAGAAAGCTAATTAACTCTTATTTAATATTATTTTTAATAATATTAAGCTCAATAAAGGTAATTGAAATAAATTAAAAAATATAATTTAATAACTAATTATTTAATTTTTAACTAGAAAATAAATGCAAATGATGAGGTAAATATTGAAAATTTATTAAACACCATAAGCTTGATAAATAATAATATGACAATAAAAATTAATCAGCTTGAAAATGAATGGCCAAGTAAAATAAACAATACAATAAATGAAATTAAAAGTATTATGATAAATACAATTGATAATTTAAATGATGAAATAAAAAACGAAAAGAAAAAAGATCATTGTTTTATAGATAAAAATCATAAACCATCTATTCATATTCTTGGTATTGGATTAAATCGTAGAAGAGGAATGTTTATACAAGATTTATCATTGAATGAAAAAATGAATAATATTAATCTCAAAATAAATGATTGTTTTACAAATGAATTAACTAAAATTAAAGATGCCAAAAAATCACTTGAGGTAAGTATAAAAAAAAAAAAACAATTATTTAAAAATATTTAATTAATTTAAATTATCAATTATAGGATATAAAAATACTATTGGAAAATCATAATAAATATAATAATAATTATAAAAAATTTGATTTATATGAAAAATTTATAAAATACATAAATAATACAGCATTTAAATCAAAAGAATTATTATTAAAATGTATTAAAGATGAATTTGTTAATTTTTGGGCAATTATCAATAATGTTAAAGATAAATTTGAATCATGTGTATCATCAGCAGTTGGACTCTCAAAATAATAATTTAAAAAAATTAAATCAAACAAATTCCAGTATCACAATGTTTGTTTGTTTTCGTTTTTTTTTTGTAAAAGAAAATTGTTTAATTAAATCCAAATAAAAATGTACAAAATAATAACAGATATACAAATTGTTTTTTGTAGTAAAATCTATATATAAAAAAAAATAATTAAAAATTTATACAACATCAAGATGAACTGGTAAATCATCTTGTTGTTTGATAAGTGTATCAAGTGCTGATTCAAGATTTTCAGGTAAATGATCAAGTAACATTCTTGGCATAACAGTAAGTTCCATAAAATCTTCTGGTTGTGCCCATCTCATATGATATAATTTATCATTATTATTTTTTTTAATACTATCATTATTATGATAATTTTTTAATCTTCTAATATGTAATATTCTTCCAGCATTATAAAGACGTACTTTTGAATATCTTCTTCTTGTTAAATCTTTTTGAAATATAATTGTTTCATCATTATTATAATGATTATTATGATTAATTGTATTATCATCATTTGTTATTGATAATAATGGTAATTGTCCAGGTATTGAATTAATAATATTATTATTTCTCCATGTACGTTCAAGATCACGATCTGGTACACCAAATAATGCATAACCAAAACCATTTAATACAACTCTATATTTTGGTAATTTACATGCTTGTAATGTTATTAATAATGATGTACGAAAATTTTCAGTACTATCAACACTAAGACGCATAACAAGATCATCACCAAGACCAATTGTAAATACAAAACTTTCAGTAATACGTGCTGCATCACGACTAAGTAAACCAGCTGGTGTTGAAAATGCATAAACACGTAATAATGGATATTTTGGACGTAACATTATACCAAGTAATACTGCTAAACCAGCACCAAGACTATGACCAGTTAATGTTAAATTATAATTTGGATATTTTTTAAATGCTTTTTTTAATATATTATATTGTTCAAGTTGTTTTAATATTACTTTTGCACCAATAATCATACCACGATGTGCTTGACTATTTTTAGGTAAACCATTAACTTCAAATGTATCTGATGCTGCAGCAATATCTGTTATTAAATCACGTAATGATAATGAACCACGTATTACAATAACAATACTTGATGCTTTATGATCAGCAATAACACAAAATGGTATCTGTAATTAATATATTAATATATTAATTAATCATATTTGTTATTTAATTTTTGGAAATAAAATAAATATTATACACACCTCACATAAATGATTTCTAAATGATGCAAGTAATATATCATCTTCAGATAAATTTGATAAATATTTAACACCAGCAAGACTACATAAACAACAATTATCATCAAGTACAATTTGTTCATTATTACGAAAACATGAACAACATGTCATACGTTTAAATAATTTACAACAACCAGTACATGTATTTTGATATAATACAAATAACCAACCATATGATGCTATTGATAATTTTATATAATGATGTGCCCATTCAAGTGTCATCCAATTTGGTATATCTGATGTAAATATTTCATTTTCATCTGTAAATATAAAATTTAAAAAAAACATACTTGTAATTTTTTTTTATTAAATATTTTACTTTTATATTTAAAAAAAAATAAAACATTTAAATTAACATACCTACAGTGTACTGTGGTGAATCAAGAATATTTAATCTTCGTAATTCAAGTGTCTCACGTTTTTGTCGTACTCTTAATAGTACACATCCAGCAACAACATCTGATGGTACTAAATCAGTTCCTCTGAATAATGAACTAAGTAAACCTAGTGACAAAACAGAAAAAAAAAATATATTGTAATTAAAAATTGCATGGGCTTTAAGCATCATGTATCTATACGTAACACCAGCAACATGTTTGGCCAATATATGTGTAAAATAATATCACAATAATAATTTATATTGTATAAAATGTAATTAAAAAAAATGTAAATAATTAATAAACCACTTGGTTTACTTGTACCAATATTTAATGTAGCTTGTATTTTCAATTTATCCATTAAAAATTGATTACACAATTGTTGTGTGTCTTTTTGTACATAGTGTTTTTTTTGGCACTTACCCTCAGTGCACTTGGCTGATGAAAGTGCCAACTCGCTTACCGCTTATGTGTTGAAATGTTTCATCAGCATTTTCATCACGTCTCATCCACCATAAAAATTTAAATCTTCTCATCCATATACGTGATACTTTTCCATGTTCAACTGAATCTTCAAGTATTTTATCAGGATTTTTTAATGAACCAAGTGGATCAAATATTAATGCAAGACCCAGCAATGCTATTCCAGTCATAATCCAATCAAATAATACTAGTGATTTTATAACTGTTATTGTATAATGTTCTTCAGTACATTTAACATAATCACCAAATACCCAAAGTGTGCCTAATATATTCCATCCAATTTCAGGTAATAATAATAATATTCTAAAATAATAAAAAATAATTAATATTATATATTTATTTCAAGCTTGATGATGATGATAATGATGATGATTTAATTACTCACTTGAATGTTAATAATGGTGGAACAAATCTTCTAGCATATGTGTCTGTTATTGAACCTCTTGAACTTTGATTGACCATTATAAATGATAATACAATAACAATTAATATAATTATTAATTCACCAATAAAAAAAACACGAACAATACCACCACCTATTTTACATTTCCATGTTTCATCGTAGTATCGTAAACAAGCAATTCCAAGTAGAACAAACCTGAAAAATTTTAATAGCAAAATCAAATTTTTAAAATTACAAAAAACAATATATATATACAAGCTGTGTTTTGTAAAAGTTGATCATAAATCATTTGAATCAAAAAAAGAAGAGAAAAAATGTAATTACAAATGATAAACTATTATTATTATTATAAATAAAAAAAAATTAATAAAACTTGCCAGACGGAACGAATAAATAGTTCAAAAAGGCCAGGGTAAACAAGATCATCAGTTGCTGCAAGCCACTTCCGTCCAAATATTGTCAATGCCGGCATCTTGATCTTGAAAATAAAATAAAATAAATAATAATAAAAACAATCATTATATTAATAATACAAGTATATTATTTTTATAAAAATTATGATAGAATAAAAAAGAATTCTACAGGTAGATTAATATCTTTTTTTTTTTTTTGCAATTTTATAACTGTGATTCGGTTCGTTTCAGTTTATGCTTTGATAATCACAATACTAAGAAATTCATTTCATTAAAATCTATATATATATCGTTATAAATATGATTGAAAAAAAAACTATAACTGTAATTTAACAATGATAAATTTATTATGAATCATAAAAATATAATTAAAAATTAATTTGCATAGTATCGAGTGTTTGAATATTAATTTTTTTTCTTTTAAATATATAAAATATCTGTTGCAAAATAAATTACACTGAAGATGATAATTATTTTTTAACACGAATAATTATTATTTCATCTAAATATATTCTTTTTTTTTTTTTTTATTAGCATAACGCAATGTAATTATTTTATAAACTTGATACAATTACATTTAAAAAAAAAAATTATTTTCCTTATTTTAATTTAACACACGCATATGGTTGTTTGTTGTATTACACAATGTTATTTACTAGAAATTATTGATAATTAATTTACTACCTTGGTAATTGTACTAGTAATTATTTATTAAAATTTTTTGATCGTATCAGTTCAATGAAAAATTCAATGAGCAATAGAGAAAGCAACATAATATAAATCCTTTTTTTTTTATTTTTAACATTTTTTATATCAACACTTTTTTACTTTTTTTTTTTTACGACTGTTTACACAATTTTATTCTCACGCGTTTAGTCTTTTTTTTTTTATCTATTTATTTTGCAATTTTTTAATATTTTATTTAACCACTTTAAATGTGCCGAAATATAATTAATTCATTATTTAAGTTTTTTTTTTTAAAACTGGTTTTTTTTTTTAAACTTTTTAAATGACAAAATTATTCAAATATGTAGAAAAAAAATTTCATTTCGTTTCTCATTGCGACAAGTATTAATTACAAAATTAATACTATTATTATGAACTTTTTTTTTTTTCGCGGTAAAAAGTTATGATGACGTATGGTATGCTGATTTTTTTTTTTTAAATGTTATTGAAGAAATAAAAAAATTTCCACGAATATTTTTTTTTTCAAAATTGAATGACAAACAACTTTCAGATATTTTTTCAAATTAAATTTGACAAGTTATCCTTGTTATTTGTAGATGTATTTACGTGTATAATGTGTACATAATGGTGATAAGTATATTATGTTTTATATTTTTATTTTTAATGTATGAAAAAAAAAAAAAAAAAAAAAAAATCATGAGTGGAGAAAGTTTTTAACCAAAGAGTAAATTTATAGATGTGATTCTTAAAAATTGCATAATCTCTATATTTTAAATCAGTTGAAAAAGTTATTTAAACAAACAATAAATTTAAATAATAAAATAAACGTTAGATAAATTAATTTATCATGTACTTTCTTCATTTAAAAAAAGAATATTAAATTTAATTTTACATTTTAAATTCATAAGCAATGTATCATAATAGATGAATCATAAAAAAAGATAATCTTTTTTTAACAACAAATTTTAAATTAATAAATAATTTTCCAGCATCTTACTTTAAATCTTCATTGAAAAAAAAAATATATTTAATTTAAATAAATTATAGTAATAATAATAAAATATAAAAACTTACAATTAATATTCAATTTTCGCTAAATAATATATTTATTAATAAAATTTTATATAATCAAATTTTTATATATATCGATAAAAAATATATTACTCAAATTGTTATTTAATTTTTTCATCACAATAATGACACATTAAATAACTTCATGTGCCAATAATTCGATAACACATATTACAAAAATAATAATTATTTTTATATAAAAAAAATAAGTAAATAATAATAGACTGTTATAATAATTTTATGTAAGAAAAATAAACTGTCACAGCGACTAATGTTTTTTTTTAAATTGAAGAATATAATTTTATTTAAAAAAATACGTTAATTATGTCCATAACATGCAGGAGTTTTTTCATCATTACTATGAACCTGTGATAATCACCGGAAATAACTATGTAAATTTATAAAATAATAAAAAAAAATTTAAAACGATCATTTTTATTTGTAGCAAAAAAGAAAAATCAAATGAAAAAATTCTTTTTTTTTTTTTTGAAAAAATCATTAACACTGTTTCACGGTTTTAAAAAATTATCACATTTTAATTTTTCAATGAAATAATTATAATTTTTATTTGATTGTTTTGTTGTTTAATTTTTTTTAAATTTTGCAAATGGATCTACTGGTCACGATGGAACAAAGGCAACTGGACGCAAGTGAAAGACTATCGAAACTTCTTAGCAATCGTTGCGTCAATGCTGCGCGCCAACAAATTCTTTTTATATTTTTTTTTTTACTTTTTAAATTTTTTTATTTATTTTTTTGCTACCTTCAAGTGAATGGCAATCTGAATTCTCATAGATTTTTTTATTTTTATGTTTAACTTTGTATATTTTTAACGATTTATTTTGTTATTTTATTTTGTTACTTTTTTTTAAAAATTTTATTTATACGAATCGTGAGACCGGTTCACCTTGCACTGTCGTAGTAATGCTTGATATTGCTTTACACGCACATTTTACAATTTTGCTTTCTTTACAATTATTTATTTATTTTTTATGCATTTGAAATGTAATTTTGTGATTGTATAATGCATCTTACATATAAGTAGTATTTTTTTATTACATATTTATCAATGTATTAGCAATTTTTCATTATCTTATTTGATTTTTTATTGAATAAATTGATCAAGTATTTCTTAATTATAATTTTCATGATTACATTTTACGACTATGTCATCTTTTTAATATAAAAATATTTAAATATGAAAATTTCTAATTAATATTGCTGATGTTATGTTTGCAAATTTTATATTATTTTTTAAAAGATATATCAGCGGAAATTGTTTGCTTTTTTTTTACTGAATCTTCAGTACATTCTTGAGCAATTGTCAATTAAATGATGATTGCAATAAATTGTAGTATATTCTTGGAATATTTACAATCATTATCTCATTTTATTATTAAAAATAAATAGCAATTTAATTTTTTCAAATGAAAAACAATTAAATTCTTTTTTACAATGTGTAATTTAATATTTGGCAATTAATATAACAAATAAAATTCAATTTATAATTTTCATTTGTATGATTAGCTTGATTACGATGATATAAAACAAAAATAAAAAATGTTATAAAAAATTTTCTCAATGAAAATAAATAATGCAGTCAATGAATGAATGAATTATTGAATTAATTTATATTCAAGTCGAGTGAATTAATGTAGTTTTTGTGTTGATAAAGATGATTGACTTGGATCTATTGATAATTGAGATTAAATAATAATTACATCATTGATAAAATCAACTTACCCAACTCCAACTTATCCAGCTGTTGTTTAATTTTTTTATAAAAACACTTGTCTTATAAAAAAGCTGGATGATAACTTGATGATTTTAAATACATGGATTGATCAACTGATTAATGACAATTCATGTTGCTTTCTTGTTTTTCTGTCAACAATAAATACAAAAATAATTATTATTCAAAAATATTTTAAATGTAAACTGATAATTATACTAACCCTGGATTCACGTGAGTTGATTATTTTAATAATTTATTTTATTTCATGACGTGGACACATTGATCAATCACATAACAAAATTATTCTGACACTTTTCAACTCATGACAGCTTTTTTTTTGTACTTTGGAGTCTTTTTTTTTTCTTTATCTTGATTTTTAAATGATAATTTTGGACAACAATCATGAATCATGAATGTTAAAATTACTTTTATTATTTAATTTTTGTTATTATTTTTTTTTTCCATCTAGTATTATTGATATTCCATGAGTTATCAATACCAATTTCAGCTGGATCAATTGAAGATAATTTATAAATTGCCACGTCCATTTCTTGAATCTATTTAGTTAAATTAATTTAAAATAATTTTTATTAATAATCTAGATAGCTTTTTAATTATTTAATTATTCATTATTTTTTATTTACCTATTTTTATAATTGTTATTTGTTGTTGTTGTTTTTTTGACTTGTTGCTTTGTCGGTTTTTTAGGTGGGGGCATGCGCGCGCAATGGCATTATGATGGCGGCGATATTTGTTGTGCTGGCGCCACCGGAGCGGACAAGCCGGCTCAATGCGGGGAAGGGCGTCAGTACAGTTTGTGAACTTGAAGTGAAACGATAGTCTTTTTTTTTTTGCTCCCGTTTGCTCCCGTTTTTTCATTTTTTTTTCATTGTAATGTAAACCTCAAAAGAAGCTGACGCCTTTTTTCGAGCTCTTGTTTTCCGTCATTTTCATGGTATTGTGTTCTTTCATTATTCATTATTATTATTTCATTTATTAAAAAATAAATTTTCAACTATTTTTAATTAATTATTTCATATAATTTTGTTATAATTAAAATATTTTTCACGGCAAATACGACGCTTACAAAATGGCCGCTAAATTCAGTTGAAAATTTATTTTTTATTTATCATACTTTATGGAACTAATTATTATTTAATATTTTTCGTTTATTATTTAATCCGCTTTATTATTTATGTTTTATTTAATTTTTCATTGATTTTTTATGAAAAATTAAATTTTTTTTTTTTTTTTTTGGTGACGCCAAGCCATTTTTTTTTTCGGCCGTCTCCTTGCTCACAATGACCAGGCCACGCCATTTCTAATTTTCGTCTGTCCTTGTTTGACGCTTACAATAAAGCAATTTTGCATCTTTTTTTTTTTATTATTCGATATTAATTGTTATTTTGAATAAATAATAATTATTTAACAATATCGGGCAATAATATTCGACAATTTTATGAATATATATGTTGCAAATATTAATAAAAAGTGTAAATAATAATAATTATTATATTGATATTATTATTATTATTATTATTTACATGAAAATAATTTTAGGTGAAAAAAAAACTACAGCGTTGTGATTGGATAGTTTCTTTGAAGATGGCGACTCTTCCGCCGGAAACTGCCATCTTCGGTAAAAAAGCGCGCGACTCGTGCTACAAATTCAAATTCTATTTTAGTTATCTTATGGAATTTTTTTTATCGTTGCTCGTCTTTTGTGTTTTACATAAGATTTGAGTTGTAATTTTTTAAATTGAGATAATTGTAATGATTTATTATCAATTATTTTTATAAATTAATGCGAAATTATGGTATTATTAATTTAATAAAAAAAAAAAATCAGTATTTTGGTTTTTTTGACGAAAAAAAAAATTAATATGTTGATGGAAATTAAAATAGGTAGATAATATTTTATTATTGAAAATTTTTATAAGTAATTCAATTGTTTTTTTCTTCTTTTTTTTAAATAAATAATTTATTTATTTATAAAATTTTTTAAAGCATTTTTTAATTAATGCAATGTTTATTAAAATATTTTTTTTTTATCTTAGTTATTTGTAAATTATTTACTGTGGGTTTGAGTCTGTACTTTTTCAAATTTTCATTAGACATTTTCTTTCGAGAGGGAGCTAGCTGGTGGGAAAACTGATTTATATATTTTTTTATATTTTTCGTCATTTTAAAAAGTTAAAATTTGCCATGACTTGCTTTACGTCGACTTTGACCCTGACTCTTAGTCTTTGTCACTCTATATTTCTTATCATACACTATTTCGAAATTCTCGACGTAAACAATAAATCATTTTCTTTATAAACATATCAATTTCCTGTTGCGAAAATTTATATTTACTATTCATTTTTTTTCCTATTGGTTGATCATTGATTTAATAAATTTATCCAATATAATTTATTTCTATTCAATAACACCTATATCGAAAATTTAAATCAAAATTAATTTTTAAAATGACTGAAAGAAAAAAAAACCACTTCGTCTTTGTTTTATGATTATTAAATTTAAAAATTTGACAAACTTATTTAATAATTTTTTACAATTGAAATAAATTCATCAAACAAGCATTCAGTATATTAATTAATTAATTTTTTTCTTTTCTTAATTGACAACCAATATTTATTGTACCACATTTTTTTTAATTTTTTTATACTGTCAAAATCAGTCTTTGCCTCCCTAATTAAATCTAAATCTAAATTTAAAAAATAAAGAAAATATTCACAATATGATTACATAATAAATTTCAATTTAATTATTAATAGAAACAATTTTTTTACAATAAATAATGTAAATAAAATTTTGACATTTTGTTTAAAATTAATATACACAAAAACTATAATTTACAAATTTAATAATAAATTAAAAAATTAACAAAATATACATATTATTAATTAAATTAAAAATAAACTTGAATTAGTATATTTAAATTGACCTAAAAATTAATTTTTCTTTTCATTTAATTATTACAAAAAAAAAATAATTAAATATAAATAAAAATATAAAAAAAGTATTTTAGTTTAATCGATGATGTTGACCATTCGGATGAGAGTTTATATCGTGTTATATTCAAGATTTAAGATATATAATATAGATAGAGAATAAAATAGAGAAAGATATATAAATTAAGAAGGAGATAAGGTCTGGTGGTCTAAGACGCGTAATGACGCCCTGAATCAATATGTGAAAGCACTGAGATATGCATACGAACTAAGACAAGCCAGTATACATATATAAAAGCTCTTTCCTTTAACAAACTACCCCTGACCCCCTCACTACTACCACTACCATTACCACCAATATACGAGTATATACGAGGGGCAAGAAGAGATTGCCTTTAGGTAAAGAGGCTCGACCATCCCCTGACCCCCTTCTTTTAGTCTCCTTCGGTCGGTTGGCTATGTGTGTGTTCGTGTTTGTTTGGGTGTGTGTGACGCAATGACGATAGAAAGAGCAAGAAAGGGATGAAAAAAAGGGGGAAAAATTAAAGACGAAGCAGGCACAAAAAAAAAAACACCCCTCAACTCACAAATTTTCTTTCCTTTTTCAACAACTTTATTTATTATTTCTCTTTTTTTTTTCCTTCTTTTCTTATTATTATTTTTCATTTTCTTATATTTCACTAGCACATTCAACTTCTTATTCATTTCCCACTATTTTTTTTTTTTTTTTATCAATTCATTTTCTTCATCTTTATCGCAGTTTGTACATTCTTGTTCTCTTATTCATTTTTAGTCTTTTTTCTTTCATCAACATCATCATCATCATGGCTCTCTTATTTTTTTGTTTCTTAAAATTCATTTCATCCCTTTTTTCACTACTTTAATATGCAAATATTTCTTACTTCGTCCACTTTCAACCCTCTATGTCGTCGTAGAAGGGATGATATCCTTACTATTATTTTTTTTTATGCAAGCGTGCTTATTCTGATCTCGCGCACGCGGCTAATATATAGATGAGCCATGGAAAAACTTGACAGAAAAAAATATTAATAAATTGTAAATTTATATTGTCAATTATAGATTTATTAATTTATTTAATAATCAATATAATAATACTACAATTAAAAGCATAATTTCAGCATAAATAATTATTATAAAATTTTTTTTTTTTTGTATTTCTGATACGACAGACTATTTTTAATGTGTCGCTTGGTTAATTAATCTCAGCATCTCCCTAAAAATTCTCGTCAATCAATACTCCAAGAGAAAAAAAATAAAAAAGAGAAGGAAAAAATGCGTGAGGATATTCGTATACATAAAAGTATGATGAGTTATGTATAGTGGTCATACAATGCAAACTAAAGTAAAAGAAAAAAAATGATTATTATTTTTATCACCCCTTTTTTTATATCCACCAACAAACCATTTCTTAGATATATATTCCTCAAGTTACACAGGCGTCGTAGAAAATAGATATATAGGTTTAGTGCTAGTGCGATGGAGGGAGGACATAGAAAAAAAAAAAAATATAAGAAACTGGGATACGAAGGTTCTCATTAAGCATCCCAGGCACCGCATATACGGGAGTTTTAAAAAATAAGATGAAAAAGATATAAAATAAAAGATAAAAGACAAAGAAAAGCGTTATACGCGACATTGGTAAACGCTTGATAGAAAAAGTAAGACAACATGAAAATGAGAAAGCAAGACAATGAAGTAAAAATAATAAAAAAAAAAAAAAACAAATTATAAGAGAAAGAAAAGACGCGCTTGAGACTAAGACACCAGGACATTGCAAAAAAGGGGCAAGATGAAAAAGAGAGAGGGTGGTTTGAGGGTTGTATATATATAAAAATGTGTTGAATAAAGAAAAAAGAATGGTTGGTTCATTGGACGTTTGTGTGTTGAATAATGTTAATGGTTGTGAATTGTATATTACTATATATATATATATATATATCAACCAGTATACCCCTCTTTTTTACTCCCTTAAAAATCCTCCTTACTTGCCACCAGTCACCCTCATTCTACCAAACGGATCACCGTTCGTTCAAGCTCCTTACGTGATCCTTTACGCACTTTTTTTTTTTTTATTTTTTATTATAACCACCCTCAACTTCTGTTTCTTTTTCTTTTTCTTCTTTTTCTATACCACCCTGAATAAATTATTCACGCGAATCAGTTTTTTTTTTTTTTTTATTATTTCTTGCATTTTAACTTATTTCTTAAGAATTTAAAGAAATAAAAAAAAATACGTTATACCTTAAGGCCATATATATTCAATGACATGTTGAATAGGCATGTGTGAGACACTGATTGATTGATATAATCTCAACCAACTTATATGAAAATATTCATTTTTCGCTGGATTTAAAAATGATAATTCAGCAAAAATATATTATATGTTGAAATTGTATATTATAAAAGAAGAAAAAAAATTAATCATATATATATTCATTTGAATATAATTTATATATGACATTGCAAAATAAATAAAAGAAATAAAAAATTAAATTGATGATAAAATAAATACTAAAACGGTCATTAGTTTTAAAATAGTAATAGTAGTAGTTGTAGTTGTAATAGTATAGTTGGTTATAGATGTTAAAAAGACAAAGAGAAAGAGAGAAAAAAAAGGGGTGGAAATGAAAAGAATGGATATCGCGAACGCCAGGGTATGGCGCAATGTATAACCAGATGAGGGGAATGCAAATTATAAACGCTTGGGCAGAATATAAAAAAAGATAAAATATATAATATTTTAGTTTATTAAAATGAGAAAGAACATTGACAAATATATATATATATGAGATGCAATCTAAGGGGATAGCCAAAGGAGTTTTGCTTACGTAATAATATAAGTTTTAAGGGTTGAAGAGAAAATTTATGAAATCGTTGTATGACCAGCTTTGTCTTAGCTTCAAATTATTACACTTGATAAATCTTCACAAATCATTACAATACATGAGATAAAAAAATGAATATTTATTATTAATAAAATGACATGAGTATAGTATAAAATTTATATGTGTTTGTGTGTCAACGTGAGTCCAAATGTCCGTCTTTGTATAAATGCATACACAAATGTGAGTGTACATATATATATCGATTCTTATATGTAGCCACAAAAGCCATTTACACACATTTGCACTCAAACTTGTTGTACTGAAATGTAGACAAGTCTCTCACTCAGATGTAATTATTGTCCCTCTTGTATTCACATGTATGTATATATAAAATAGCATCTTTGTTAAACTCCTTCGTTTAAGTTGGTTCTCTCAGCGTCATCATCATCATCATGATCATATTCTTCTTCATCTTCTTCTTCATCTTTTTATTTTTAATCTTGTTTGTCGTTTATACCCTTGTTGGTCCAAGTTGCACACATGTTAGCATCAACCCTATATCATATATGCTAAAACCCCTTAAACACACGTTCAACAACATTCATCTAGGTGTGTTGTTTTCAAACTTTTGTGTACGTGTGTATATGGAGACATAAAGACACATGGATTTTGCTAATGTGCTTTAGACCCACAACACATACGATCTTCAATATTATATACATGTATATATAAATGTGCGGTTTTCTAATGGTTTTTGTGTGTCAATGTATATGTTGTATACATTTTGTGTATGTATATATGTATATTTTCAAGTCACAAGACTTCCGTTTTACAACGAGACTTTCAACTCCTTCGTCTTGTCCGATAGTTTCTATCTTAGTTTCTATACATATATAACTATGTATATATTTTGTTCAATAGGATGGGTTATTTAATGGGCAAACCAATAATTATTGATAAATTTTATTAAAAAAATTAAAGAAAAATTATTCTATTAATATTTAAATAAATTATAAATAATATTATTTGATTATATTAAGGTATGGAGAGAGAGTTTTGTTGATGATTTGAATATTTTTAAACACCCCGAGTATAGTGTCTGTATAGAATTGCTCAAGAACATTTGCTTAGAGTATATGCATATATATATAGTTAAGGTCCTTAAAGAACCTCGGCAATGGCCAGGGTCCAGTAACACAACCACAAGTCAGACCCGAGGCAATCAACCCTTCGTCTTAGTACATTACCGGTGCTGCCTTTGGTCCCTTGAATATAACAGTCTGCCTTTTGCAAATATATATATGTTAGTGTGGGTGTGGGTGTAGTGTACACCCTGGTTTTCAAGATATATCTGTTGGTCCGGTGGTGGTAGCTGAATCGATCGGTCATAATAATTGATTTGCTAATAGAGCAAGAAAACTATATTTATTATTATTATTCATTTTTATATATTTATTTTAATTATATTATCGATGGAAAAATAGATCAAGGGTTATTATTATTTTGAAGGTTTTTATTTGAATATTAAAAATTGGTGGGGATGTATTTATATATTGTTTTTAATTTTTAATCGAATTTTTAATTTTGTGGTTTTTTTTATCGACAAGTAACTTTTTTATTTTTATTTTTTTGGAGAAGTTAGTTTTAAGTGATTTGCAGAATTTTATATAGAATATATTGAGGATAAAAGTTGTCTATTGAAAGAGAGAGAAAATAAGAAAAAAAAAAATGCGGGGATTAAAAGATATATTTGAATAAGATTAGAATAAATTTAGTGTAAGCTTGACTATTGGTCAAGACTCAAAGGTGCCGATCTGTTCTTTCAATCTTTAGTTGAATGAAGATGCTGACAATTTAAGAAAAAAATAAATTCTTTTGATTTTTATTCTTTCTATTATTCACAATAAATTTATCGTGATTTAAAGCTGTTCAGTAGTATTTGAGGTCCATCAAAAAATGCATTCATTCAAGTTTTTTAAATAGTATATTCACCTTAAATAAAAGTTAATTACTTGAATTTTCTTATTATACGTAAAATAATGACAGGAAATACATCAAGTTTCTTTGAGCAGAGTCTTATGAAACACTTGTTCCAAACTAAAACTAATTTGTGTAATTTTGTCCAATCTATAAACAATTTTGAATTAATAATTAAATACTTTCACATTAATAATAATATAGTTGATATATTATTGACAATATTGGTAAATAAAAATTATATATAAATTTGTCCCTTGGGTACAATATATATTTTTATGTTTTGACTTGTTTGACCGATCTGATTTTCCCCTTCTCAACTATATACAATCCATCCCTATAATCGAAACGTCACCCTAATACACTTGATATGAAAAAAAAAATCAAAACATAATAAAAACAGGGAAATTCTTCTTTTTTTTTTTTCCCTATAACACTAGGTAAATGATTATAATAATAAATAATAATGATAATAATAATAAAGTAAAATAAACAAAAAAAAGTGTATATATGTTTTTGAAAGCAAACTCGTGCGATGCGGCATTATACAAAAAGGTGAAACTCAGTCTAACGTAAAAAAAAAAATGAATGTATTGTGTATGAATATCTAACAATGCCGTAACGAGTATATACACGAAAAAATAACGAGGTACAAATAAATATAAATATCAAAAAAAATAAATAAAAAAAGTAATAATAATATAGGAATGTTTTTGGTGTTGTCAGTGATATACTTCCTCTCTACACTTCAATACAAAAAAAACAAAAAAAAAAAAAATGAATATATACTTGAAAAACTTTATATTTTGGAGTAAAAAATATTTTTATTTTTCAACTTGATAATTTATTAAATGGTAATTAATTACATAATTATTTTAGATAATTTTTTTTTTTTTTTTTTTGTAAATTACAAGGTCAAGGAAAAATCAAACAGATTATTGATGAATAAAAATAAAATTTCATTGTTATATAGCTGTAAAAGTAGAATATAAAAATAAAAAAAATAAAAATGATAATAATAATGAGTGGGGTCGTAAACCGAGCGAACAATGGGGTTAGTAAAGTTGGCCATGACTTTGCTAGGTGGTCCACGTCCACTATCAATTTATCAAAGAAAAAGTAAAATAAAAAAATTATAAGAAACTACCCTTTCTTAATATTTTTTTTACGTAATTTTTTTTCTTCACTTTGCGACCTTTAGCTTCGTCCATCTGACTTGAATCTGTCTCACTCGACAATCAATTTTCAAACAATTTTATTTGTTGTCTCAGTCGAAAATCTTTAGCTTCCACCTTGCCAAAAAGCGAAAGTTCATATCAAGACAAAAAAGGAGCAAGGAGAAATATAAAAAACAGAAAGCAAGGACAAGACTAAAAAAAATTAAATAAAAAAGATAAAAACCAGATTAAGTTGACCGAAAAAATCGAACCATGACCAGCGCAATTTCGTCGTTGGTCAGTTTATTCTCATTCTTATTTACAATACTTGTTCCCTATATTTATTTCTCTCCCTACTTTTTCATGGATCCCTTTTATTCATACTATATAGTATTATGCTTCTTCTTCTTTATCACTCTTCGATTTATTTTTTATTTTTAAACTTTTATTTTTATCTCACTCTCACTTTTCTCTCGTTTGTACTTTGCATAATCATATACGCCTTCGTGTAATTGCCCTTGTAAATAAGTTAATGTTTTGTGTTTAATGTAAAACAGATTTATCTTTATTTTTTTCTTCTTTTTTTTTTTGGTAAATTAATTTATAAAAATGAAAATTGATTGAAAATACAGAAGACATATTTATAATAATATTTGCGAATTTTTTTTTTCTTTTTTTCCACTTGTTTTTATTGTATTACAGTGTTGATCAATCAATTTATCAAAAAAAAAATATGAATACATGAATTTATAATACTAAAATACTGATAATAATATGAAAACTTAATTTAAAAAAAAAATATTGATATAACATTAATTTCATAAAATATATTGAATTTTTTTTTTCTTTATTTTCAAATAAACTTCATCTATATAGATTTATTATTAATTATAGGGTCAATAAATTGATAAAAATTATTTAAATTTTACATTTTATCAGTAAAAAAAAATTCATATTATTTCAATTCTACTATTAAAAATATTTTTTTGACAATCTAATAATTACCTACAAAAAAAAAATTAACTAATTCTATATAAAAAATTTAAAATCTCATAAAAAAAAAATTAAAATTTACGTATTTTTTCATCCATAAATATTTAAAAACAATATATACCTATGTTAAAAATATTTTATTTTCATCCAACCATAAAATAAGAATACAAACGTAAATATAAAAAATTCAACAAAAATAATAATCCAAACAATCAAAAAAATAAAAATAAATAAAACATATATATATATGAGATAGGGGTTAAAAAATAAAATGGAAATAAACGATGCATGTGAATGCAAAAAACGAAATAAGAAATTTTTCAAGTCTTGATCGTCGTCTAGAAGAGAAAAATAATATATAAAAAAAAAAACGTAAAAATAAATAAATTTATATATATATATGTAGAGAGACTCTGAGTCAGCACGAGTGAGATAGGGTGGTTGGGTGGGTGGGTGGGTGAATTTGTTTGGTATAAAAGAGAAAATGAAAAAGATATATAAAATTACAAAATAAAAAAAGGAAACAAAATAAAATAGGGTTGAAGTAGTAGTAGAAGAAGAAGAAGAAGAAGAAGAGGATTTTCGTATAGGCTGACTTGGTTTGCTCCAAGAAGAAAATTAAGCACAGCCCGGTAATTTGAGGTATTGATTTTTATAGTCTCTTGGCAGGCATATATTAGACATTCCCTCTTTATTCCTCTTCTCCTTGAAAAGTCGCATCCCATTCCACAACTGTACATATATATATGTACACCCTTATTCGTAGGGGCGACACGAACGCGCCTTGAAGTTTTTTTTTCTTCGTTTTTTCCTCTTATTCGTTGTCTTTATCTTTCTTTTTTTGCTCATTTCTCTCTTTTTCTGTTTCATTTTCTTATTTTCTATCTCTTTTTTTCCACCCACTTATTTACCACCCTCCTTTTTTTCTTCTTACTCACTCTTTTTAATCTCAACCGTAAATCTTGATACTCGTGGGTAATTAATCGCCTGGAAATAACGAATTTCGTAGTTTATTATTTGACAAAAAAAAATATATATAAAATATAAATTTAGAAAATGTAAATAGTCAAGTTTATTTTGAATAATAATTTTGCTTTATATGTATAAATTATTTTATAATTCATTGGATCGATTAGAATTTAATTTAGTTTTTTTTTTTTTACTTTAAAATTTTTTTTTTTTTTTAATTAGAATTTGAGGAATAGACATTTTTTATTATTTTTTTTATTTTTAAGACAAATTGTCGGTTAGCACGATAACGTTCATATACATATACGGATTTATTTGAATTTTTTTTTTTTTTTTTTTTTTTCATTTCAAAAGTTTTTGTACAATCAAATTTTAGCGAAAAAAAAAAATTATGAAAATAAATTAAAATACAAAAAAATAATAGTAACAAAGGGCTTATCGATCGTACCAGGTCGTCACGCACATAAAAGAGATTGCGTCTATTTAAGCTCCAAAAAAAAATTATTATTATTATTGTGCTTTTAAATGAATACAAGGTGGATCAAAACATTGACACCCAAAATAATCCAAAGATTCTCTGCATGGCGCGTGAAAATGAAAAACAAAAAAATTCAATTTTAAATGATTAAGTATTATTTAGTTTTTTATACGTCAATTTTTCGACAAATTTATCCACACTTTTAAAAAATGAAATAATATTATTATTATTTTTCATAAGAGAATTTACCAAACGATTTAATGCGAAAAATATTTTTTTCTTTTGATCTTTGTAAATTGATGATAATCCAAGTCGAAGGGTGAGGAGAAAAAAAAAAATAAAAAGAAAATTTAAATTCATTTGTCGACAAAAATTGACTTATAAAAATGAAAATTAATAATTATATTAATAAAATAAAAATAAGGGATGTAATTACAAAACTTTGAATATAAAAAAATTTTTTATTTTTGTTTTTCATTATTGTATTATAAATTTTAATTGATTTTAAAAAATTTTTTTACATTTTTTTTCATAGTTCTCATGGGAGATAAAATAAATCCTCTAGAAAATAAAACCACCAACAACCCCCTTATTCATTTATCATATTTTTATATTTTTATTATTATGAAACATGATCCCAAAGTCATATCACATGATATAAAAAATTAATACAGTCTTGAAAATGTCATCATAATATTGTGTTACAAAAATTTATTTGAATATAAATAATAAAAAAAAAAATTAATAGATAAAATATAAATATATGCGTGTATTAAATAGAATTCAAGGTGACGATATTTAGAGGAAAAAATGGGTAGGATGTATCCATAAAAATCTCATGGGAATAAATTGAATCAAACAAGGGGACATGTTATAAATAAAATATAGATCTTTTATTTCTTGTAGAATAATTTATTTATTTATTTTATTTTTATCTATTTTTAGTCTTGTAACAAAAACATATAAAACCATATGTGCGAAATTTTGTGTGCATCTACATAAACATGGTGTATTTTAACGTCAATTTTTCGGTTCACTGAATCTTTTGATTGGCTGTATTGTTTTAGCAGTAAAAATTTCATGATACACAATTGCCATATAACTTACAAACATACTTGCAACAAACTCCATAATTTATAAACAAAAAAAAATATATAAATTTTTATTATTTTATTTGTATACTGTATAGTATCTTCCGGGTATAATAAAAAAATAAAATTATATTTTACAATATATATTTTATATTGTTTATTAATTTATTAATAATTAAAAAAAAAATCTCCATCAATCAGATGATTTTTATTTACTTATTAAATAATATTATTGTATAATTTTATTTTTTTTATGATAATATAAATAAATGAAAATATATTTCCCATAAAATAAAAGAAATAATTTAAATTTTATAATAATTATTAATAAAAATCAATTCAGCAAATTTTTATAATACTAGAATTTTTTTTTTTTTTCATTTTATTTATTAAATATTATTGTATAATTATTTTATAATGAATTCCGGGTAAAATAAAAAAAAAAAAAAAATTTTACAATATATAAAAAAAAACGCGTTATTATTAATATTTAAAATTTATTTAAACAAAAAAAATCAAAATTACTTTATCAAATTTTCACAATTTCAAATTCATTTTTATTATTTTTTTTTTATTTAATTTTATTTATTGAATATTATTGTATAATTATTTTATGATGAAATAAAATAAAGACAGAAATATTTTCGATTTAGTGCGGTGAACCGAAGCAACAGGTGCGAGTGAAGTCTCTTCTTCGGGTCCTGACATAAAACTACCTTATAAAAGCTCACGTATAAAATGTATAGATACTCGGGACAAATAACTCCTGAGCGGTCTCTATATCCTTGTATTTCCCCTTTTACCTTTGTACCTTTTTTTTTTTATTTATTTATTTTTATATATGTTCAGTACACATATCCCATACCCATCACACGACTCTATATTTTATATAGATATATAAATTTGTAACTAGACACAAGGATCTCGACACGAGTATCTCTTTTTTTATTATTTTTTTTCTTTCTCAAACATATTACATGTATGTTTTTTTTTTTTTTTGTATAATTTTATTATTATTATTATCTCTTTTTATTATTTTTCTCTGATTGCTCTCTCACTTTCTCGCTCTGTCTATTACATCCCTCTTTTTATTTTCATCTCTGCACATAGATATTGCAAATATATATATAGATTTGCCCTTTCATTTTATTTATTTCACATGCGTGACTCAAAGATACGGATGTACGATAACGCGCACGATTCGAGAATCGCTTTTCAAGACTTTTGTACGATATACTATCACACATAATAATTTTTTAAAATTTTTTTACTGTTGAATGTAAGAAGAAGAAGAAGATTTAGGTGTTTTTGCGAGGGTCAAAGTTATAGGGATTGTAATTGAGTAATGGAGAGTATTTATTTTTTATTTTTTAATTACACGTAATTTATTTTTCATATAAAATCATGCTGATTAATTGTTTTAATAAAATTAATTTAATATGTATATAAAAAAAATTATTTTTTAAATTTTTCAATGCTATACATAATAATTGAGTCATTTTTTTTTTCTTATGAAATTTATTAGAATTAAATTGATGATAAAACACCTGTGTTTGAAGGAATTTTTTCAATTTTAATTGTCAATTTTGTGTATTTACTATTCATATAAAAATATATTTATCATTTTTATTATTTCTTGTGGAATTTGCATTTAAAAAAAAAAAAAGAATCTTGTGTATATGCGAAAGGATTCAACTTGAAAACTCGGTTAATATAAAATGTATTTTAAAGTGCGGCATGTAAAGGATAAAAAGAAGGGGAAAAGAGATAAAATAATATTATATATACAAATACATACGGTATACAACAAAAGAAAATAAAAAATATAAATAAATAAGATAAGAGAAATTCAGGTTGTGACATATAAGTTTCGCTTTTTACACACGTTTTATTTTTTTTTTTTTTCTATGTACGTAATTTTTTTAAATTTTTAACAATTGTAAGTCTAGTTAGAAATTTTATTTATTTATTTTATTATATATTTATATGTTTCGTAGAATTTTTTACGCTCTTTTGTATATAGTGTTTATAATTTTAAATAATTATTGCTATACTGGGGTGTACACGATGCACATTTAAACTTCCTGCTATTTTTTTTTTTTCAAAGATAATCGTGTAGTGTATATAGAGGTTTTTTTTTTTTGTGCTTGACTATGTGTGTATTATTTTTACACACTTTGTGCACTTTTTAGTGTTAGCTAAGGAAAAGAAGTGGATAAGATAAATACTATTGACATTTGTCGAAAGGAAGTCGACAAAACGACACGCCAAGTTGCATATTTATTGTTAAAACAATTTTTTTTCTTTAAAACTAATTATAATTATAGAAGAACATAAAGAATAATTTAATTCTTATATTTTTTTAAAAACTATTATATATCTAAATTTCAAAAAAAAAAAATATATAAAATTCCTTTTTTTTTTTCAATTCTGTCATCCAATACGTATGAAGCGAGATTAGTACTTAGCACAGAAAAAAAAAAAAATATTAAACTAATAATTACTTCCTGCATTTACAAATGAATATTTTTGTTTGATTTTTTTTGCACTAAATTCGTTATAATACCAACTACAACTCGTACATAATTTTGAAAAATAACAACAAAAAATTAACAATTAAAATAATTAATATCCAAATATATAAAAATCACGTTTTTTTTAGATTGACAATTTTTTGTTGTTACATTCACAATTAAAACAAATTGACTAATATATCTTACATTAATAAAATATTTTTATTAATCAATAAACATATAATCTAATAACAATATAATAATAATAATAAAAATAATTGAATATATTAGTTTGAAAAATAAAATTGAAAAGAAAAATATATATAAATTGTAAAAAAAAAGTTTAAAAAAAAAAAAAAAAAAATGTTCGATCCAGAAGGCAATAATATTGAAAGGTTTTTGAAATGGAATCATGGTCATATTGAATCATTGGATAAACTATATACACGGCACTTTGATCCTCTCATGCACGCGCATCAGGTGGTATACGTGATGCAACGTTGCAATGCCTCTGTCGTACTTACCGACGTACGCGTTACCATCCTCTTTTCATCCATACAAAAATATATTAAAATAAGAAAAAAAAAAGTATATTTATATATATAAAAATTTTACCTATATTGAATTATACATATATCGTTTGAAAGACGCGTGAGTCACGTATTGATACGGCTTCGTTTCAAGATACTTACTTATTTTATTTTTTTATTTTTTCTACTTTTCTCTTGTCTTACTTGTATATTTTTTTATTTATTATCTTTTTTTAACCTCATCTCTTCCACTTTATTATCCCTTTTTTTTTTTTTTTACAATATTCCAACAGTTATGAATCCTATATTGGAATATAAACTTCTGGGTTGAATTCCACCTGTAAGTGAATTGATGCACATCATATTACAATCATTTTTTTTTTTTTTTTTTATCATATATTTTTATTGAATAACAATTTCATATTGATGCGTGAGAATATTATATATTATACATGTGTTTTTTTGTATATATTATTATTTTGTTTTTCATTTGAAAAAAAAATTACTTGAAAAGTTTTATAAATACTTGTAAAATTATTTTTCATTTTATTTTTGATATATATATATAGTTAATTTTTTCATTTATTAGTTAAATTGTTTATTGTTTCAATTTATTGGCTATTTTTTAAAAAATTGAATATTATTAACTTACAACAGACGGACAAATGACAATACATTTGCCTCGTTAATTGTTTTTGAAGACTATTTATTCGTTTAGTAATTGTTTGATGCTTTTCCATATGAAAATAATTGGAATAAAATTCGGTAACTTGCAGAAGAATTTTATTTAGGCGTTGTTTCAATATGAGCAACCATTGTATCATGAAATTTGTATACTTGGAAATAATTTTTCATCCAAATAATAACTTGGAAAAAAATACTAAAAGTCAGGGAAAAATATATAATTCAAAAAAAAAAATTAGAAAAAAGCTTAACTCCATTTAAATAAAAAATTTTTAATCAATAATAACTACAAAATTGTGTTTAAAAATATTTTTCAAAGTATTTAAAAAAATTTTTTTTTTCATTCTATTATTGTAAAAATATAATTTATAATATTTTAAATATTTAAATTATATTTACAATATAACGGTAAATAAATTTTTTCAAAATGATTTTTAAAACTGACAAGGAAACAAAGTGTCGAGCTGTCAGGAAAAGAACAATTAGGCCAAACTGCGCCTTCTATTATACCTGTCTCAATGATCCAAATGTTTATTTGTTATCAATATTCATTGAAAAAGATTCACCTGTTTGTTTGTATTATGGGAATTTAAAAAAAAAAAAAAAACTAACATAGACGCATAAAAACTATTTTAAATATACCAAAGAAGGAAGCACGTTGCACGTACAAATGATGTTTACTCGCGTGCACCTTTCAAACACGTTGGGGTCAAACCGATTTTACCTTGTCTTTTCTTCTTTTTTTTTTTATTATTATATTCATTCAAAAGTCCACATTATTTTATTATTTATAAAAATTAACAATTTAACATCAAAATAGAAAAAAATAAAAAGAATAATTAACATTAAAAAATTAACGAGCAAAAGTAAGTTAAATTATAATAAATAGAGAAAGGAAAATTGTATAAATAAAAATAAATAATAATAATGATAATAAAAAAAAAAGAAAAGTACAATATAATAATTACAAAAAAATAAAGATAAATAAAAAAATATAATTTATAAAATAAAACGTAGAGAAAGATGAAAAAAAAAAAAAAAAATATGAAAAAAAAGTTATATGCAGTTATATGTGTATTCTTAGAATGGTCGTTTGGTTCTTTCGATGGTAATTGGAGGAATCATGCCACACACAAGCAAAAATACTTGCAACATATACATATATATATATTTTTTTTTAAAACACACTGGACATGGCTAAATATGTATTTTATAAAACGACAGAAAATCTTGGAAATCATTTTCATTGATGTATTTTTATCTATGCATTATTATTATATTTACTTAAAATAAATTTTCTTTTTTTATTTTTTAACATTGTTTTACATTTACCACCATATTTTTTTTTTTTTTTATTATACGATTATTCCGAGAAACTGCATCATAATTTTTATTCTGGACACCGACAATCAGCGTGAATGCGTTACGACAATCATTATATATATATATGAGATATTTCGTAAAAAAACAAACCTTTTTTTTCTTTTATATAATTTCAAAAATACATTAAAAATATGAAAAATTTAATATCAAGTGATTAGGGTCATGTGTAGACACTTTGAAGTTGAAAAAAAAAAAATTAATTTTTTTATTACATCCATGTGTAGAGATTATATTGCAAAATATAATATTTTTTAATTTTTAAAACTTGAAACAAAAATCTATTGCTTATATAATTTGAAATAAAAAATAAAATTATTCATAAAATTGACAATTAAATATATTTTTATTTGAAAAAAAAAAAAAATAAAAGTATATTGCAAATTATATTACCTTTAAATTTTGGATATTTAAACAAATAAAAATTTCAAGTTTAAAGAGAAAAATTATTATTAAATTCATAGAAACCCATGGAATTTTTTAAACAAAAATTTTTATTTATAAAAAAATATATATAGTTAATAATAATGAAAAAAAAAAAATGAGAAATATAAAAAAAATTATAGAGTGGGAGTGGCAGCAAGTGAGTGTATATAGTCAAGGACCAACGTCACCTAGTCGGCACACAGAGAGGGTTACATTCAGCACAGTGATTACGAGACTGATTGGGCCGCGCGAAATGAGACGGCGGCGTCTCTCCACCCGACCACAAGCTCGTGACGAACGAGTATTTGGATTTTCTTATTTACTCGTATATATCGTACCAACAAACAATATTTTATGTTGTCTCAAAAGACCAAGAATTTAAAAATTATAAAATAACGAAAAAAAAAAAAAGAAAAAATTAAAGGGTCTTAAATATTTACTTCCACAATACATATACAAAAAGGAAAAATAAATTTCGAAAAATTCTTAGATACAATTGTCATTAAAAATAATAATTATTAAAGAAAATATATAATAGATATATAAATATATATGTGCGATGCGTTTTAATATATAAAAAGACAATTACATTATTATATAAAATATATAAATAAAAAAAAAAAATTGTGATGCGGCAAAAAGTTTCAGCGATGTATATAATTTTGTATCGCGGTAGTATAGTTCATGATACAACTGTATGTATTTTGTTGATGGTTTTATTTTTTCGATTCAGTTAAATGATGTGGTATGGTATATTGCAATGGCAAATGTACACCCATCAAAGAGAGGGGCCCCCGCAAATTAAAAATAAAGAAAAAAAAAAAATATATAAATTTACCAAGAGCCACGCCTACTCAGTGTGTCCCCGCGACTCTAAAGTTTCAAAGTGACACAAGTTACTTGGTGACTCGCGCACACGACGACGACGACGACGACAACGACTATTACAGGACCAATCTTCCATCTTTTTTATTTTACTTCAGTATATAAACCATATACCCAACCCATCAACTTCATGTACTACCATTTTTATATGTATGTATTTTTTTTTTTTTTATACACTCCCTTTGTACAGTCACTACTGTCCCCTTCTTCAACCGCGACCCCTCCTTGCCCTTTTTTTTTTTTTCTTGCGCAGATATATATAGATTCCTTTTTTTTTTTTTTAACTTTAATGTACTAGTACTCTTCTATTGCACTCATTTGTGTATTTATCTCCAAGTACATAGCAATGTATATATACACCCGACGGGAACCTCGAATCCGCTCAATTTTACTTGACGCCGCACCGCCCGACCACAACGCGTGACTGGCTAACTGCTTTTCGTTTATATTTTCATGCCTCTGCACAGCATATAGTCTCCAACAGTAATTGTTTTATTGTAAATAATTTTTTTTTTTTTTTTACAATATTAATGTACTTTGATTTATTGAATTTTTTTTTTATTTAATTCGCATTTTATTATAAATTATATTTTTTTTCAATTATACTATTATTTAGAATTTTTTAAAATTAATTTTCATTGTAAGATCAAAAAAATTGGCTATTTATTTGGCTTAATTGAATTGAGCTTTTTACTTGATTTTGATTTTTTTTTTCAATTTTATATATTTATTTTGACTTGAATCAATTTATATATATTTTTTATTTTTTTTTCATTGATATAATTACAAATTTTTTAGTGTTAAATTAAATAATAGTAAATTATATATTTAAAATGTGTATATCCGGATCAATGATATCTAAAAAAAAAAATTAACTGGATTATTTCTTCCGGTCGATGGCCCCGGGTCATCTGTTTTGCTTGCTCACCTTATATACAGTATAAAATACCTCGTAAACTCATCGGTGAATATATATAGTACATATAATATCACATATATATATATACTAAAACTTAAACAATATTGTAGACAATTACACAGACTTGAGGGCAAAAGTATATATGTATAATAAAAGAAGAAGACACAGATGAAAATAAAACAAGTATAAAGAGAACCGGAGGTTTGTTTGATACTATATATATATTGCACGTTACTTATACGGTTTATATGCACACTCACAAGCAAATGAAAAAAGAAAATATTTTTTTTAAATAATAAAAAATAAAAAAAAATGACCAAGAAGATTATTGTACGGCGGCAGGAGGGCCCGGGCCACGACCCCGGGGGCGGCCACGAGCCTTCACACATGTAAGATATATATACCACGGCAAACGCGAAAGAAACACAATGCTCGTCACGGTTTTTCTTAATCGTTTTCAATCTATACCACCCTGACTTTGAATTTATCATTAAATATATTTTATATATATATTTTTTTTTTTATATTAATATTTTATATCATTCCATATACTTACGCTGAATTGATCTAATTTTTTTTAACAAATTTTTTGTTAATAAAATTTATGATTGTAAATTTAAAACTTTGGGGAGTTTTTTTTTTTATTGGTTTTTTTTATGATTAGAATTTACACGAATTTATCTATATTATAATTTTTTTTTTTTAGTCAAATATTTAAATTATCAAATTAAAAAAAAATTTTTTGGCTCAAAAATTATAATATTTTAAACCAAAAACTTTTTTATTTTTTTGAAAAAAAAAAAATACTAATTATTTAATCTATAAATTAAAAAAAAATATACATTTGTAATTATATAAATTACATTTTTTTTTTTGTAAATTGAGAATTTAGAAATTTTTTTTTTTTTTGATAATAAATAAAAAAAAAATACACTTTTCTATATTTTAGAGACTTCAATGCTTGTTTGATACGACAATATTCTCTCTTTCTACATTTGAGAATGCCGCCTCCCATTTTTGCCCCTCTTTTTCCCTCCTTTCTTACCCTTTTCCATTTGCCCGCCAGTTTATAAACCAACGGTGGGTTCGTCGTCGTTTCGCGTCCGCGCATTTTTCCCTCTATTCCCCTCCCTTAAAATTTTCACCACACTATCATGGTCAAACCCGCCCTCTCTCATATATATGAATATTTTTCCTTTTTCCATTCCCCTCCATATACACATTTATCTTTTTTTTTATTTCCTCTCATTTATTTTTCTATATTCACATTTTTTATTTTTCTTTTTATATCTATATTTCTCTTTTTAAATTTTTTTTTATCCAATGTATTTCAACGTTAACATTATACATACAAAAAGACAAAAATTTACTCGATCAACATGAGAAAAAAAGTCATAGTTTTTTTTTATTTTCTCACTACCTTTAATTTCTCTTTAAAGATTTTTTTTTTTTTTTTCAATAACAATGTGAATGGCGACATGGATCGATGATCTATCGGTACATTGAGATGATCGTTAGTGCGCGAAAGAGTTAATCGTCTATTTAAAATATATAAACAAATAATTTACCGTCACTTTAATTACTCTTGTACTCAATTTGTTACATTTATTTTATTTATTTTATTTATATAGCTTTATTTATTTTTAAATAAATATATACTATTTTTTTTTTGTAAAAATTGAGTGATGCCCATTGCAGTGTTTATATATCTATATATTTAGATATATATTTATAGCAATTCACAAAAGGTATATATACAGGCCACCTAGCATGCAATGGAAGGTGTGTTTCCCACACGATCTCATTTCTTCCGCCTTCGATCTTTGTTCAATTGGTTATACACATATACTCTTCTTGTGAACCATCACAGTCGAGTGAACCTGTATATTATCCTTTCTTTTGCATCTTTTTATATATACATACCTTACATGTTAAATTTAACCGCCGGGGATATGTGCATCGTAATATGCAATACTCATGACAAAAAAAAAAAAACAAATATATTTAAATATATTCTTTTATAAATCAAAAATAAATATTTAAATAAAAAAATATTCACACGTTTAATTATTCAATCAATTGCTTATATATTTATATTTATTTTGGCAGTTTTATCATGATAATTGAATTATCAAAAAAATTATAAATCCTTACAAGAAATAAGCTGAATGAAAAAATGAAAAAAAAAAAATAACAAATTACAATTTGATAATAAAAATTTAATATAAAAATACAAGACACTAATGGGAAATTCATTGGGATCAATGAAATGTTAAGTGGATAATGGCAGTCGAAAATAAATGTTTCAAGTGTGTTGAAATATATTGAAATATATTTATATATATATTTAAAAGTTGCACGTGAGTGGCCCCACTGTTTTTATATTTTGCCCTCTTCCTCGGACCTTTCACTTTGTGTGTGATGGTCCAGCGAGTTTTGCTGGTAGATAAAATATAAAAAAAAAAGTATCATGATTTCCCACACCAAACACACACATACATACACTATCTTATACAACATAACTTACTGATGGTTAAATAATAATAACAGCAACAATTGTACATGATTCTTCAAGAAATGAAGAAGATCTGATGATGCAGTAAAGCACTCTTCTGATTTTTCGCTCTTGCTACAATTTTTGTTATATGTATATACTTCTTGTTTTTTTATTATTTTATTTAAGCCCTTTTTTTATTTTTTTTACCGAACACACAAACGATTTGCCAGCCTCATTCTTCCTCAATCTGGGAATCTTGGACAGAATATTCTCTGAAAATCATATTTTTTTTTTTTATATATTTTACAACTTTGTTTCATCATACTCCACCCTTTTTTCATGTACAAGTCATTTTCTTTACTGTAACATATACAACTGACTTTGTCTTATTCTTTATGTATTATTATTTTATTTTATTATTTTGTTTTTTTTTTTTTTTCAGTTAAACTTTGTTTCCTGCAAGTGAAGTTGCAACGATCGTCAAATTCAACATTAACTACTTCGAAGAATATTACAAATGGCTCGTATGAGGAAATAGTAAAATCATGGTATGTTTATATGCATAGATATGTTTATATTTTTAAAAGTATAATTTTTTAGAAAATATAACAAAAATAGAAAAGAAAATTATTTATGTTTACGCATAAAGTTACATACATATAAGTTGGGTTATGAGATTTTACCGTAATCGTCCATAAATTTACTGCAAAAGTATCTTCACATTTACGATTAGATTATAAGTATATATATAACCTATACTGAATACCAAACATTCATGCATATATATATATTATTTATATACATTGAAAGTGATTTAGTCCTTTGTTTAGATCAATTTTACTTTATGGATATTTTTATGTTTCTGAAATATCTTATGTACTTACTACTAGTATTTTCTTATTTTAAATAAATTTATAAATTTCTTTAATATTATTATTATGTATTTTTATATGTACATATGAAATACAGGTATTTTTTCAATTTTATAATAGTAGTTTTCCTCGGATCAATTTTTCTGGGTTCAACAATTTCGTTTACAGTTTTGTTTTTTTTTTGTAAAGATATGAAGTTGTGTTTTTATTGTTGAATTTTGAGGCTTAAATTATCCAATAATATTTTAATATACTCATCAAAAATGTTGTTTAATATATTGACTATCTGAAACAATTGATTTTTAAGTATTTTTTAAATTTCATTACGACTTCCGACGGATCGAAATTAATTTTATATTGTTTACTTTATTCCCATTTGATTTATATGAATTAAATACTCAATAAAAATATGATAATTCACGATACCATCAATTAAATTTTATTAAAACTCAAAATTCAAATTTAACAAAAATTCCAAATCATATGTTATATAGAAAAAAACAAAATAAAATAATACCCCATAAAATTTTAAAATAAACCCATGAATTTTTTTAATAATTAAATAAAAAAAAAAAAGTGAGAGAAAAAAAATTCTTTATCAAGAAAAATTAAAAAAAAACAAAGAAAATTATTGTTTTAAATCCATTATAGTCCATTTTTCGATGGAAAGACAACGCCCTTACTTATACCTATATGTCTAAAAGTAAAAGATGAGAGTAAGGAAGGATTTTCATTTGGGGGGACAAGCGAGTGAGCGCACAAGGATGAGGATGGTTTTACAGTATGGCGAAAAAAAAGGGAGAAAAATATAAGATGAAAGGTAGAGGAGAGGAAAAGACAAGGGGGAGGGGGGTTGATGGTGGTAGAATTGGTCTGGGATAAAAGGGGCATCGTGTAGAGGGAAAAGTGAAATGGAAATAAAAAAAGCTGTAGCAGCAAAAGTCCACAAGTAAAAGAAAGAAAGAAAGAGGAAAAGAAGGGATGTTATACAGAAATGACGATGGGGTAGAAAAAAAAGGGGCAAGAGGGGGGTTATATATATGCACAGGGTGAAAATGTAGATGAGGAACCTGAGGATGCGGGAAATGATGGTGAGTTTTGCAAGTATGGAAGGGACAAAAAGAAGGGGGACAGTGGATGGCAAAGAGGGCAAGATTGAGGGAAAATAAAAAGAAAAAAAAAGGGGTGGTAGGTTGGTCTAGGTATGTATAAGCTAAAGAAAAGCGTGGGTCGATTAAAAGTAGCGAGGGTGTTTCTGCTCTCGTTACGATGAAAATACTATGTATATATAAACGAGTGAGAGAAAGAAATTGTGGTAAAATGAGATGAAAATATTTTTTAAGGGGGGTTAAAAACAGTGTGGACTTGTGTTGTGTATCTATATATATATATTTTATCTTCATTTTCCTTATTTTTCTTCTTTCTTTTTATTTTCTATTTCTATTTTAAATATATGTATATGAGCTGATAAAAAATATATAGAGTGGGGGGTTAAAAAAGGCGGGAGTTTAAGGAAAAAGTAAGAAAATATGTAAGATAAATATTAGTGAGTGAGATAAAATTATAGTGTGGTTCTTGGTATCAACGACGAATACAAAGACGACAATGATGACAACTATATATGTATATATATTTATATGGGTTTTCTACAATTCTTAATGCAGAAAGAAAGGGGAAATTTCATGAAAATGACATTTGTCTTTTTGCAATTTATTCTATTTTATTTTTCATCTGCAAAAGTTTGCTGGGTGACGACGCGCGCGCCAACACTGGACTGAGTGAGCTTTTTTGGACCCGGATATATTTTTGTTTGGTGGGGGAATTGACTTTGTTGATGATAAGAGTTTCAGAACCTTTATTTGAATTTAAATTCAGGGTATTAAAAGGGTTGTACGTTTGAGGGATTTAAAGTTAAAAAAAATTTGAAAATTGTTTTATTTTTTTATTTATTTTTCTTTTGCAACAATAGCAAAACTTTTTTTTCTTTTTATTTTTTCATATAGAAAATTGTTTTATCTTGTTTTCAATTTAAAAAATTCTATATTGTTATAGATATATTTTTTTGAATGATAATTAAATGAAATTAAAAAAAAATTCATTCCAACTTTTACATATATTATTTTTATTTCAAACGGATCAGAGTGAATGGAGAATAGTCAGTTAGGGGGTTGAGATGGTAGTTGAAAAAATGAATACAATAAAAAAAAAAAGGAAAAAAAAATGACGAGTGGTTAGGGGTAAAGACGAAGGTCGCGACAAGGGGCACGATTATTACATTGACGCAAGTTGCGACGTTGTCTTCGATCACCTGGAACTTTTTTTATGATTTTTTTTTTTCGCACAAGATATATAAATATACATTTCTCACATACTTGCCCTTATATACATATGTATATTCGTTAACATCCTGTGAACAAGAAGAAATATATTATATAAAATGGAAAAAAAAATTTAAGTAAAAAAAAAAGAGGAAAAAAAAAAAAGAATATAAAAGTAGTCACGGATTCAATCTTTAAGGACGAAAGGTATATAATATTCTCGTGTATATATGTACTATGTAAAAAAAAAAGAAAAAAAAAAAACCAGAGCCCTCTTGGTTACAGCTGGCACTCTTCGGGGGTTGAACTTTAATTTAACGCATCGTGGCGCGCATCTCAGGCACACGGGTTATACTCTCAATGCCTTTGCTTTTTAACCAAAAGATACACTCTCTCTCTATGACATATAACATCGACAAGTGCACAGAAATATAATCCAAAAAAAATTATAAAATATAACACGCTTGAATGGTCAAAATACACCGCATTTCACCTGCTGACAATTTAAATAAAAAAAAAAAGATTTTAAATTAAATCCAAAAAAATATATACAACAAATTTATAATTAACAATATCTAATTAATTAATTAAATAATAATATAAATTACAATTAAATATATACAACATTTTTATTAACAATTTATTATCGAATTATTTGAAAGAAAAAAAAAAATTTAATTGAATTACAATATGAGTTGATTTAATCATCGTAATATAAATAAAAAAAATTTGATCGATGGAAATTTACCGGTTTAAATGAAATCATATATTGTTATTATATTTTTAAATATAGAATAAATAATATGCCGATACATGATGACTCGTCTGACGTTTTATGCATGATTAAAATACTGAGCAAATTATGAAATCCGATAAATGCCAACAATGCTTCAATATACTCAGTTATTATTTTGATATCAAAAGAGATTTCATCTTGTTGATAGGCTAATAATAATTTTAATATATTATTTATATTGTTGATGGGAAAAAAAATTATACTAATGAGATTTATTATTGTTATTTTTCTTGTTATTAGATGTAGTTTATTATTTTTTTTTTTTTATAATATTTATATTTCTATTTATTTTATATACATATAAAATATCTTTTTACATTAATTTTATACACTTGTATCACAATAGCGTTGATGAGACACGCGGTTTACCATAGTTGCTTTTCTCGATGGCTACTATTTTAACCAGCACGTGCTTTTTAATTTTTTTTTTTTTTCATATTCATAAAGTTTTATTATATTACATAAACTGACTGAAATGTTTTTGTAATAATTTTTAAGCTTATTTTTTGAATTAGAAATGAATTGAAATGTAAATTATTAATTGCATTTTATTTTTTTTTTATAAAATTTCTATAAATTCTTGAGACTATTATTTACTTGTGTATAAATTTTTATTTTTTTTATTTTTTCATTTTGTTGTAATTAAATTGAATAGATAAAAAAAATATATTTATTCATAATCTATAGAAATATATTTTCTATTCAATTAAGTAATTTTTTTTTTTTATTTATATTATTTTGCTTTTACAGCAATTTTTCTTCGTTTTCCTTATTTCAAAGAAATGTTTTTTTAAATTAAAAAAAAATTAAAAATCTAAAAAGTAATGGATAATAAAATTGGAGGTAAAAAAAAAAAAAAGAGTAAAAATGCTATGCTGTATTTTGTATAGGGTCGTTTCTGAGAAGACGATTAAATTCGTGAATGAAATCGAGGATAGAAAAATGAAGAATGAATGGTTTTGCGGTGGTGGTTTTGGTTGGTTTCAGATCTTCTTGAGTTTGGTCCACTCGACGAGTCACTTTTTTGCTCACTTTGTTTTGCTTTTGAGTCAGTTAACTCATAATCTTATTTTATTTTTACTTATTCTCTTTTTTTATTTCTGATTTCATCCACATGCTTTTTTTTTAATTATATTTTTTTTATTTTTTGATGGTTCCCCTTGGCTTTTTTACCGCCACTGCACACCGCCCATGGATCGTTTCTAATTATGTCATAACAATTTAACTCTACAACTGCAGAGGTACAACACTGTATCACTTTTTTTCATATATATATTTTTTTTTTCTGCAACAAACATTAACTAAATAAAATTGTTGAAAAAAAAAAAAACCAATCTATATACTGTCCAAGTATATAAATACTTAAAATAAGAAAAAATATTTTTATTGCGTGCCCATCATCAGTTATTTTTTTACTCCGAGTAATCACTTTTGTCTTGTCTCATTTTTTCTTTGAGTAGTTAAAATTTTTATACTCATTTTTTTTGTCTTTGGACAAATCTAATTTTTTTTTTTTCTTAACATCGATATTTTCCTTCATGAGGACACATCCTTTACAATTTTATTTATTTATTTTTTTTTGCCTTCGTATTCTTTTTGTCCTGGATTTTTTTTTTTATATTTTAAATCTATTTTTTTATTTTAAAGATACACGCGCGTTCCTTTTCTGCACGAAGCATGACTTGATCACCTGTTTTTTTTTTTTTATTTTCTTTTTTTTTTTCTTCAAACAAAAGTAATTCACCTTTTGCCGATGTATAATACACTTGAGCGCAATTGTTCCGTGAACTTGATGAGAATTATATACCTCTGAATTTCAGAGAAAAAATATATATTTTTTAAAATTATTTTACTTTTTTATATTGATCAGTTATATTGATATGTTATACTTTCTAGCTACATGATGATTTTATTTTTCAAGCAATAAAATCCTTTTTTTTTATTTCTTTTCGATAAAGTTGTTTTTATTTTCTTTTTTTTCTTGAAATTATTTTTTGTGATATATGCAAAATTAATATCTTAATACTCTGTGGATTTGGCCACCGAGTGGGAAAAGATCAAAGAATTGATGAGAAAATAATTCCCAAATGAATTAGAAAAAAAAAAATATTTTAAATTGCATTTTAATAATAATAATAAAAATAAATAAATTTCAGTAAATTCAAAATACATCGCAAAATATGTTTTTTAAATTTTTCCATAAAAAAATTTTCTAAATAAAAATCTTAAAATCATTCAATTTAATTGTGCAAAAATTATATATATTATTGATAAATTTTTTTCATACCCACCACAAAGAAAAAAAATTACAATTAAAATAATTAAATAAAAATAAAAAAATAAAAATTGAATATAAATTAAGTGAAAGATTTAAAAAATTGGAAAAAAATAAAATAAATTATGGAAAGTTGAACTTGACAAGTAATTATTTGAGTGACAAAATTATTTTCAACTTCAATGCATAAACATATATTTTTTTGTAATGATTTTCCATTTTTTTTTTCTGTCTTTTTTTATATTCATTGTAAATTTTCAATGTTTATATCTTTTCGTGATATTTATTTATGTCAATATTACCGTTAAACTAAACAATTCACGCTTCAACAATATTTTTCATATACAATAGAAACAAATAACTCATGAAATATCGATACGCCTGTGATTTCCAAGTAAAGTAAATTAAAAAAATTTAAAACAATATAAATACAATTTATTTAAAAAAACCTCAAGAATAACCAAAAAATAAATTTCTTTATTTAACTATTCTTAATCGTCAATCGAATAATTAATCCAATAATTTTTATAACTAAAAAATAAATATTTAATTGTATTTTAAAAATATACTGTACATCAGTATTTTCGTGTTAATTAATATAAGAGTCATTGACTCGACTTCCGGTGTACATTATGACAAAATTATATAATTTATTTAAGATTTTTTTTCTTTTCTTTTTTATCATTTATTAATCAATTTTATAATAGTACAATATTTTTCTTTTTTTAATTGAAGTATATAGTTGCTATGGAGTATAAATAAAACAAATTAAATATATAATTTGTGTCAGAATAAAGACAGACATACATGAATGAAATATATTTTTAATCTTCAAAATTAATAATATACAGCTATCGACTTGTCTCGGTAACTTCTTTTGTTATCGCACTATTTTTATCTTTACTAAATTATATAATTATTGTCAAATTTTATTTTAAATTATTATTATTATTAATAAATCAATTTATTAATTTGATAATTTATTTTGATGCTAAAGCTTTAATTGCTGCATTGATCCAGTCAATGTGTTTATGAATAATAGTGTAAACCATTGGTGATCCACCAGTGCAAGCTCTTCCATAGGATAATAATCCAATAAAAACACCATCAGCTGTTAGTGGGCTGCCTCCATCAAACTATAAAAAATATATAAAAAAAATTATCTCACGAATTTTACTCGTTAATGAATTATAATTTGTACATAAAAATTACTAACATAACAAGGACCGACATCTCCCTTTTCAAGTGTACAAATTTGTTGTGATGTTACCGAAAAAGTATCTTCACAAATTTCACGATCTAATATTTTAACATCAATTTCTTGAAGTTTTTCAGCTGTTGGTCCATTTTCCTAAAATATTTCATATGAATAAAATGCTTTTATAAGTGTAGAAATATTTTAAAAACTTACTGAAATGTATCCCCAACCAGCAACTGTTGCTGGATAATCATTTTTATCATAAACATCACTTGTTGTTAGATTAATTGGTTGAACTTTATTATTAAATTCAATACGTTTTGTTGTTTTTAATATTGCAATGTCAGATTGTTTATAATCGTCATCATAATCAGCATGAATTGCTGAATCACGTGTATCATATCTTTGTCCATCTTTTAATGAATTTGATCCAACAACTATTTTCAATTGAGTTGCATGAACATCACTTGGATAAATTTAATAAAAAGAATTAATTTATCATGATATATTTTTCAATTTAAAGTAATAATAATTACATATTCGCGCATGATGTTGTTGTTATAACATGACGGTCATCAAAAATAACACCACTGCATATATGTTCTCCGCCAAATTGTAGTGAATATAGATATGGATATTTTCCATCAGGAGCATCGTGTCCACCAACTATTTTTGATGTTGGAAGACCTTAAAAATATAAAATAAATTTTACTTTAATCTTAAACAAAACAGTTCAAATTAATTAACTTACCATTTGTCAATACAAAAGTACCAAGTAAAAATATCAAGCTGTTCATAATCATGATGATAAAATAAAATTGTCTTTAACGTTTTACAAAAATACCTCTATTTATATGAAATTTTTTATCAAATAAATTAAGTCTAGATTTAGTTATGTTATCAATATAAAATAAATAAAATTCGTTTACGTAATTACATACTATTTCATCACAGATGATAAATATCATACAAAAAAAAAAAAAGTATTTTTTTACTGATAATAATTAAGCTAGTCATTTATAATCAGGTTATATTTTTATCATTCTAAAATGATATTGCACAATTTTATAATATTATAATCAATAAAATATTAACCCAAAAAAATAATAATTATTATTATTATTCTAGCAATTTTATTGGATTGTTTAAAAAATAAATTAAAATGAAAAAAATATATTTCAAACAGGTGATTTTATCAGTGATATTTTTCAGTAAAATACAATTATATAAATTGTTTTTTTTTTTTTTGCTTAAGTATATATGCTAAGTATAAATGAAAAAAAAAAAAAAAAAAAATGGGCACATGGACGGTAATACTATATTGAAATTACACTTATTGGTGTTAAATTACAAATACGATTCACACATTTATTATTTACTCACTCTTATAATTATTGCTTAAATGTTAAGTGTCAGTTTATGTCATTTTTTTTTTTTTACTGATTAACTAATTTGCAAACTATTATCATCATGCAAAAAAATAAATAAATAACAAGATATATAAAATTTTACAATGAAAGTTTTTTTTTTTTTTTAATTATAATATACGATATAAAATTCGTAGAATTTTCTTCCTTTTCTTTTTTTGTATAGATTGAGTACAGGATACAGTGAGTTGAGTCCTTGCTCTGTATTTTTTTTATTTTTTTTTGTTAAGTGGGGCCTTAGGGGGCCCATTATGAAGCCATAAAACAACAGGCTAGGCACCATGCACTGTTACGCGTATCTATATTTTTTTCTTTGTTTATATATATGTACAAAAAAAGTGATTTTAAAATCCGCATGTTATTTATTTATAATTTTATATAAATAAACTGTTAAATAAATAATTTTATTTGACAAATTTCAAAACTTAAATTTATTAAATTATTTAATTTTGAGTTTAATTTGTTTTTATTAAAATTTATGCTGTATGTTATTATATTATTTTTTTTTTTTTCGTTGACAAAATGTTAGTTAAAGTTCTCGAGAGTCGAGATCAATGCAAGTGATAAAAAAAGTTGTAGGATATATATTTTTTTTTTCCATTTGCAATCTATTTGTGGCTAGAAATTCTTGATGCTCGAACCGGAACTTAATGGTTCCTGGTATATTATTTGTAATACATCCTTTGTTACATTCTAAAAAAAAAAAAAACAATCAATAATTATTGTTATTTATTTATAACCTCAGGTAAAAATTCACAGTTGATTTTATCAAATTAAAAATGACAAATTTATTGGTCAATTAATTCAACTGTCATTTGAACCATATGTAAATTAATTTCGCTGATTTTTTTTTTATTAAAACCAATTATTTATTTTGTATCGTGTCAAGTATATTCTCTAATATTTTCTTGTCATTTAAACTTTCGTTTGATTCATTCAAAGAGCCGAAAATATAACCTAGGGCGTCTGTTTAATTAATTTTTTCATATAAAAAAAAATCAAATAATAAAATTTAATATTAGCAAAAATATTTACTCTAATATGTAATCGTATTTTTAATTTTAATTATACAATTTTTAATTATTGTTACAGATGATATAAATGCGACAAGCTGACGACATAAATTTCCATCCATTCACCATGAGGGTAAGTTTAGCAATTTTTTCATTTAATTTTTTTTTTTGTATTTTTAGATGACTAAACTCTTTTGTATCGTTTGAAATATTTTCTGTTAATTTTTCAAGTCATTTGAACTTATGTTTACTTGAGTAGGTAGTTAATTATTTTTTTCCATTATAAAAAATTCAATTGAAATTATTTTTAACACTTTATTTTTTTTTTATTCTTGAGTTTTTTTTTATTATCAATTTAACAAAGTGAAACATAGTGAATATAAAATTATGATATACTTGATTATATTATAAAAATATTTAATTTTTTTTCATATTATTTGCGAATAGTTTTAATTTAGTTGAATTTTTATTTTTTTTATTTTGTGTAACGAGGTTCTGGATGTCAGTTGGAAAACTTTAAGTATATAACTCGAGTTAAGTTTACTTTATCCCATAAATGTTTATTCACATCAACTTGTTGAAATGATTTAATCATTTAAAAATCACACAAATCTACATATACTAAAATTATATGTATATAATTTTTAAAATAATTAATATATTATTCAACAAACAAATTAATTTATTAATTTAAAATCCATTAATTTACATAAGAAAATTATTATCAATTATTTTTCTAAATTTTATGAATCATAAACAATTATTATCCTGAAAATTAAATTTTCATCTAAAAAAATGTCACAAGTTCATAATTTAAAATAACTAAAGAAAAAAAATAACATTGAAAAGTCTTCACAGACTATTGAACACTACATATATTTATCTAAAATTTTTTTATTATTTTATTTTCTCATAAGATATAAAAAAAGAAACTAAAAAAAAATTATTTCGATAAATCTCCGGTCAGCTTAGTCATTCTCTCGACTCTCGAGCTTTTTCCCATCACACAAAACGAAAAGTAAAAAAAACTATAGTAAAACTCTTTCTAGTGTGTAAAGTATTTTTTGTGTTGATATAAAAAAAATATAAATAAAAAATTTTCAAAATACTGATCAGGGATGAGCCTATATAGAAAATAAAAAATTGTCAAAGAAAAAAAAAAACTTGATTCTTTTTCGGGGAGAGATAAAGTTATTTTTTTTTTTTTAAAAGGAAAATTTCAAGTTGAGGGTTAAGACGAGATACTTGACCATATCTTGCAGGTGTCATGTATATTTATTTTACATGTATATATTTATTTATTTGGGTGTATGTGCCGGAAGCATAGCAGGTGACTGGTATAGAGTTCCGCTCGATCAATTGCTGTTCCGCATCATGGATCTTGGAGATCAGTTCTCTTCTTATAATACTCTCTTGCAAACTCACTTTTATTCTATCTATCTCTTTGTTGTATATTCCACTCTTTTACTCTTTCTCTCTCATCTTGCTCGATCACCAGGTTATTCAATGTGTAGAATAGTGGCCAAGATGCGTCCAAGAGTATCCGCCGACGTCCGGTCTACTTGCCCTTAGTTTACTATATACATATATATATTAACCACTTTACAAATTATTATATATATATATATATTTATTCTTTATTTTATTCATCCTTTTTTTTTTATTTCACAAGCATTTACCATCACAAAATCACGAATAAAACACATCTCCGTTTCAACGGGGCTTCGTTTCACGCTCGAACCTACCAAACGCACCGTAGGAAGATCACAATTTTTTTTTTTTTTTTCTTCTTCAACACTTTGGTATATATTTTTTTCCTTCCCGTCTTTGTTTTGGCTTTTTTTTTTAATTTTTTTTTTTTATTTCGACCGGATGTGAAGGAAATAGTCTGCGGTTTTGCACAGAGCTAATACGAAAAATGAGGATTGAATGATGTGGTGATTTTTTAAATGGAAATTTATGGTTTTGGAAAGGGAATTTTAATTTTTTTTTTTTTAACTTTTATAAATATTGATGGATTGACATTTATATAATATAATCTATCAAATATATAAGTAGACGTTTTTTATTTTAATTTTCAAAAAATAAAAATTTCATATATTTGTTTAACAAAAAAAAAAAAAAATTAATAAAACAATATAGTTATGAAAATTTTGTACACTGAATAAATAATAGAAAAAAATGTCAAATTCCCACAGTTTAAAATGATTGGTACATTTCGTAGAAAAAAATGTAAAAAAAAAAAATAATAAAAAGTGAACGTTTTCATTATTCACAAGATGTATAATTCAAAGATAATTGTACGAATCGCTAATTTGACAAATGTACCTATTGTCGATTCAATGTATAACCCAAAGACCCTCATACCCTTTCCTCTTACCCCTCATTCACCACCAAATTGTCATAATACCATCACCCTTTCACCCCTTTTTTTTTTAAGTCACATAGTTGAATGCAATTGTGAAAAAAAAGAATAAGAAAATTTAAACAAAAAAAAAAAAAAAAAGTCATGATGCTCGTGGCATTAGGTTATACATATCGTATATTTTGAAACGAGTTATTTGCATCGAATTGAACCCTATGGCCCTGATCAGTCACCACTTATTTTCAATTTAACTTCATGTTGAGCAATCACTGTCTTATGACTTTATATCTAAAAAAACAAATATCAATTTTCTCTTTTAATTTTTTGGCATTTAAAATTAAAATTATACACGATATAATATTTTCATAATTAAATTAATATTTTTCAATTAATTAATTTATATTTTTAACAAGTTTATTAGACAATTGATAAATGTTTTTATATTAATTGAAATATATGTATATTTTTTTTTCGTGATCTTTATACTATTTTGTTGTACACATTGTATATTGATGTTTTTATTTTAAAATACATTTTAAAATTGATCGAGTAGTATAAGTATAATAGTCTGATGGTAAATGATACATACATGCATGTGAACATAAATGTATACTTGATGGAGGATCTTGTTACAAGTATGTACAGTCATGCAATGTTTTGATAAAACGTTGAATTTGCCCATACAATTGCATTATATATGTGTACATATATTCAACAACAAGTTGGTGGCCTGACGAGGATTATTGCACGGTTTAAAGGGCATGAGAGTTGAAATAGGTGGAGCGAATCGATCGTAAAGCCTGTGAAGATCTATCGTTGATCGTGCAAACCTCACGACTTGTGTATTTTTTTTTTTTTTTATTTCGTTATTTTTTTCATTATCTCGCAGTGTTTATTATTGTTATTATTTTACAATAATATTTTTTGAAAATATTTTTGACCTGTTAATTATGCAGACTACTGTCTTAAAGTTAGCAATTTTATTTTTATTGAAAATTGATTTTTAATTTTCATTTGAAATACTTGGTTTTAATTAAAAAAATTATCTTGACATAAACAAAGAAAAAATATTGACATTTTAATCTTTATTTTCCATGGAAATATATTGAACAAAAAAAACATTAATTAATATTTATTTTGATTATTAATTTAGATATTTTTTTTTTTGGTTAGACAATTTAGAGATAGGAAAATTTTAAGAGTAGATTGATATAAAAAAAAAAAAAATAAATAAATAAAATCGTTGATGAGAAAAAATGTTGAATATACGATTGTCAATTCTTTTTCCAACACAGTGACTACCAATTCCACGTAGCTTTTAGAAAAAAACTAAAAAAAAATTAAGAGACAAAAAAAAAAAAAAGAGTGAAATGAAAGAAATAGGTATTTAAAGTGACGTCAAGGATCCAACTGTTCTGCATTGAGTTAAGAAAATAGTAGTGGAAATGAGAAAAAACTAAAATAAAATATAAAAAAAAAAATTGGATGATGGAATATATGCCTCGACAGACGATGCAAGAATTAAAAAAAATAAAATAAATACTCTCAGTAAAATATCTTAGTTTTTTACTGGAGAAAAAAATGTATATTTTTTTATTTTTTTCTTTTACTCTCTCGAGTGAAAAACAATATTTTATTTCATTTTACTTAGTACATACATAAGCCATACATATAAAAAGTCATATATATTTAGAACAATGTCACCAAACATCTCGTCTTTTTCAATATTAACTAAAAATAAAAGAATAAACAATCAATAACTAGACAAAAAAAAATAATAATTTATATACTTTTCTTTACCCAACAATATTCATATACTTTGAATGTGCAAATAAAATGTCAAGATAAAAAACTCCTCAAAGGGTTAAAATAAAAAAAAAAAATAAATTAAATTTAAATAACAAAGAAATCATACATATAATCCATAAACCTGCAATCTTTCTCATCTACAAAAAAACAAAATTTATTATTATTTTCATTTCAATATATAATTTCTAAATATATGTATATATATACATTTTTCACAAAGTGAGAGATAGGGTTGAATCTCGCGTTGGAGTTTTAAATTTAAAAGGAAAGAGAAAATGCTTTAAGACGCTCAATATAAATACTAAAAAGGGAGGTTTGAGTTGGACAGTATAGAGAAGATACTGAAGAGAAAAAGAAGAAGAGTAAAGAGATGGAAGAATTTACAAGAGGGTATGAGATAGGGTGGTGCAAAAATGATGGTAAGGGGGGTTGATTTTAGTTGAGAAAAAGGGTTGCTGTAGGATGCTTTTCTTAGTGAAGGATGAAGGGTAAAAAGACATGGACCAAAAGCAAAGCAAGTAAGCAACTCAAGTAAGAGTTTGGGATGGACAAACTAACTATACTCTTTTTAGTTAAAATAAAAGAGGGTTGGTTAAAATAGTGAGTGAGATAGAATGATGGTGGTGATGATGATGATGATCATTATGATGAGGAGGAGGAAGGAAGAAAAGAGGAAAGAAGGATTTGCAAATGTTGGAAGAATTGTTAAAGTTAAAAAAGGAAAAAAAGATATTGATGCCTCTCTCTTTTTTTCTTATTCTTCTTCTTCTTCTTGTTCTTTATCTTAATATATATATTTTCTTTTACTTTCTTCTACTTGTTCCTTTAGTGTGCCTGGAAAACTCATACCCCTTTTCTTGCTTACCCTCGGAAGGTTGTTTAATTGCATCTTACTTTCGAATTTTCCGCGTGGAGCTATCGATCGAGACACACGAGGCAAATGAAAAAGGAAAACGATGAGTAGGATACGAGGTAAAAGAAGAAGGTGGGAAAAAAAAGGGATGGGGATTTAGCTTGGTAGAAAAGAGGTTGGTTGGGTTGATGGGAGTTTTAAGAAAAAAAAAAAAAAAAAAATTAGTAGAATGGGGTAGCTTCGTTTGCGTCTTATCTAACAGCGTCCTTTTCTTATACTCACTCGTTTTACCTCCTCTTTTCTATATCCCATTTGCCTTTTTCAACCCTCTCTTCTCTACATCATACCTCATATATTTTTTGTCTTTCTTGCATCTTTTTTAAACTCACTAACATCATCTCTGTTGTTTTTTTTTTTATTTTGTCTTTTCTACATTCTCGTTTTTCTTCATTTTCTTCGTGTATGTATATATGTATAACCATTGCTTTCTTCAACTCATTTTAATGCTTTTCTATCTTTTTTTTTTTCTGACTCTTCAAGTCCACCCTGGGCATACCACTACCCTTACACGCGTTTCATACACTTTACTGACTATTTAAAACGATGCACGGTCGCATACTATTATATTTTATTTTTTTTTTAAATACTTTATTTATTTATTAAAATATTTGCCAATTTTAAATCATTTTTCTATTGTTTATTTTTTAATTATTGAAATTTTTAAATTAAATTATTTTAATAGTCAAAAAAATATTTATACAGAACATTTCTATGTATGAAGTTTTTAAAAGTTACATTATTTTTTATGATGCTAAATTCAGCATATTGTATAAAACACATACGTACAAACTCTTACACCTATAAATTTTTTTTTTTTTTTATTATTTTTGTGTTCAATATTAGAGGATTTTGGGGAAGTCAAGGGGCGCGAGTTGGGTTATCGCTTTGCTTGAGAGGTATATATATTAAAAAAATTCAAAAGAGAATTAAAAAGAATAAAAAGGTTAAAAAAAAAAAAATCATTGAGTAAAATGTATAAAAGAAGATGAGAAAAAAAAATTAAAAAAATTCGACAGGGTGGCTTGACGTGACAATGAGGCGGATGCCTCGGTACTGACGCTGCATAAAGTGCGATTATCATGTGTCTCGATAAAAGACGAAGAGTTGCATATACTCCAAAAATATATAAAAAATAAAAAAAACAAAAAATACATCTATACATTTCAATACATAGTGTGGTATAAGCTCAATTTTTTTTCTCTCTTATTTTTTTTATTTTATATATATTCTTTATATTTCTCTTTCAATATTTCGTTTTTTTTTTTATTTCTTTTGAGACATGGGGGAATTCTTAACTAGCCGAATATACTACTACCCTTTTTTTAAACTCGGATGTATATATGATATACAATTTTTTTTTCCTGTCGTCTCTTCACTTAAAATCTGAAACGGGCGAAGAAAAAGGGGTGTTGTATTTATATAGATATATATGTTTGAAATTTTTTATTTTTTTTTTTTTTCGGAGGTTGAGGGATAAAACTGAGTGGGCTATTATTTATCCCGTCGTTTTTGTCTTGATTCCCGCATCAGACTTGTTCTTCATGATTACGCTTTTCAAAATATTCTCAAGTACTAATATACAAAAGATGTTTAAATAAAAAATAAATAAAAATAAATTAAATCATATTTAAGCTTTGAACAAAAAAGAAATATTAATTCAAGAATATTTAAAAATTATAAAAAAAAACTTGAAGTAATATTTTTAATATAATACTTGAAAATTATTTAACACAATAATTCAGCTAATTAATTAAAATATCTAAAACATTTTTTTTTTACATTATATAATAATATAGAAAATAAATAAATATATTAATACTTGCTGCGACGGCGCTCAACGTAACGTTGGTCTCTTATATTTTTAATCAATCCGTCACTGATAAAAAGTAAAAAAAAAATACGAAGAAAAAAAAGCAACGTTAGACGCGTAAAGAAGCACGAGGGGTTGAATTTTCTTTTTTTTTTTTTCTTCTTACAGTTCCCTTTCTCGCGGGTCTTGTATTTAAAACCTCGGGGGCTGATGAACACTCCTCATGCCAAGCCATATACACAATGTATATATATATATCCTCCATGCCAATGCGCCTCCTAAACATCCCCTTGCCACTTTTTTTTTATTTTATTTTCCTCCTTCTATCCCTCTACTAACGCTATACCTTTCTTGCGTCCAACCTAACCCCCTCAATTCCCATTCCACCCTTCATTGCCTTTGCCTCATTCACTCACTCACTCTTGCCATTTTTCAATCCTTGGGGCTCTTATATACACACACACTCATTCACTCACTCATACCTACAAATATCATACACATATTTATTTATTATTATTATTTTTTTTTTTTTGTACATTACTAAGACATACATTCGTGAAATTTATATCTGATGGATATATATGTATGATGTGTTTTAAATGTACAAACGAGTATACAAGATGCAGATTTAAAAAAAAAATTTGGCAAAAAATGTACCTTGGAAAAAAATTTTTTTGTGGAAGAAAAATTTGTCAGGGGTTGAGGGTGAGAGGGTTCTTTGGCTGCTATTGCACCGACCCTCTTGATGAAGAAAGAAAAAAAAATAAAGAGGGAGTTAAATTCGAGTACCTTGGCTGGACCCTAACGTATAAGAAAAAGTACCTCCCTGTAAAATACTTGAGAGAAACGAGAGTGCCCGTCGGATACGTGACTCAAGATTAGCTTTTACGTTATATTTAATTGTATATACTTTTTATCCTTTATGATATATATGTATTTTCTTTCTTTTTTTTGAATTAATTTAAATTTTATATATATAATTTTATAATTGTTTATTTATTCATTTCGAGGTGCTATTTACTGACCAATTGAGTGACGAGATGACTTAAAATTGCACATCACAAACTGTGCTTGCAAAAAAATAAAAAATTATAAATTTAAAATTCATTTGGACATTTACATGTTAATTTTTTTCGGCTGTTTTTTTTTTTTGCATTAATATACTGGCTTATTTGAATGACAAATTCTTATAATAAAAATTGAAAAATAACAAAAAAAAAATTGACTATTTTTATTAAAATAAAAGGATTTTTTTTTGGGTATTCTTTAATTGTTTAACTATCACAATTTTCCGGATAAATAAATTGGCATTTCGAAGATCCTAATGCAAAAAAAATCAGACGAAAAAATTTAGTTGCAACTGCAGGAACAAATTTCGAATTTATAATTCAATTCAATTGGATATTTTTTTTTTCGAAATAATAGTTGTTCAATATTTTAATATTAATATGATGCATAATTGTAAACAAATTATTTGAACAACTTTTTTTATCTTACGTAAACGAATACTGACGTAGAACCCTCGCGTGTCGATGGCATATCTTGTCGTAACATATTTAACATTAAATATACAAATTTATTCACTGACAAATCAATTCATTGTTTACATTTATATACGAGTAATAATAAATAACATAAAAAAAATGATATTGTAATTAATAATCAGAATATTACATGATTATTTTTAAACACATATATAAAGTTGCTTTTATTTTTGTACATACAAACATCTAATTTTATATTTTTATAAATTTTATTTTACAATTTTATATCACTTAATTATCCCCTAATATTCAAATTGCGTGATTAAATTAATAGTCACGTTGTTAAATCAGATATTAAAATAAATATCACCCTAATTTAAAAAAAAAAATTTTATTACCACCTGGACAAAATAAAAAGAACAAAAAACAATTTTATCATTACCAAAATAAAAAGTATATAAAAAAAAGTATTAAAAAAAAATATTTAAAAAAATAACATGCATCAAGAAAAATTTCTTTGAAGTTTTCGATTCACTTTAACGCCATGAAAAATACGAATCGATGATGCATGACATATAAGAACCACATTTTACATCCGGACATGCTCCATAGCGTAACAAAGTTGCTTTGTTTTTTTTAACATGTCTATAAATTTTTTTTTTTTTATTTAAAAATCACAGTTTTATATATATACTAAAAAATAAAATAAATAAATAATTACGAATTTTTATTTCATTTCCGTTATAATAAAAATAAATAAATAAATAAAAAAACATAATCTTCATTAAATTATCGATATACATTACAATTTAATAAAAAATAATTAAAAAAAAAAAGTTACAAATTGAAATAATTAAATCTTGATAGACGAGTCCTTTACAACGAATGAGAAAAAAAAAAAGAAACGTTTTGGTTAATGGTTTTGGAAGTCGCGTCTTATTTCTCAGTAAAGGATCAAATGGTATTCGATTCGGGTTTTCCAGAGTCGATGTTATATGTATATGTAGAATGAAGGATATAGGAAAACTGGGTTTAGTTGGGTGATGGGTGTTGTATAGGGTTGAGGCAAAAGGTATAATGTGAAAACAGGCTGATGTATAAAGACAAGCTGTGTGTGTAGATACATATATAGTGTCGTTGATGACGATGGTGGTGGTGTTGTAAAGGACAACGACGAATAAGACGATGAAGAAGAAGAAGAAGAAGAGATGGGTGGATGGGTGATTTTATTGGTATGAAGTTGAAACTCTTGGGCGTCCGGTTTTATAAAAGACCCTGTGGCTGATGCGACGGCTGGGTTGATGGTTATGTTGGTGTTGGTATTAGTTAGTGATTGTAGTTGTAATGTCATGGTATAGAGCTCGTATAAGATTTAACTATATATACATGTATGAAATTTTGAAATGATGATGAAGAAGCTGTTGGAGGAGGGTATAAGGCCACGTCCAACAAAGCCAAGATGCAAGAGAGGATACTATCCAACATTACAGTACAATCACTGGCTAAGCTGGGCATTGATTTTGCGTATATATAGTTATTCACAATGTCATTTGTGTGTAAAATATATTTACCTTTCATATATTATACACTTTGATCAATTTATAATAATGCAAATATACACGTATGGATTTTTCTTGTCATCATTTCAATTGTGTCTTTTAAAAATATTATTTTAGTTTTTTTCTTTTCTTTTTTTTTTTTTTTGCTTTGTTGTTAGAAAAAAGTTTTTCTTCTTTGATCAGTTGAACATCATGTGATTCTTTTTGATCTTTTTATTATGATTTTTACAACTTTATTATGATCTTGTCTTTTTTTTTTTTTTTCTTGGAGTTATTATTTTGAAATAGTTGGAGTTTTAGTTTATAAAGTTTTTTTGGCGGTATAAAATACAAAGGATATTTAAAAAAATTGAAATAATTAATTGTATTTGAATTACATTTTGTATAATGGAAAATAGAAAAAAATAAATTAGTAAACCTTTTTTTTTTTTTTAAATAAATTCATTGATAGTTTCGAGTACACAATATCATAAATCACTTGACAATATTCATCGTTAAATTTTAACTTCATTATAGTTTCTCAACACTTAATTCTTAGTTTCAAACTCATTTCTATACAAAATCGTTTTATAATGTAAATTAAATTATCATTGAGCCATCATGAGACAACTCAAACAAAATATAAAAACCATATTACCATTATTTCACAATGAAAAAATTACATTACCTCACATCAATATGAATAAATTAATTAAAAATTAATATAAAAAAAAAAATAAAAAAATCTCATCTAAACAAGATAAATTATTTTAGGTATATAAGTCAGTCGGTCAAATTGACCAAGTTAAGTGTATAGTTGTTGCCACACTTTTATCTTTACACCAGCCCTCTTTCCTTTCTTCAACTTCACCCTAACGAAGAAAAGAAAAAAAAAATTAAATAAAAAAACACAATCTTCCCCTTGCTCTAAGAGGCAAAAGCAAAAAAAAAATTTACCAATATAATCAATGGAATATTATTTGTAATTTCTTATGATAATTATAAAAAAGTTTCATGCAAGAATATTGCTAATGTCCAGTTTACAACAATACAAATTTCCATACAAGAATATATATAGTGATATAAATATTAACTGGATATACATAAAGGGGTTATAAAATATATATATGTTATAGGTAAATTCAAAGTTAGGTTTTGGTTGTGGTATGAGAATTGAATGGTACAACATACCAACGGTCTTAGCATGGTTTCTCTTCAATACTGTCCCGGGAACGGTTAGGAGAATATTGTTGTATACAGCTATATGAATTAAGAAGAAAAAAGAACAACAACAACAACAAGAATAAGTAGAAGAAGAAGATAGTGGTTAATGGTAGTTGTGTTGGTAGAGGGTGGTTAATAGGGGTAGGAGGATATGAGGAAGAGTTTTGGAGGTTAGGATGGGTTATAGACGAACAGCTAAATACCTCAGAATTGTTACTATTGCTATATCCTTCTGTATATTCAAATCTATATACTAAGAAATCTTGAAATCCCTAACCTCTAGTATTCCTATTTCTCGACCATCTCAACTCCCTCTTGATAATCTCTTTCTCTCTCTTTCTTGTCCCTCTTGTATTATTGCACCCGTTACCTTTAAGCCACTATTTCCCTTTGCCAATCTTCATTTTACTCCCTTCGAAGTATCTTTAGTCCTGTTTCTAAACCTCCTACCTCACTATCCCCCTACTTTACTCTTCAAGTCTTCTCTCTTGTTTTCTAAAATTTAACCAACATGCACACTACTGCCATTTCAACCCTCTTTTGATGGGATTGAGAATGAGAATGGGTTAATGCTATTGATTCACGTACACAAGGCACTCGGGTAGAAATTGGAAGCCTAAGACTTTGGCCACTGTTTGACAGTAACAGATACAACGTATTTTAATCTATATATATATCATTTTTATTATTTATACTTTTATTAATATAGAAAAATTATTATTTTTATTTGGAAAATGATTCTTTAATATATGCTTTGTTTTATTTTATCATCCAGGGTTAAAATGTAGTTTGAATTATTATTATTTTATCATTTTTTGTTCTTGATATTTTTTATTGCCCATGTGGTATAATTAATCTTGGTTTATTTTTAAAATATTACCAATGAGGTGTACAGAAAAAAAAAAAAATTTATAACCACTTTTCTTATATACTGATGGTGTTCTGTATATGAATGCGTAAAATTCGAGATGCAAAACATAAACCAAGGGGAAAAAAAATATATATAAGTTTCTTATCTGTATAAATTATAAAAGTTTTCATGAGCACATGTTATATTTCTTGAACGTGTGTCATTAGATAAAGGAGAAAAATTTTAATTTTATTTTTATTCAAATAAATTTTTTTCGAATATTTGTAAAAGTAAAGTACATGAATTTTTTTTTTTTACAAATATTACAACTATTTTCATTATCAAAGTAAATCATAAATTGTATCAATAAAATATTTTCAATAATTGGAAAAATATGATGGAGAAAAAAAATGATAATTTGATTGCTAAAAAATAAAACTGCTGGGTATAAAATTTATAACGAGTTAAAGATATCCAATTGCATCAAAATATATATACAATAATCAAGTAAAAAAGAGAAAATATTATAAAAACGATTGAGTTTTTGATGATCACCGCAATAAGGCCATCACAGGTATATATTGCTGGATCTTTAGGAGACAAAGCGAGAGAAAGGAAGAGAGATGACAAAAAAAAATAATAAAATAACAGGTGATTTAGTTAGAAAGATAGATGCTTATAAAGATGAGGACAAAATCTGTTAACGAAGGAATCTCGTTCAAGCCAAGCGAGGTCCATTCATCGCTTTGGGCATTAAAATTTTCCAATAAATAAAACACGAAGCAAAAGTACATTGTCCAATTACAATAATGAGATGGTCTTCTCGTTACGTAATCGCAAAATGATGAGAGGAAAGACATTGGCTGAGAATATTACTAGAGAGATGATAACCAAGAAATTGAAGACGAAGGTAAAATAAAAAGACCTCTGTAGTTGGTAAATTTACAAAAATAAAGATGCAAAAAACATGAGAGGGAGAGAGAGAGAGTAAACGAGAGCTAAAGACAAAGAGAAGGGGTTTGTTATCCGAGATAGGAATTCAAGTGAAAATGAATTAAGATAAAGAAAATAAAAAGTAAAAAAAAAAAAAAGAATTTTAAATGATGGGCAAACGGCGTTGATGAGAAGAAGGAGGGTCGAAGATTGTTGATGAGGATACTGGTCGAAGTGGATAGGGTAGGTAAGGATATAGTGGGAGGTTAGGTTGGTCTAGAACACAAGCAACATTATCGTGACGTGTAATACAATATGCAGATAGATATTTGCATCTCATATACAGCAGCTTCTAACAGAGAAAACCGGAACATTGCCCAAGAGCTAGTTGTGCACACGATTCACCAGGGTTTTTACAAATAAAGCAAGAGAGAGATAGATATAAGTATAAAAGTAAGATAGAGAGACAAATAAACAAAGAACAAGATAGATATATTATATATACTCTAGATAAAATAAGGTGATAAGAAGAAGAAGAAGAGAGAAGGAAAATAGCATCGTATAGCCATACCAAGACTTTGGCCAAAACCCACCCCCTTTTTCATAGCAACCCAATTCAACCCCTTATGCGGCCGGACACAAGCTCAGTGTGGCGTTGGAGATGAGATACTAGATGAGTGGGGGTAAGAAACTGTGAAATATCGATTAAGTTTGCTAGTAAGACAAGGAACGTCCGCACGGGGCAACACACAGTATTTTAGGATATATAGAAATGACGGTAAAGTGAGAATACAGATGGGGTGGTAAAAAGGGGGGTTTGGTTAAAGTGAAGCATGAGGAGGAAGAAGAGAGAGGTGTAAAAGGAGGAATTGTTTTGTGGAAAAAGAGGGGTATATATAGATTGGGTTGAATGTGCTTGTTGTATACGAATGGTCAGGGGTGGTAAAAGAGGTGATATGAGCATTGTATCGGAGAATTAACGGTAGCTACAATCACCCTTCTCTAGTTTACCATTACCATCTTACCATCTCTCTATACTTGTTCTTATTCGAACAAGTCCGTTTACTTATATACATATACAATATATAAATCTATTTTGCTCCTTGTTGTTGGTCTTCTTCTTCTTCTTGTGTGATAGTATATGTATTTATGTTTATCTGTAGATTCATCTATACTTGGTCTTCTTTGTCTTACATATACTGCTGCTTTTGTATTGTTATGTACATATATGGCATGTATAGATCCATATAGTTTCTTGCATCTTGGCCTCGAGCCACCAATCTTCAAATCATTCTATGTATACTACTTCGTTTGCCCGGCACACGTCCAGGTTTCTATTCTACTTTTAAAAACAAAAAAAAAATACCTCACTAAATTTTAACAATACAAGAATTAATGCTTTAAAATATATATAATTTGAACTAGATATATTTTAATTTATTATTCAATATTATATATATATAATTTAAAATGATAAATTTTGATATATATAATATAGTGGGTGAAAATTGAAATAAAAAATTGTTTTATTTTTCTTTGAGTTATTTTCCCTTGTATATATTTTTCAATATTTATATGTGTGAAATCACTTGTGTGAACCTAAACAATAAAATCATAACCCCAATTTTCAGATCGTAAAAAAATAATATACTCTCGTGACACAGAAAACTGATAGACATATTCACATGGGGGTGATTCCTCAGCATACAAAGAAAAAATAAAAAGAGGGAAAAAAAAAATGTGGAAAAATAAAAGAAAAAGAAAATTGTCGATAAAATTGATGTAAACAGGCACTTGGCACGCACTCGAATCTCTGTTGAAGACGAAAAGGTATATGTGTGATATATATATTTCCCTATGGGCCCCCTGAGGGTTCTTTGCTTTGCCTTGCTATATAATCTACCCTTTTCTCATGCGGTAAAAGAGAATGTGAGTAGCTCTATACTTATTCCAACACATACATTTATAAATATAAATTTTACACACATGGTTTGAGTAAAGAGATGGAAATATAGATACTTATGGCAAAGAAGTAAAGGATAGAAATTTCAGAAGAAGAAGAAGAAGGTTAAAAGCTCTATGGCTTGTTGAAAAGTAAGGATAGAATATCATCCATTGAAGATGGTAGAGGCCAAAGCCATAAACAGCTTGTTGCTTCTAAGCATACCTAGTAGCTTCTTCACAGTCAATTCACAACATATTTTATCAACATTCATGATTATAAAATAAGTTAAATTTAAATTTTGATGATAATAATAATTGATTCAATAGGGTTAATTCTTTTATGTATACACACGATTATATTTTAATTAATTTGACATATAAATTAATCAATATTAATTTTAAAATTATGACAATACATTAATAAAATATTTACATTGTAATTTCAATAATTCAATTGTGTAATTGTTCAAATATTTAGTAAAGACATATAGGAAAACTTTTAGACAAAGAAAAGTGTTAAATATGACAGTTGTCACAAGAGACAATGATAACTTGAATAAATGGAAAATTTGATGGAAAATTCTATCAAGATTTTCAAGTATGTTAGTTTGATATTTTGACCATTTTAGCAATTATGAAGTAAGGAATGATATGATTGAAGGTGAAGGAGATGAGACAAGTAAAATTTAAATTATTGAGGCTTTTCATTGGTTGAATATAGTGAATATTTGTATATATAACATTATAAGAGATCGTCCAACTGACCAAAGTTGTCTGTCCAACAATAAATTCCTTAGATTTTGAAATCATCATCATCATCTATATGCATTCATCTATTCTTGAGAAATATATAGATATGAGTATAGTGGTATGCTTCTGAGATTACAAATTGCATCGAAGAGATTCAAAATTCATGTACTATTTTGAATTATCAGAAGGCATGCAGTTGAGTTTTGTGGTTTCATGAGCCTAAATTATTTCTTAGAAAAGGATAGTTGAATTTGTGAATATGAGACAATAGATAAAGGGTGATATTGTGTATATGTATTTTGTATTGTTGTGTGTGTGGGTGTTTGTGATGGACAAGGTAAATTGCTGTGTACAGAGAAAGAGAGAGAGAGATATATCTATAAGAAGTAAAAAGAGATAACGAAAAGGATATATATAGTTGGATGAGATAGGTTGGTTTGGCAAGTTCCAATGTGGCTAAAGAGTAAGACAAATTTTCAAGTGATGAGAGAGAAAGAGATAGAATAGATTATGTGTAGAAGTTGTAGGAAGCTAGGATCCGCGAATGGTCGCAAGGGTGGCAAAGACAGGACACAAGAGTTTCTTGAGAGTATATATATATGGGATGATGAGAAGAATAAGGAGGATAAAGGAAGAGAAAGGAATTGAAGAAGATGAGGGTGGGTGCAGCCTAGAGGGACATGACTGCTTTAAAGCTAGTATATGTTTATATTATATTTGCATGTACACAAGAAATGAAGGAGAGAAATAGGAATTTATAGAAGAGAAGTAAAAGGGGGGATATGTTGAAGATACTAACCCTTGGCCAGGCCGCACCCCCAAGGTCCAGAATAATCTACAATCCATATCAGTCTTAGGTACAAGTCCAAGACCAACCTCTAGTTTCTCATACTCTTGTCCAGATATATATATATACAGTTCCTTCATTTTCTCATCGAGCTTGAAAATTTAACTTCTCTTTCTATCTTATCTTGTTTCACAAAATTTCTCTTGCATCCTCATGTCTTGTACTTACTGCTTCTATAAACCAGACCAAGCTTGCCCATTCCTTCCTGTCCTTCAACTATATATATACATATATACACCATCAAGCTCACTTCTCTTATTCCTCTGTGTCTCATACTACTATTCTGTCTTAGCCACAACCCTTGGTCTGGGACCAGTCGGCTAGTCAATAACCCCACACGTTTCGTCCATCCTTGCATGATGATGATGATGCTGCTGCTGTTGCTATTGCTACTTCAGCTACTGTTTCTCATGGCACCATTTCAACTAAACTCCTTCGAGGAACCACCAGACTATAACATCTATTCCAACACTTTATATCTATATATATATTTTTAAACTATTGCTTGTTAGTAATATTCATGTGTCTTATATAACTTGGACATACAAATTTTCTTGTACAAACATCCTTATTTTAAGTTTTTTTTTTTTTAAATATTCAACTTATCAACTGACTTGGTATTATCAATAATTAGCTGAACATAGAATACATAATACAAATTTTCATATTCAATTCTAAATTTATATATCTTTTATCTCAAAATATATTCATGGCAATAATATTCTTTTGTGCTAAAATTATTTTATCAATGAGGTTAACAGCATCCGTTATAAATATCTATACCATTCAGTCATGTCTTGATAAAGCTTGATTTTTTTTTAATGACAAAATCTTCATTGACAATTACATTATATGAATGTAATGACTGAAAATAACCCAAAAATTTATTAATAATTTATCCATTATATTTCGTATATATCTTTGTTGGATAATTTTTAAAAATAATCTACAAAAGATAATTAAATTTAGCAATCAAGTAAATTGATTATAATAAAAAAATATTATCAATCGAGACATTGGATAATTTATAAATAGCTTCAATTTGAAAATACTTTTTTCAACTTTCTATTCATATACGTTACTAATTGATTTCAAGTTTTTTGTTTGTGTGTGTCTTTGTATAATAATTAATAATAATAATATTCAATAATTAACAATTCATAACTACCACACAAACTATTGACTTTTCATCTTACATTCATATTTCCTCTAATGAAAAATTAATTTACATTCATAGTCTTATAACTTTTAACCTATATTAAAACTCATAAAATTCAAAATAATCTTCTGCTTAATATAATTTATTCAATTGAAACATATTTATCTAGCTAAATAATTATTAAATTAATTTTTTTAAATTGATAATTAAATAATAAAATTATGTCAAAATATATCTGTTAGATGAATTTGACACACACAGAAAGTTTGCAGTGATAATCATTATTTTAAATTGTTGAAAAACTGTACATATATAAATACAATATAATTGTAAATGTAATTATAATTTTAGTATACATCTTGGGGTAAAATTTTACGATGCTATAAATGTGAACGTGTATATATAGTTTACTATATATTTAATCTTTCTTGTTATTATTAATATTTCTCTGTCTTTTTGTATATATCTTTCTCACTGTGTGTACAATTAGAATCGGAAATTACAAGAGACGACCTGAATATATTTTTGCTGTAAAGATAATCGATACATCCTTGTCATTTTGTATTCTATATATATATAGAATTTTATAATTACAATATTTTATGTCTCGTAATAAACTGTGATATAAATTTAAATAATTATATTTTCAAAAATAATATACAGTTGTTTTCTAATTTTAAAAACAAATATTCAATTTTTTTTTTTAAAGGTTTTTTTTTATTTTCAAATTGTATTTTAGTGTCTTTTTTATTTTCATTCATTCTTATATATAAGCTTTATTAAATTACTATGAAAGAGCTATGTAGCAACTTTGACCCACCAAAATAATTTCGTATAGCCTTTCTCATTCTGTTTGGCGTTAAACACACCGGAGGGGATTCATTCATAGTTTCCTTGTTGTGAATATACGTTATAAAGTAGTTTTAAGTTGAACACTGTCATCAAAATTTTCATTCATCTTTAAATATATATTTTATTTAGCTATTAATTGATTAAAAAATTTAATTATTCATATTAAAATTCATTATAAATTAAGGAAATTATATAATCTACAGCTATCATAAAAATGACTTTTTAAAATCAATATTTAATATTATAAAATATTCAAAGTTGATTATTTTTTGCCCTATTTATAAATTATTTTTTAATTTTTTTCATTATATCAAGATAATTGAAAATAAGTGTATTAAAAATTTTTTCATTTTATATATTCTATTTTAAACAATAAAAAAAAAAAATTGTTATTAATTTTTTTTTTTTTTTTTTAAATATAATATAATAAAAATTTAATTTACCAAAGTTCATTGAAAATAATCATATATTTGAAACTGTCTACTTGGCTTTTATAAATACCCATGAGAAATAAAAAATTCAACTTGTTCAGATAAAGGATAATCGATTTGGGAACACACTGAATTCCATGAATGTACGACGGTTGTGAGGACTTGTGTATTGTACAGATTGAGGATTTTATGAGAAAATTTATTGGCGTAAAAACGAAAATACACGTTGTGGATGAGGTTTTTTCTTCTAAAAAAAAAAGGGATATATAAAAAAACGTATATAGGTGATGGAAGAGAGAGTATAGTTGGGGAAGAGATTTTGTTGCTGAGTAAAAAAGAGGAAATCAAAAATAAAAAAGAGGGTATGAATACACACACTAGACTTGTTCAGATTGTACTCTTATGTTGGCACCCTGTTGATATATATTTTATTATTATATTTTTTTACTTTTTTTTTTTTTAAACGCGATTCTCTTTTTTATAATCTTACCTGTCACTGTATAAGCACCTTACGAGTACTGCACGTTCTTGTGTCAGTTCAAAATGGAATTAAAAGACCCGTTACATTTTTTTTTTTTTTTTTTTGTTATTTCTCTAAATCTTTTTTTTTTTCTAACAATTTTTAGCAAAAGAGACACCGACGAAATACTAAGACCGTTAGGTTAAGACAACTTTTCAGTCACAATTTAATTTTCCAATGGTTTTTTTTTTTTATTTTAACAACGGAAACAACCTTTTTTTTTTTTTTATTTCATTTCAATGACTTCAAAGGAAAATTTATTTCATTCCAATAATTGTTTTCTTGTTATTATGTATATAATTGTGTTTTAAAAAATATTTAACGTAAATTTCATTTCAAAGAATATGTTACACTGCAGATTACCTCAATTTAAAAATAATAATAAAATTTTTTTTATTAATTTTCATTAGGTTAAATTGTATTAAATATTTTTATATATTTTTTTTATGAATTACAAACAATAAAACTTGACATTTTTATGATGTATGAATGTTAAAATTTATAAAAGGGTAGAAAATTAAAAGGGGATGATGATCAGAAGAATACAATACTTTCTTACATTAAAAACCAAGTGCAGTGTTAATGGCAACTTGCTTGAAAAACCTTCAGAGAAATTCAAGCGTTGTCTTAGCGGTCTCTTCTCAGAATCACAATTCTCTCTTTTTTTTAATAATTTTTTTTTACATCTCTTGTTCATGTTGTACACTAGTCACCAAAAAAAAAAAAAAAAAAAAGAATAAGTATATATATATGAAATGATAATAAGAAACTGAAAAAAAATTTACTTTTACAAGAAAGACAGAAACTCTTGTGGGACCTCAATGAGAGAGCGCTCTTATTTCTTGTAAGAAAAATAAAAAAAAAAATCTCCTCATGCTCTCGTCACTTTATGTCTCATAATTATTACTCCTTCGTACCTATTTTGCGCTCATCTCATCTCACTTTCTTGCTTTAAAGTATACCCACTCCATTTTTATATCTATATAACATCTTGACTACTTTTCAGTTCCATTCGCGAATCTTTGTGTCTCATTTATTTTTATCTCTTTCTATTTCAATTTTTTTTTTTTAATTTTATATATATATATATATATATATTTATATATTATTATTATTATTTTTTAATTCCAAGTAGAGTTTCTTTTCTTTGTTATATAGTAGAATTGTTCAGTGAATTGTTTTTCTTTTTGCTTTATATTTTTTTTCTCTCAATCAGTTTTTACCTCTTTTTCACTAGTTTTTATCCTTTTTTTTTTTTTCAAATTTAATTTTTGTACCTTCTTTGTCTTATTTATTTATTTATTTCTTTTTAAAAGTACTTAGTTTTTTTTTTTTTATTTTCTTTCACCTTTGTATAATATTTTTATCTCGTTTTGCTGATGATGGGTCGTGCCAATCATCGACAATTTTAACCCAGTCGAATAAATAGGACCCAAAAGAAATAAAAAAAAAAATGATTTAGCTTTGTATGTTGTTTAATGCTGAGAAATAAATACTTATGGAGTGGTTTGGTTAACGTGTTCGTAGAAGAAACAAGATTGATTGGTAGAGTGATGAAAATATATTTTTTTTTTTTCAATAAAATAAATCTGGTTGAGTTAGAAGAAACTACTTGCAGGTGAAATTGCACCAACTCTCACATTAGTACAAATTATAATTTATAATTTAAAAAAATCCTGTAATTAAATTAAAAGAAAAAACGTTATTACCTTTTTTTTTTCTTTTTACAACAAAATAATTTCAAATAAAAATCATTGATTTAAATATATTTAACAAGATAATTTCGATAAAATTTAATCACATTATTTAGAACTTATAAATTTCATTATTTTTAATGTAAAATATATTTTTTTTTACAGATAAATTCAAGTTTCAAAAAGCCATGCAGTGTATAAGAAGAATATAATAATCTTCCCAAATAAGGTTAGTGACAAATATACAAAAAAAAAAAAAACATATATTGCAAAGTTTAATAGTTACTTTATACACAAGGGGATGAAAAATAAAATAAAAAAATAACAATAGTGGTTTTTGGGGTCCTTTGGGGACTTACCTGAGGATTGAAAAAATGAAAATAAAAAAAAAAAAAAAAAACCACCTCAATATGTCGAAAGGTCGGCAAAAAAGGTGCATGGGTTTTTATTCTTTTAAGGGGTGGAAGACACTATTCACATATAAACACGTATAGTTTATACACCTGAGACCCCTACAGAGATACCAATATATTTATTTTTTTATTTCATATAGCAATGTGTAAATACCCTTGAAATAACCAAAGACCGCCACTTGTATTTATTCCAATCGATATATCTATAGATATATATTGACGCGTGTTTAGCCTTTTTTTTTTCCCCTGTAAATATTATATCCCGGGACAACCCCTCCTCCACATTCAATACCTGTCTCAATTTTCCTTTTTTTTTTTTTTTTTCAATCGACTAAATAAATGTTGAATAGTACACTTACATTGGGTTACAACCCTATTTAACAAAGTGTAATTTTAACAAAAACATTTACAATGTGTAATTTTGCCCAATTTTTTTTTATTATATAAGCCAATGAATATAAAAGACGATCAAGTTTTCGATACATGATTTTTTTTTGACTTTGTTATTATTTATCAACAGGTTGATAAGAAAATAAAAATTAATTTGTTTAAATAAATAATTAATAATTATAAATTTTTATTTATTTTTTTTTCTATTTTTATCATGATTTTATAACTTGATGACGTTAATTTTCTGTAGATATATATTTTAGATAATTTCATTAGAAATTTATAAGGAAATTTTTTCATTCCCTTGGCTTGTCTTGAGAATGACGATGGGATGTGTATAGGGTGCAGGGATCTTGGAAAAAAAGTTAGTTACAAAAAACGAAAGAAACTATGTAGTGAAATGAAGAAAAAAAAAAAATGAATAAATAAATAAATATAAGCAGCGTGATACGAAAGAAATAAGCAGGCAAAGTACATTAAAAATTAATTACTTTGCTGATGGAAACTAGAAGTAGCACTAGATGGCCACTGGCATTGGCTCATCACCTTTTATATTTATATATATACATGCAAACGATATCCTTGTACCATCGAAATCTCACTCCAACGTCAAATAAAAATCTTAGTTAATATAAAAATTTAAAATAAAATTACTAAAAAGTTTTAGCTAAAAAAAATTATAAATTTATTTCTAATTTATATCATTTTATATTTCGAAAAATCAATTTAATTTTTATTTTTAATATATCTGTTAAAATTATATAACAATTATTTGCCATTATTAATTTTTAAATATTTAAATTACAATTTTATTAATGAATATTTTTATTTTCATCTAAAGCCAGAGGGAAATTTTTTAACTATATAAAATTATTGTTGATGATGGTTACTGGACTTATTTTAATATTAGCTTGAATAACCTCAAGGCTGTTGGATAAATAGATAAATAGAATAACCAATTTGGGAAGTTGTTAAAAAGTCCTCTTTTTCCTGCTAGGTAAATTAAGATTAAAAAAAAAAAAACTCGATCAAATTTTTTTTATCTCGTTTTATTTTAATTTTTATCTTAATTCTCGCTCTCAATATTTTCATAATAAAAAAAAAAAAATGAAGAAGAAGGGAATTACTGTGTCGTCCTCTTGACTGAGATACAGTTTGACTTTAAACATCTTGGACCCTGAGACTCAGGGAGTAATTAACTGCTTAACGAAGTAAACAGAAACGCCATCTTGGCACCGGAAAATACAAAAAGAAATAAATATATAAAAAAAAAGTATTTTAAAAACCGGATGGTGTGTTGCTAGGAGTATATAACTACAACTCTGAACCACATCATGACATTTCTTTTTCTTTTTATTCTCATTTACCTCTTTTCACCTTTATCATTTTTTTTTTTTTTTTTTTTCTCCACAATCTCAATTTTGTCGTTTCCTTAACTTTATTTTATTTTTAAACTTTCCCCTTTCTATTTTTTATATTTTCTACAAATCTAAAATTGCCATCGACGGTGAATTTTTTATTTGCAATATTAACGCAATTCGTCACCAAGCACATTTCCCTCAGTAGAAAAAAAAAAAAAAAATGTATATATTTATTCCTCTTTATCTATCACTTTTTACCTTAAATTATTCACACGTATTTACATGATATGTGTGATTATTTTATTTTTCAAAAAGATATTTCATTTGAATCTGTCATGAAAGTGTTAATATCCCTGTCACTTAAGGTCTTTTATAAGAAATTTTTTTTTATTTTTTTTTTTATTTCTGGAGGAGTGAGATCATGGGGTGAATCTCTGCGGGAGATGTATATTCATGGTTGAGTGAAAAATAAAGTGAGAAAAAATAAGAAGAAGGAAGTAAAAGATATGTGAAAAAAAAAAATAAAAGGAAGGTGCTCGCATGATTGTCGGTACATGTATTTATATATTCACATGGATTGAAAGAGGAGCAGACAAAATGCAGTAATCTGTTGTGTATGTGTATATATAAATTGTATATAAAAATGAAAGAAGGGCCCAAGTGTATATATGATGGTGGCATGGGCCCCGCGTGCATATAAAAGTCGAGGGGTCCGGGTCGCACGATCCTGCTTGATCTTTGCGCTCGTGCGATCTCTTGTATATAAAAGCACCTTTCGGACCTACTGTGAGGGAGGGAAATAAAGAGGGACTATCTTCTTTTTCTCAATATATATATAACCACTAAAACCATATGCCACAACAATATACATATAAACACACACACATACAAAACAAGACTTGTAAATCGAGAAATCTTTTTTTATTTTTTTTATTATTACATCTCTTTTGTTTATTTGATTTTTATCAGCTATTGTCTAACATCCTACTTACACATATTATTGGTGTAAATATATTCGACATTTCTATTGCTTATTGAATATTTTTAAACTTAGTATATCGTGTGGTCTTTAGGCTAAACAATAAAAACAATTTTAATATCTTAATTTAATTTAATTTATTTTTTAAATATTATAAATTTTAATTTTAATAACTTAATTTAAATTATTTAAATTTGATTATGTTGTTTATAATGTCAAATTCTCGTGGATATAAATATATATGTGCGATTTGATCAAACTGTTTATATAGTTATAAATCTATCACGATTTAAAGAGTAAAATAAAGAAGATATAAAAAGAAGATCACATGGGAACACAAAGAGAATGCGAGCATATCACTACAATGAAAAAAAAAAAATAAAAAAAAAACCATGATGCAAGTAAGTAAGTCGTGGATCTCTCCCACAATTAGTCTAGATCTATTTTATTCTCTCGAGTTGGAATTTATCGTCCAGCACGCCACGAGATCGAACAAGGAAAAAAATAAAAATAAAGTATAAAAAGAGGAAGAATAAAAGATTGTATATATATGTTATATTTATATATAAATGTATATACAAGTCGATATATTGTACATTATGTTTACAAGCTTGTAAATATTGTACTGACCAAGAATTAAAATTTATCTTATACCAACAACGGTATCACTTTTACTGGACCACGTTTTTCATATTTTTTTAATGTTATTTTATTTATTTATTTATTATTCAACTATTTATTTATTTTACGACATGAAAAAATTATTATTTATATATTTTTTTTCCCATGATTCTATACAAAAACCCTATGAAAATAATTTTTGTATATTTATAAATATTAAAAAAAATATACATCCCCTTTTCTTTTCATTGAAAATCACAGTGGAATAATTTTTAACTATTTTTACCTGAAGCCATAATCAGATATTGAATTAACCCTTTTTACAACCCTTTTATAATATGATATATCATATATTTAAATAGACTCGTTTTTTTTTCATATATATTAGGTGGTATAATAATCAAACAAATAAATAAAACACATTTTATATTATTCAAGTGTAAAGCGAAACATGATTTTTAAATTGAAAATATATCGTGCGATAGTATACTTATTACCCCTTCTTTAAAATGTTTTTTCTCCTTGTTTTCTTCTCTCTAAGCTTCCCCTCACTCATTTTATCTATTTACAACTTCACAATTTCTTATTTCTATACTTTGAAAATTTAATTTTTTATTATTTCGTTCGATTTGCTGATGCACTCCTTGTTGAAACATCACTTTCAATAAATTCGTGACGATAAAAAAATAACGTGACTTTATGATTTAACAATGTGGAATATTTTTTTACTACCCTCAAAAGGTCAGAAAAAAAAATAAATATAAATATAAAATTATCACATTGACTTTTTGATTTGTTTTGTTAATAATTTTTATATTATTTTTTTTTGATAAGAATATTTTTACACCCTTTTAATACTTGTTTTAATTTAAAATTCAAAATTAATATACATGTTTTTTATATTATTTAAAATATAATAGTGAATAATATTTAGTTTGCTTTATTATTTTATACTTTTTTTTTTATTTCGTTTGAGAATTTACATGAATATTGATGTTTCAGCACATTATTCATATACAATTTGTGTGGAAAATATATTTAATATGAAAATATGATACTTTTGAATTTAACTAAGGGGCAAGAGAAAAAACATTGAGAGGAAAAAAAAAGAGTAAGAGGGGTATTTGTAGTAAGAAAATAGGCGTTGGGATTCATCGGGGCAGTGAGTGTGTTCATTAAAAGCAACACTCGATTCTTTTGCTTGAAATTTATGATAACGGTTGAAATTTACAGGGATGAAATGAAGAAAGATACAGATACTGATGAATAAAGATGAAATAACAAAAAAATATATACATGTAAAATAAAATAAATATGAGAATAGAAACGGCAAGAGTGTGTCGTTTATATATATATACATAAAACGACCCTTCTTGAAGAAGGATTTTATTTTATTTTATTTTTTTTTTTTTGTATCCGTGGTAGTGTGGTGTGATATAATTTAATAGCACGCGAGAAACACTGGCTCTTGTCTGTTACCAAGCCTACTTCATTTCTTTTTTTTTTTTCTGTATAAAAATGACGACTTGAAAAATAAAAAAATGAATTAAATGAATTATGAAAAATGAAAAATGATAAATTACAGTAGAAAAAATATAATATTTTTTATTTATTTAAATAGTAAATTAAATTACATTTTTTTCAATTGAAATATTATTTTTATGTTGGAAAATTGTTTTTTTTTTTATTAAAAAATTATTAAATTAGATATTTTATTGATTTAATTGATTTTTTAGTTTTTTATTTATTTATTTTTTTTCTTTTGCATTAAAAGTGAATTATTTATTTTTATTTCATCAAATTGATATCAATGATCTAGTTGAAAGTTGTGTCTGATGTGACGGTAATAAAAAAAAAAATTTATACAAACACACAGAAAATGTTTTTTTATTTTTGTCAAACACATCTCGTTCTTGTATCTCAAGAATTTGTTTTATTTTTTATTTTCCGTTGGTTTATATACTGGACATCACACAGTAATGCCAAGTCAATTTTAATCTTCACTCTTTTTCCTTCTATTTTCTGAGCCAACCCTCTTGTATTTATTTTTTTTTCTTCATCTCAACCCCACAGCCCCAAACTATATATGACAGAACTGATTTCAGCGATCTCTAACGCGACAATCAACACCCATCAGTCCCGCGTTTCGATCAACTTCCAAAAGATACAGAAAAATAAAAAAAATAGTAAAAATAAATATCAAAGGAATGAAAAAACAAAGAACAAAAAAATAAATATAAAAAAAAAAAATATCATCATCCCCTAACAAAAATACTCTGAATAGATTCATCGAAGGAAACACATATTTTTCATTTTTATTCTTCCGCTATTTTGTATTACCCATCTAATATCTCTATAAAGATATAATACCACAGATAATATTCAAAATTTTTTTTTTTTGTCTTCATCATTTCTTATATGCAAAAAAAAAAAAAGATTATTAGCCATTGCTAACGTTAAAAAAATTCCAAAATAAAAACAAAAAAAACTCTCAATGTCTTACTCATACCCCCCGAGTTATTCTGCATAATATATTAAAAAAAAAAAACGTAAGAAGGGGGTCACGAATCCTTAAAATCACGAGTCCAAAAAAAAAAGCCTTTTTACAGTATATATATGCAAAATAAAAATCCCTCACACAGCCTCCTCATAACCCTGAAAATCCACGTCTACTCTTTCTCTGATCTCAACTATCTTTCTCTTCACAGATCCTACCCTCGAAGAAAAAACCTCTTCCACCCTCAAAACCTCACTCTAATCTTCATCTTCTTTTCCCTTGTTCTTGAGTTCAGACATCCTATTTTTTTTTTTTTTTTTGTCCAATCGAGGGTGCACGAGGGAAATATTCGTAAGAATTAAAGCGTTGGGAATTAACATTCCACGTGAAGGTGAAGTGAAAGAGAGAGAGAGAGAGAGAACGTAATAAAAATAAAAAAAATTGGGAGAAAGAGGAGAGATGTATACCTCCCATCTTACCAAGCCTTATTTTTCTCCTCTTGCCCCCGCAGGCAAACGATTGGGCTCTGCGTACGTAGCACCCTTACAAAACAACGGGAGCATTACCACCCATACTACTTATTTCTCTATACAATACTCGTTCGTTCGTTTCGTTCGTTTTCTCGTCGCCGATTTTAAAGACCCCTTCTTCTTTTATATGTATGTATATATATGAGCTAGACAGAGACAGAAATAACAACGACTACGACGACGACGACGTCGACGCAAAACTCTTCGAAAGGACTATGGCCCGGGGTGAAGGATGTGGAATGAGAAAATTCCTAGGGTAAAATTTTGCTTCGCGTTGTGGATGAAAAAGGGGGTAAGAGAAAAAGGGAGAAAAAGAGGGGGGCTGTCTTATTCTTTCCACTCATTAAGGCGGATCGATGTGGCCGTATATACGGATGCGGTGTATATATAGTTTGATGTACTTGGATGAAAGGAGAAAGCTTTTGACAAAGTTGAGAAAGGTTTTATATATATATTCATGTATATTTATTTTTATAATTTTTTTTTTTTTTTTTTTTTCGGTACTGGTCCTTAGGATTTTGTTGCAAGTTGAAGGATGACGATGGGGTTGAATGACTTGGTGGAGAGGGATGAAATATATGTATATATTTATTTTATTTATTTTTTTTATTTATCTCTAAAAGTGTCATGGGTTCGTAAATATGTAAGATTTTTTTTTTTAAATTTTAATTTTCGAAAGTTTATTTGATCTTTGGAGAGAGATTTTCTTTTTTTTTTTATTTGTGGTTGTTATTTTTTGGAGGAGTTTTTAAAGGGTGCATTGGTGAGTGAAAGGGTTTTGACTTGAGTGGTTTTTTAACTGAGAATATAATCGACAATGCCTACGGCTAAATTGATACCAATCATGCACCAGAATTGATTGAAATTTTTTATTTTAATTTTCCGTTTTTATTATTTTTTAGTTTGTTGTTTAGTTTTTTTTTTAACTGGTGGAATACTTGGGATATATATTTACGATATAGAGGTAAAGATGTGGGTCCAATTATATATTGTTTTAAAATATAAATATTCGTCTGGTTCATTTTATTTTTTTTTTTATATAACTTGCTTTGATTTAATTTTCTTTTGACCTTTGTGTGTATATCGTTTATTAATTATTTTATTTGTCTGAAAATTATCAACTTTCAATCAATTTTTATTCAAATTTTCTTTAGTTACAATAATTTATTTTTAAAATTTTACATTCGTTAGATGATTTGATTGAATTTTAACAATCTTTTGATGTTTCGATATCAATTTTTTTATCGTTAATAGCATTGTGTATATTTATTGAGGCTATCAAGAATTAATTATATTTATTATATTCAATCAAAAACAAAATAAAATTAAATAAAAAATATATTGAAAGATAAAACAAAGATGGTTTTTATAAAGCCACATATATATTTAGTAAAGGTTAAGTTGATATTTAAGGTTTGTGTATGTATCTGGCAGGCAGGTGGGTGTGATGAGGGTTTATAAGACGAGAGTAAGAGAGACCCTAGGTAAAGGGGATGAACAACCACGTGGCAGCGCACGTGGTAATTCCTCACCCCTTTTTCTCCTCACAAACCATCCCTCCAATTTTATCTTGCAACCCCTGTATTATTTTAAGCGCTGGCGTCGTCATCAGCTGACCGACACTGGACTCAACACTACCACCTCAATTTTTTTTATTATTTTTTTTCTTTATTCAGTATATATATAACTGCTTCTCTTTCCACTATTTTCAATTCTTTACCATTCAGCTATACTATTTTTCTCGACCACGTGCTTTACAAACTTTACGAATTTTTTTTTGACAAGTAATTGAATAAAAATATATATCAATTTTATTTTTTTATACTTTTAAATTGTTTATATTTTAGAATATTAAATAGACAATTTTAAATGTATTTTTTTTTTTTTTTTTGTTCATTTAAATTATTTTATTTCTTTTTTTTTTAACTGTAAATGTCAAAGTAGCTCAAGTTGGACGTTATTCGTAAACTGGAAATATTTGACGAGGCTAAAAAATAAAGTAACCCTTACCCTACATATTTTTTTTTACATTATTTTTTCTTCTTCAGGCTAAAAAAAAAACGAGAGAAATATGCATACAACGTTTATATTTATTTGTACATATATTTAAAACTCGTATGCTTATTCCAAATAATTCTTTTTCTTTTTTCAACGCATTCAAAAATTTCTTTCTCACTCATCAACCCTCTCAAAATTTTATCCCTCAGCTTGAATTATACATCTATATATTCTTGATATTACAAAGTTTTAAACGTAACGTATGTGTGTCGTATCCATCAGTCAAATTATGCAAGGCAGACGACGTTTACTTCAAACTTGACTCTTTCTCTAGAAATAAATATAAAAAAAAAAAAAAAAAAATTTCAAACTAACAACACAAGTTGACAGCAAAATAACTCAAGAAAAAAAAAAAAACCTAAATAAATTCCACAATCTCAACTGTGCGGAAAAATATAAATCATATATAATAAATTGAGATGAAAAGTTTGTATATGTTTCTGTCATTTTAAAATAACAAATAAAAAAACATTTTTTTTTTTTCAAAATAAAATAACCAATAATAACAGGATAAAAAATATATAAAATAGATAAAAAAAAATTTTTTTTTCTTAAATTTTAATAAACTGTATTTGATAGTAAAAAAAACCACGCCCTCAGTGAGTACCGATTTAAACTTATATACACCCTTCTGTCCTCTGTTGCATTTGCTTTTATCACCCCCTTTTTTTTCCCACCCTACTACCCCCTGTCACTATTCGTGTGTATATGTAGATAGATTGTGTTGAGCCTGCCGTCGTCGTCGTCGTTGTTGCTTTTCTCAACCCGTCGTCCTGCCCACCCCTAATGACGCAAGTAAAACAAAACAAAGAAACCTTTTTTATATATATATGTATAAACTGTCGTTGTCATCATCGTCGTTGTTGTTGTCGTCGACGACAACATCGTGTGCTCCTTCGTGTGGCCCAGAGGTATGATGAGTAAAAAAAAAAAATAAATAAAAAGAATCAAGAAATGTTTAAGAAATATAAAGTAAGAAAAGTATAAACACCAAGAGACTTTTCTATATCAACTATATATATATACAAAATTAAAAAAAAAAAAAAAAAAAAAACGCGACCAGTACGTACACCTCATACCTATTTAACCATTCCCATCACAACCCCCTGAGTCTTTTCTTAACCCCCCTTATATAAAATTTCTCTCTGCTTTTACTTTGCTCACTCACATGCGCGCAAATGAAATCGATTAAAATGCTGGGCGCAACTTCTGTGCACTACCACCACCTCTTTTCTTTACCTCTTCAATCTTTCTTTCTTTCTTTCTCTTTTTCTTATTCTTACTCATTTTCCTTTTTGCTTATTTGGTACTATATATGTATATATACCACCCTCAATCCTCAACCTTTTCATCCAACTGACTTGGCCCCGTCAGAGACTCTTAGTCGTCTATAAGAAAGCAACGAGAAAAACCCTTACGTGCCTCACCAATCCTTTCCAACATGCATACACATTTATTTATTTATTTATACTGTATATGTAGTTATGCGGTACTTTTAGATTGTTGGATTGTGCTGTGGTGATTACCAAGTTACTTTAAATCTGTCAAATATATATAGAGGTATATTTTTTGGCATGCTTTTGAGGGTTGAATAACAAAAAATATATATAAAATTCATATACTTTATTTAATTTTTTATTTATTTATTTATTGATTTTATTTTTTTTTTTTTTGTCATAAAGTTTTTATTAATATAAGTAGGAATTTTAAATTAAGGGCTTTGAAAATTTATATAAAATATTTGTCAATAGATTCTTTTTTTTGAATTTAATATTATAAAATTTTTTTATAATGAATTGATTAAGAGCACGTATTTTGATGTTAATTAGAAACTTTGTATGTTGTTAATTAGGGTATTCAGAATATTGACAATTGAGGAATTTATTTATTAAGAAATTTATCGTGGTTTTTGTTATAAAAAAATTGTTTAAAATAGTTACGTTACTTTAAAAGTTGTATATTATTTTTTTAAATACTTTTTTTAGTTTCAAAAAAAATTTTTGGAGAAGCTTTTTACGAGCTATATTGAATAATAAAGATTAAAAAAATTTTTTTTTGTCAGTTAGTTAGTAAATGATTCAATGATAGTAAATTTTAGTTGATAAAAACAGTCACCCACATATCATCCCTTAAAATCTCATTTTTCTATATTTAAATTTTCTTCTATTTATAATTTTTATTTTCCATTTTCCTATAGTCTATTATTATTCACGTGAAATATTTTATTTTTTTTGCTTTAATATTTATTTTCTTCTTTGTCTTATTTTTCAGTTAAACCAACCCTTTTTTCTTCCCCTTTTTCAAGATCTACCAATCTCCTCAACAACCCCCTTTTTATATCTACCTATATATATACGTAACTGTCTTTTGCCTCGCGCAACTCTTTCCCCATTCTTAACAATCCTTTTTCTTCATTTCTCTTATTTTCTTATATTCTACTTATTATTATTATTTTTCTTCTTCTTCTTTTTCTTATATACTTGTTCGTTTTGCCGCGGGCAGTCTCACTCGAATTTTCCCTTACTTTTCCAATATATATATATAAAATTTTTAGACTCACTAAGATTTTACGTTAGCATTCATTTAAAAAGCCTCAGGTTTTACCCTTATATTTTAGCTGCATGAATTCACCCCTATCCTAAATCTTTATCCCTTAAAATAAGAAAAAAAAAAAATTAACAAATAATTAAAATAAAAGAACATCGTTAAATAAAATGAATTTAAAGAAAAAAAAAAAAAAATCAAACAAATTATAATTCCCATAATGATAATTTAAATATTTTTTATCATGTAAGGTATTTTTTAAATTTTTTTAATCATCAAATCAATAATTATTAATATAAAAATTATTAAAAAATTCCAATTCTTTTAGAAATAAAAAAAAAAAATGTTTTATTTGTTGGTTTTTATATGATAAAATTCTTTCAATTGTTTTAAAGAATTTTATTTATCGATAGAAAAATAAATTAAAAATGAAAAAAAATTTTTTTAAGTGTATAATAATGTTAAAAGTATATAGATGTGTGTGTATGGGTGCGTTAAGATCGAGGGGGTATGAGTAACGGGGTATAGCTAAGACGCCAGGGCTTCCAAGTAATTATAAAATGCAATCAATACTTTACATATTTTTCACGCAGCCTCCAAGGGGCGGCGTCGGGACGCTCATATATACACATTTATATGTGTACAGTTAAGAGAGAAAGAGTCCACCCCTAGTCTTTTTTATTTTTACCCTCTTTCTTACCCTCCGATATACACCATCCATATATATATATATTTAAGGTATATGGCAACCCTCGCGATGTAATTCCTCGGGTAGAAAAAGAGAAGTCGAAGGGCGGAAAAACGAAGAAAAAGTAATAATAATAATCAAAAAAAAAAAAAATATATTATATAAATGAGAAAAAAAGGTAGAAAAAAAATACACATACACTATTTTCTTTAGATGCATAAGAGAGAGTAAAAAATGGGGGAGAGATAAAAAGTAGTTAAGAAAATTTTTCTATTAAAAAATCTTAACATATATATTGAAATTTTTTGTTTTTTTTTTTTCAAATTGATATTGAATTTTTTTTATAATTTTGATTAATTAATCAATTATGCAAATGATAATTAATTAATAAAAAATTTTTAATAAAATTAAAAGAAAAAATATGTATATAAAGTTAATTATTATAATTTTTTTTTTCGACGCAATCAAAGAAATTATTTTTCATAAATTTATAATTAATGATTTTAAAATTGTATTTATGGATTTAATATAAATTTACGTATCATTTCATTGGTACTTGATTAATGTCCTAAGATTTTTTTTTTTTTAATTTTTTTTCAAAGACTCGTGCGAAACCCTTGGGTGGTTTGTATACATCTAGACACACTGAGTCAAAGAGAGTTAAGAAAAAAAAAAAATGTTCATACATTCACCTACAGCAGAAAAAACGTCGAAAGTATAAGTACTGAGAGTGAGCGTCGTTCAAGGGTTGGTGACTGTAGACGGCTGATATATCAAAGAAAGACAGAAAAATGAGGAGAAGAAAAAACAGAGAAAAAGTCGAAAAAAAAAAAAAGCTGGGCATAGGGTAGTTGGTTGGTCTTAGAGGGTAGAAAATAAGAGTGAGAATGAAGAAGAAAAGTGCGGGCAAAGCAGGTCTGTATTTGAGGGGTTGTTGGACAAAGAAAGAGGGATGATAAAGAGAAAAGATGTTGAGAAAGGAGAGGCAGCAAAGGGACGCGGCCAGATTTTAACGATTCCACTGCCGCGGAGTCTTAAGAGAAAGAATGGCGTGGAGAGAGAGTTTTTTGAGGGTAGAAGGGTGGTGAAATGAGTAGAGGTTTTTTTTTTTTTTATTTTATTTCTTCTTAAAAGAAGGGGGTGAATAGTGAGTGTGTAGTATATAGTCGTCGTTGGGCAACGATGATGAAAGAAAGAGTAGGATAAATGTATACATTGAGGAGTGAGTTGAGGAGAAAATGAGGAAGAAAGTCAAAACGAAGGGTGAGTGAAGACGTGAAATGAAGAAATTCTATCTACATTTCCAACCCTTCATGCAACGTCTTACCCATTTTTTTTTTTCCTTTACTTTTTAACCCCTTTACTTGTACTTTATCTTTTTCTATTTCGTTATCCTTCTTGTTTATTTTTCTATACTTCTTCTTCTTCGTTTTCTTTATCATTTCCTCAGCATTTACCTCTTTTTTTTTTCTATTTTACATTTCTATCCTTTATATTTCTTAGCTATATCTTTCTTTCATCAGTCCCTGGCTAGCTTTGCAAAAACCACCCTTACTGAGACAATACCCAACCCTATCTTTTTCTATTCATTTTTATCCTTTTCTAATATATATATATACATAGAGCACGTCTTCTTTCTTTTAAACTACCCCCTAGCTAGCGCTGGTTATTCGCGATCTTTGCGCACCCCTTTTTTTAACCAGCATCACCATACAACTACTAACATCTTTTTATATATATATCTTTTACTATCTATACTTACAAAAATAATAATCAGAATGATAATAATAACAACGAAAAAAAAAGAATGCCTGATTTTACATGAGAAAATTATTTTTTAAATATTTTTCCATACAGATTATTTTCAAAATTCTTTTTCGATTTTTTTTTTTCTACAAGTGATATATATTTTTCAATTTATAGTATTTCAATTTCAAAACTTATTTAGAGTTGGATTACAAAATTGTAATACAATATATCCAATAAAAAAAATAGAAAAATATATTTAAAATTATTTTTATATTAATATTTAAATTACCAGTTTATAATTTAAAATTTATAATTAAATAAACAATAAAGCTATTAAAAAATTCCACACATAAAAATGATTTTTTTATTTCATTTTAAAAAGCATAAGTAAAAAAAAGAATATATAAAACGAAAAGCTGGGATTTCGATGAAGAGGTGTATGAGAGTATGAAGAGAGTTTGCAAGTAAAGAGGACACTGTAACAAACAATAGAAAAATAAAAAAATAAAAAAACGGTAGTAGTCTCAACGGACAATAGCTTGTGTGGAACAAACACATCTTATATACTTGTATTTCATAAAAAGAGTCCGGAGGTCCTTGGAGGTGCTCCTTTGCGTTTTTTTTTTACTTACAAATATATATATATACATATTACATGTGTATTTATCATCTCTCTCATAAACTGACATTATCTTTCTCTCCTTTTATAAAAATAAAAAAATAAAAAAAGCCCTCGGTAAAAATTCCCCTTGAATCTTCAATCCTCGAGACTCCTGACTCCTTTAAAACGTCGACGTCGACAACGACATATATAAAAAAAATACTCATATACTTTTCATCACATCTATACCACCTTTTACACGCACTCATATATATATTTAACGTATATCAGAGATTTCACATATTTACATTGTGGTATAAGGTATATCGCGAGACGCGACACAAGATCCGATCAGTTGATCGTACTTGCCGCACACACACCAGAGGTAAATTTCATACAACCACCCCTCAGACCACTATATAACGAGGTAGCAAATCGAATTTAACCCTCGGCACACGATCAATCGTATTATCATGCACTTTCATCGCTACTATATATACCTATGAATTTTTTTTTTATTCTTTTTTTCATTTTTATTTTTATTTGATTTGATTTTTTTATTTTTTTTTTAATACTTACACCCTTGAGTAATATTTTTATACATTGTTTTTTCACTTGGATGCGATTTTTATCTTTAATAATTTTCAATTTTATATGCAGTATTAAAATTTTTTTTTTACTTATTTTTATCTTGAATTTTTAAAGATTCATTTTTAAGCGAGTTTTTTATTTTATTTATTTATTTTATTTAGAGTATAATTTTAAATTTTTTGTTTTGTATATTGATTTAATTTTTTATAAATGCATTTTTTTTTGGTCTTTAGTCTGCATTGAATATTTTTTTATGGGTGAGTTGTAGGTTAATGATTCGGGGTTTGAATTGAAGAGAAAGAAGCAAAAAAAAAATGGTTTAATTTGTGGGGAGACGTATATTTATTTAAATCTTTTATACCAACACTCATTTTGAAACTCAATTTTTTATAAATACGTTATTCTTCATAATGCGAATGATTAAAATCTGGCGATAAAAAAAAATTTAGCCATATGCCTATAGATTGAAATAAAAGCAATAACGTATTTTTTTTTTTTCTACGTTTTTAATTTTTTTTATTTTATTGTTATACTATTTTTTATATTTTTTTCTATTTAAATTTTTTTTTTCTTTATTGTCTCGAAGAATAGAATGACACTAGTGGATATCTTGTTCGTTGTAAGGATACTTACACCACTCAACATAGTCTTTTGACGCTTATTCAAAGTTTTATTGGGCTTAAAAATTTTTAGAATAAAATGTTTTTTTTTCATCACATAAAAATAAGTCAAAAAAAAAAAATATATATACTGTTGAAAATAAAACAAGTAGGTTCTAGTTAACAAGTTGAAAGTTTAAAAAAAAAAAACAACAATTATTTTTATTTATATAAGTATATTTTTGTTTGAAAAAAAAAAAAAAATGAAACAAACTCGTACAAACGCATATACAGAATCAAAAAACTTTTTCCCAATCGAGTAAATAAAAGCAAAACTCAAGACAAGCTTTTTTATATATTTCTAAGGTTTTTATTTTTTTTATTTTTCAACCCCTCATGGTGATAGATAAGACCCACGAGACAAGCACACAAGTTCGTTTTAACTAAAACCAAAAGAAAGATAATGAGTGGTGCCACCAAGCACAGGCCTATTTTTAAATTTTTTTTTTTTTTATATTTTTTTCATTCTCTTCTCCCTAAATTTCTCAAACGATAACCATCACACGCATACAAACCCTAAAAACAATCTCATCTAAAATAAAATTTAAAATCTTTAAAATTAAAAATTCAACCATTTAAATAAAAATTTTCAAAAAAAAAAAAAAAACTAGAAAAATTCTCCAACAAGCCTCTCAATCACATGTGTACCAAAAAAAAAATCCTCCAACCCCCTGTTACGAATAAAATATAAATAATAATAATTAAAATAAAACCCTGTAAAATAAGTTGAACAAAAAAAAATTTTAAAAAAAATAATAAAAAAAACTACGAAAGCAGCAGAAAAAAAAAAAAGTTTTTTTTTTCGGATGCGTGCATTAATTCCACCCCTTGATATGTCTCTCTTTTTAAAATATAATTTCTTTTTTTCTCTCATTGAGCCTAGTAGTTTTTTTATTTTATTTTATTTTTCTTCTTATTTTTGGCTCAAGACTCATCAACGCACGCGGTCTTTACCCATCAACTTGCAATCCAAGAGGGTTCCTTCTTCCTATCTTTTACCTCCCGTCAATTTTGCAAATATATATATCACAAAGTCACATGGAAAAGTACTTTTTACCCATTATACACACACACACACTAATATATAAAATAATAAATATATACATACAAATAAAAATACAATATCAACATTGTAAATTTTCCATATATTTACATTTATAAATATGTGTGTGTGTGTGTGTGTGTATTTTAAGAAAACGTGACACAACTGATATTTGTCTCTTTTCTTAACCCCCTCTTCATTTTATTCATTCGATATACTAAAAATACATATACCCCCATTGCACCCATCAACCCTCATTTTACAATCACCTTCTTTTTCGTTTTTTCTGCATTTTTTTTTTCTATTTTGTCCTTCCATCATCAACCACCACCACCACCACCACCACCACCCTCATGCTACTCTTCCACTTCAGCCATCTCTCTCTCTCTCTTACTAACTTACCACTACTATTTAACTTTTGATTTTTTTTATTTTAATTTTTTTTCAAACTTTTGTACAGTCTATCTACATCTTGGCATTCTCATTCGGCTTTTTTTTTTTCGTTGTTTTTATTATATATATTATTTTTTGTAGTCTTGTGAATTTTGTACGTGCTTGTAACATTGAACGCGATAAAATTTTAGTATGTATATATATTTTTAAAACACATGAATATTATGTATGTGTGTATATATGAATGATAGGTGAAATGAGAGGAAAGGGGGTAGAGGTAGAGAAAAAGGGTGAATGAGAAAAAGGGTGGATTGCTTATACCACCCTTAAGTCTACTGACGCTCACGATCCATAATTATCGCCCAACGTTAGTTGAACACATTCACATTTGTATATATATTATCGTTTGCCAACTTTCTTCTTCACATTTTGGCATGCACACGCAACTTCTATACTTATTATACTTGTATGATTTTAATATATATATATTTGTGTTATTAAAATATGGTTTATAAATGTTTGTGTGTATCTTTGTATTTTAACTTACTTACTTGCTTTATACTTTGTTAACCATGGCAACATTTTACATAGACATTTATATTATTATTTTTTTTTTTTTACCTTATTTTAATCATGTGTGTATGTGTGTGTATATTTAAAAGCCTTCATTTAACTTAATTTTGTATAATTTTAATTGTACGAAATAAAATAATTTCATTAATTTAAATTTCAAAAAAAAAAACAAAAAATTTCTGTTGGATTATAAATTTTTATTTTATTTGTTTATTTAATTAATTTTTTAGAATTGATATCATCTGTTTTTCAAAAAAGATTTATTTTAATTTATCATTGTTGTTATTTGAACAAAAAAAAATGTGTGAATTAATTTTTGAAAACTTATTGTTTTTTTTTTTTACAAGGGGACAATTTTTTTCTTTTCTATTATTTTATTTTAAACAATTTAAAGTTAAATTTTTCATAACAGCTGGGATTGGTAAAAGGTTACCTTTTGATAATTTGAAAGGTAAATTAAGGATCCAATCTATTGACATGCTAATAAGCTATTCATAGTTAATTTTATATTTTTTTTTTTTAAATATATAATTATATATTTTAAAATATTTAAATGTAAATCAGCCTGATGGGAATATTTTATAATTTTTTAAGTTGTTATATGTTTGTTTATTATTTATTTATTTTTTACAAAGTTTATAAGTATTATTTTAAATTGTCTATTTAATTTAGTCAATGTTAAAATTTTTTGCACAAATGTAAGCTGCAAATTATGATTGTAAAAAATCATAAAATTAATCCAAATATTTTCCAGCTTTGTTAGGAAAAATAATCGTCATTTTTTTCATCAATTTTAATTTCATTAAATATTATTATTTCTAATTTTTTTGTTTTTCTATTTTAAGGGTGTGAAAACTTGCGGCAAAATATTGAAGATACATCTGCTAAAAGCCAAGGTAAGATTGATTAAAAAAACAAATATATATATACTTAAATATATGCTTATGTACGATCCGCTTCGTTTCGCTCGAGTGTCGATTCACAACACGAAATAACTATCGAGATCTCCCTTTCTTGTCCGCGAACTTCTCACAGTACCTTTCGTGTTTTATCCTATTTCTTTTTTTTTTTATCATTTTTTTTTTCATTATTTTTATTTCCATTCTTTTCCTCTTCTTTATTCTTTCTACTTTTATCTTATATTTTTTTCTTTACTTACACTATATATATTTATTTTATTTTTTTTTTCTTTTTCTCGTCAATCGAGTTTAAGTTCCATCGAGTGTGAATCGGCACCCACGACTGTGACGAAATTGCCCAGGTTTTGATACCTCATTCAGCAATAATGGCAAACGTGAGAATTAAAAATAAAATAAAAAAAAAAAATTTAGTTTTTTACTCTTAAACTGAAAAATTAGCCTGAGAAAATTCTTCAGCATCATCAATTTGTTTTTTTAATTTTTTAGTACTCTCATTTTGTCATCCAAGTATTTGAATTTGAAGTTTTTTTTTTTGTATTTTTTTCATAATATATGTTAAGATATATTGATTGTCAAAGTGACTCAGCTGATTGTTGATCATGCACACATGAAAAATAAAAGAAATAAAAAAAAAAGTTGCACCCCATTGTGAGACACGAACTAATTAATTCACAATGGGGTATCCCCCACCCCATGAATTAATGCAAAAGTGAGAAAGAAACATTAAACAATAAAATAGAAAAAAATAAAAATAATAAAAAATTCAGAAGCAAACTCGACATCATTTGCACATAACATACCAACTTTTCATCGATTTCATTTTTTTGTTCTACACACATTACAATCTACATATATATATATTCTTTAGTCTTGGCATCAACAAAAAAAAAACATGTGGGCCTAATCCGAGCCGAATCACATGCGACAGCATTGAGACAATACACAAGAAAAAAAAATATATATATTTTAAATACAAGACAAAAAAAAAAAGAGAGGTGAAAGAACATAGTGGGGTTGAATGATAAAATAAGGGATGAAATTTAGAAAAAAAAAAAAATTAAATAAATAAATATGGCGTACGTGTTAGTTAAGGGTACAGATCACCGGGGGAATTATTTTTAACAAAAAAAAATTCGTCACATATCCCGCGGCTTTCTTAATTATCATCACGAAAAAAAAAAAACTTATACATATATCAAAAAAAATTCAGTACAGTAAATAAGTAAAAAAATAAGAAAAATAGCACGTCTTGGTTGGGGGGCAGCAGGCGGGGGGGTCGTAGAAGATGAATAAAAAAGTTCAAGAAGTAAAAAGGGTATAGAGAAGAGAAGGAGAGACAGGGTGTCTACAGAGGGAGAGTTAAGGAAGAAAATAAAAAAATAAATAAATAAATAAGATAAAAAAAAAAAGGAAATTTAAAAAAAGGATGGAGAACGCGCGTCGACGCCACAGTGGTGGCAGAATATAGAAAAACCCCAACACACAAATTTACATTTACATAAAATACATATGTATTAAACATATACATATATGCTAAGATGATGATGAGAAGAAGTAAATGGGGTAAGAAAAGAAGAGGGGGGTTGAAGGGGGCAATAGGAAGGGTGAACAGGAAAATAAAGAAAAAGAGGAAAAAAAGAGGGAGTCAGTGGATAGGGAAAAGAAAAAGGATAAGAATAAGAAAATAAATAAAAAAAAAAAAAAAAAGGAGGAAAAGAAGAAGGAAAAGCGTTGGAGTTTGTTATATACGCGCGGGGTAAAGAGATTGGACATTTTACTGGGGGTTATTTCGTTGCCATAAGAAAAGTTAGTTGAACAAGGATAAATATATTTTTGTATATATTAGTAAAAATGAGATAAAAGATAGTGCGAAGAAACGGCCAACGATGATGTTATATATATATATATATATTGGATATATAAGGGGGGAACCAGCGGCGTTTCTTACTCCGCCCAGCATCCAAGATGGCGTTGGCACTGGATATATCCGTTTTTTTTTTTTTTTTATTTTTCCCCATTATTATTATATTTCTCTTCTTTTTTTTTTAATACTCCCCCTTCTTTTATTTTATACCCCCCTTGGACCACCCCCTTATCACCCTTCTCTTATTTGCCCTTAGTATATCGTTCTTATTTTATAACCCTCCCTCTCCCTCTTATTCTTATTACCCCCCTTATTTTACTAACCGCCCTCATGTCATTAAAATCAATAATTAACTAGAAGAAAAATATTTTGTACAGAAAATAATATATGAAAAAAATTTATATCGCCATTTTTACGATTTTTTTATATTGAAAATGATTATTTTCTTGTTTTTGAGAAAATTCATTGGCTTATTATGATGTAGTTTTTTAGTTTTTGAATTTTTTTTATATTGTTTTTAATATGGAAAAAATTTTTTTAAATGTTTCGTTTTTTTGTGTTTATGATGATGTGATGATGATGATGATGTTGAGAGGGTTTCGGATATTTTACCTGAGCATTGTTGATAATTATTCAAGGGGTTTTATAAGTGGGGGGTTTTTTTATATTTTGGGGTAGTGGAAAATGGGGTGGTTTGTTAGTTGGTACCAACGGGCACATTTGAAATATGTATTCGTTTGGAGTATGTTGTTGCTTTTGATAGTTATTTTTTATTTTAATATTTATTTTTGGGCGGAAATTTTTGTTATGTTAGTTTGATTGTTGTGATTTTATTTATTTTCTTTTTTTTTTTGATATGATAGTTTGATTTATTGAAATGATATTGATGACTGTAATTTTTAGAGGGGTTTTTTGAGTGATGTTTGTGATGAATAAATGTTGGATTTATTGTGAAGGATGAATTACTTTGATGGATTATTAAATTTGTATTGTTGGTTATTTACCTATTTTGGAAATAACTGTTTATAATTTTTATTATATTTTGTGTTAATTATTATATGAAATTTGTGTAAAAAGAATTAAATAAAATATTAAAAATATACAAGTTTTAAAATAAGAAATTTTGGAAAAAAAATATACCTACTGCATAATTCATGGAAATTGGAAAATGAAATTTACCGTTAATTCCAATGAAAAAATGTTTTCTAAAGTAAAAAAAAAAAAAAAAAAGAAACATTTTTCTTGGCGTTTGTCCTTGAATTTTCACCGCCATGTTCTCGGACAAAAAAAATAAAATAATCATAAAAATTTATGGCCAGTGCACTTACATAGAACTAACGAAAAGAAAGTTAAGAAATAACGGTAAATATTACTTTTTTTTTTTTACCTGAGTTTTCCTCAAATTTCCAAAGATTAGCAGAGAAAAAAATTTAAAATAAAGAAACTTCTGTGTATTGACAGACACACAATTTATTGATGGTTACTCTTGACCTCAACTTGTCGGTCACTATATTGATTTTCCACTTTCCACTAAATTTTTCCAAGAAAAAAAAAAGCTAAAACATAAAAATAAAATAAAGAAAAATACTTTTTTTTCTATCCTCAATTTTAGTAAATAATATATAAAAGTAGTAAAAATTAAAATTATCAGTATGACCTTGAGCTTTTCAGACGCAATAAACTGTCATCTCCAAAGAGTCTATCTATCTATTTTTCCCAGGGTTAAAAAAAATTAAATATTTAGTTTTTTTTATTCGATTTCACATCAGGTAAATGTTCCCATGTAAAATAATGATAAATAAATCTACCTGAGCAAGTCAAATTTAAATAATTCATATAAAAAAATGATGCTAATAAAACGGTCCTCTTAGAAATTTATAAGCTAACGAAATTTTAATAAATAAATATACAAATTTGTAGAATTTGCAAAAATTCAATCCTCCAAACATGTGTTTTTTGTCTCTTTCCTCATATGTCATCTTGTACGTGACGAAAAATAAAAAAAAAAAATATTTAACACCTTAAAATTCAAGCTGTGCTTTTTTTTTCTTTTTACTTAGTAGATCAAAAGTTAAAAATCGTCAAAACAATAAAAATCCATACGTTTTTTTTTTTCTTTAATCTTGCCGCATATGTAGTGACGAAAAAAATATCAAGACAACGAGGGGACACCAGGGGGCAGGGGTCCAAAGAAAGCCATTTCACAGGTTTCAGACAGGTGTATATACCTACCCTATTGTTATCCTATCTCTCGAAAAAAAAACATACACATTAACACATTGACATAAACTTAAAAAAAAAAAAAACATATATGTAGTAACAAAATATTCAATAACTAATTTTGTATCTCAGGTATATATGTTAAAAAGAAAAAAAAAAAAAAAAAAGGCGGAAAAAAACAATAGCATAAAAGAAACAATGGAAAATTGTGAAAAATTTTTACCGCCGGATATAGAGAGACATTTTTCGCCATCAAAAATGGCCGATGAAATATTGCCACTTTTTCTTTTACTCTTAGAAGAAACATGTAACATGTAAAAAGTTTTTTTTTTTATAATATTTTTTTCTATTTATTTTATTTTCTAAAATTTATTTGTTTATACCCAAAATTTTTACGCATAATATTTTTCAAAATAGTGATAAAAGAAAATAGGAAAACACATAAAATTTAAAACATCATTCAAAGTGGTTCTTGAGTACCGAAGAAAATTGACATGTTATTTATTTATTCTATTATTTGTAAATTCAAGGTTTTTTTTTCCATTATTACATAACGAAAATATTTTTCTCCTTAAATTTCGTTGGATTTTACTATTACCCCAAGTTATTGTGAATATTTTTTTTTCGTTTTTTTATTCTTAGGCTATTAAATAATTTTAAAAAAAAATTTTTTAAATATTAAAATAAAAGCTATGAAATTTACTTTTTACTCCAAAATATTTTCAGTCAAAAATAGCTCAAAAATTCAACAATTTTTATGTTAAAAAAACTTCAAATCAAATCAAATAAAAATTGATAAATCAACATATCAAAAATTATATTAAAAATTAATTAGAATTTTTTAAAACCCTAAAGTTTAAATTAAATATTCAAAATAAATATAATTTTTCATCTTGAATTTTCACAGAGCTAAAATAAAATATAAACATATTGAAAATTGACGTGTGTAAATAAATATTATCGATAGAAGGGGGAATAAATAAAAATATAAAATGATGCTGTAAAAAAATAAGGAGAGGGTGGGTCCAGTGGGCTGGTACCCATAGGTTGGAAGTGGCCAAAGAGGTGGGTCTGTCTCTCATTCATTCTCTCACTCGATCAACAATATTCATCTCTTTCACTCGTACACTTTCATTTTGCTATCCACTGGTCGAGTCACGGGAAAACTTGTGTTGTTCTTGAGGGCAGTCACAACGCGACCGCTCAACGAGCTAGCCGCGCATTATTTTTCATATATATACATAAAATAATATATATCAATATATATTTTTTAATTTTTTCATATGTTTATTTTATTATTTAAATATAACAAAATTTGAAAAAAAAAAAAAAACATATTACAATGTGTGTTCAAAAATTCATTAATGTGAAAAATTATTAATATTTATTTGTGATATGGATTAATAATATATTGTGTTGAAAAATTTAAAAGGAAACAAAATAAAATGTGAATTTAATATAAATATATTAAATAATTGTGCAATATATACAAGTGAATTAATGGATAACCATGATTGATTTATTTAAACAATAAAAACAAGATAATTGGATAATAATATTTATTGATGATTTCTGTTAATGACATTCAGCATAATTTTTTTGTTATTATATGATTTTATTTATTTATTTTTTATTTATTTTATTATGATGGATTTGACACATGGATACTGATGGAACCAGTAGGGGGGTAGGGGGCCTGTGTAAATAATTAAATAGTATTACGTGTCAAACTATTTAATACGTGTTGATATAGATAATTTATCTATTTTTTTTTTTTTTTTTAATAAATATATTACTTATTTTGGAGTAATATATTAATGAAAAATTTGTGCCAAAAATATTTGATTTTTATATGACTGTTGATTTATTTATTATTGTGATTTATTTGGGATATTTTTTTTTGATATATTTTGGTGATAATAATTTTTGTTGATTTATTGGTTGATTAATTTTAAAAATTTGGATTATTGTATCGACAGTTCCTAGTACAAAAAGGTGCACACACAGTGTTTGTGATTTATTTTTATATTTTTTTTAATTTTGGATTTATTGTGAAATAATAACAACATTTTACATTAACAAGGTATGTTTATTTATATTGTTTAATTAGTTTATATGGTTTTTAATTATTTATTGATTTTTTTTTTTTATAAATGACATTCGCTTTTCCGGGAAATTTTCTTTTGTCATTGTGCGTCGCAAAGATGATCGGCGAAAATAATTCATATGTTGATAAAAAAAAAAAATAGATAATGTAAATTTAAAAAATCAATAATTAATTATAAATCAATTGGTTTATTTTTTAATTAAAATAGTAAGTATGTTTTTTGTCAATTCATTTATTTTTTTTTGTTTTTCATAGTTTGAAAAATATATTATAAATAAATTCAAGGGTATGATTTAATAATTAGTATTACAATCTAAACAATAAAATATATATTCTCAAAATTTAGAAATTGTAAATAACGATTGATAATTTCGAATTATTCAAAATATTAAATTCAAAAATAGACATAATTAATTCATCCAAACAACTAAATTTTCCAATAATATTTTTAAAAACTATATACCCCTTAAATCTTAGGGAAAAAAATAAAAAAGAAAATCCATACATTGACATTCAACTCCATCATGGCGGTCCATTCGCGATGAGTCAACCAATTTCGCGAAATAAAAGAAAAATATCTCCAATAATTGATAAGCCCCCTCTAAATAAAAAAAAAAAAAAAAACACCAATAATTAAACAAATAAAAAAAATTATTATAAATAAAATAAGAAAAAATACATAGATTTTTTTTTTTTTATCCGTATGGTACACGGATGTTGATGGTTGCATTGAGATGAAAAAAAAAAGAGGGGGAATAAAGAAATAAGGGGGTGGTGGGAGGCGGGGTTAAGGAGGCGAGTCAAAACCGAAGTACGGCCACTAGTACGTATATATATTATGTACCGATTTATATATATATGTATAAAAGAAGTGGATTGAGAATAAAGTGAGATAGTTGTATACATATTGAGATGTGAAATAATCTTATGTACATATATACAAGAGTGAATAAGCATAAGAGTGAGTAAAATGATGAGAGAAATGTTTAAATGTTGTTTGTGTGTTGTATGTTCATGTATCATTTATATATATGCAGTGATATGTGTGTGTGTATGATAAAAGTGGGTGGATGGGTGGATGGGTTGATAGGTGGAGAAGAAATAAAATAATACCATGTCATAGACAAGGACAGGTTAATGCGCATACACAAAAATATATATACACACATATATTCATTCATATATATGAGGGTGGAATACACTGGAATACATATTATTCGGTGGGGATGTATTAGGAGTGGTGCTTAACGTCATCGCGCATTCACTCACCGGCCGTTGCCGACGCCACTGTGCTCCGACACACGTTATCTCCACACGAGCACTTATTTTTATAACTTTTTTTTTTTTTTTTTTTTTATATATACAATCTCTCTCTCTCTCTTTTTTGGAGAATATAAATGAAAAAAAAATTAATTAAATAATAAACATGATTGTTAAAAAGTTTGATAATTGGTGATTTTTTAAATTCAAAATTAAAGTAAATACATTATAAAATTCATTAAAACATCATGTGATTTGACTATGATTTTTTATAATGAAAAAAAAAAATTCATGTGATTATATGCTGAAATATTTGATATATGGTTTTGTCAAATTTGTGAACTTTCAATGTGATTTTTAGTTGAAAAGAAAATATTTGTTTTTTTTTTTTTTTTTTTTTTTTTAATTTAATTAACAACAAAAAAAAAAAACGTGCCCTGGAGAACAAGTGCGAGTTGCAGTGTGTGTGATTTTTCGATAAATTTTATTTTAAGTTTAAAATTATTCAAAAAAAAAAAAAATATATTTATTTTTACAAATTGAATGAAGAAAAAGAAAAGAAAAAAAAAAAAATTTATAACAAGTCGGTGACGTGTTCTGGAACAAGTGTTTGAAATAATTTATAATTTTGTTTTTTTTTTTTTTTTTGTAATAAAAAATAAACGGTGCAAGTGATATCAAATTTTTGTTTTTTTTTTTAATTATTGGTGTTTTTATTTTTTAAGTAATTGTTTTATTAATTTTATTGGTGGTGCAATATATTAATGATTGTTAGGGGGTAGTTAATATTAAATAGTGTCAATCAGCTGGTGAATTTAACGGGTGCGTTTAAGTGCCCGCGAACCGACGCTTCCGTATTTAAAATGTACGTATATAAATATCGTTGGGAAAAGAAAGAATAAATTAATTTAAAACTTGAAAATTAATGACATGATTTTTTGGATGAATTAATTCTGTTTAGTTTGATCGATCCCGTCGCCTCGTGACCAGCTCATAAAAGAACAAAAAAAATAATAATATCATAACAATAGTCATGAGAACAATAAAAAATTTGAAACTCGCGTGCAGCAAAATACGGGGGTTACAGTGATTTTACGATTTCAATACCCTTTCTTTTGATTTTCTCATCATAAAATATACTTTTTTTACATTATATTTTTTATGCTTATAAATAAAGCTCACGTGTACAATTGTATAGTCTTTTTAACGTCCTCAACTTGATGTACTTAAATTGACAATTTTATTGATCTAACTCGACCCGAAAAACGCTATTTATATAAAATTTAAATATTTAAACAATATTATTTAAGAGAAAATAATTTTCATATATATTTTTTAATTTTTTTTTCATAATAATTTTGTTGCAACTTTTGTTTATTTATTTTCAATTTAAACCACAATTTTTTTGATGGATAATAAAATTAAAATTATAATATATAAATAAAAATAAACAAAATTTCTATAGAGTTGAATGAATTTTATTACAAAATTGTTTTTATAAAATTTTCTTTTTGTTTTCTGCGCATGGTATTCATTCAGACACGTGTGAGTTTCAAAACAAAGTTTTCATATGAAATTTTGCGCGCCAGTAAAACGTGTTTTCCCTTTCTTCATTGTATTATCTATAGAAATTATTATTTTTGTTATTTTTATTAATTTTAAAATTATACTTTGATAGAAAAAAAAATAACAACATGTTGAAATATTTTATAATTTAAATTCGGTCATTGTTAAACAAATAATTAGTGCATAAAATTAAGTCAACAAAAAAAACGTATATATATTTTACAAAAAAATATGTGAAATTTTAATTTTAATTATTATAAATAACCATGATATTATTAAATAAAATATCCAGGTCAAATTGAATAACTAATCACCCTTGAATTTTATTTTATATATTTTTTAAAAAATTAATTATTATTCTTGGATTTTTTTTTAAATAATATATTTATAATTAATATCATAAGACAAGTAATTTCAAAAATAAAAGATAATTAATTATTAAAGTAAAATTAATAATATTTTTGCATTAATTAAATGATATTAATTTAATTTTTTTTTTTATTTCAGATAATAAAAATAAAGGGTGAAAAGAAAAAAAATAAAAGAAGGTGATAATTGTAAAAAAATAAAAAAAAAAAGTGAAATAAAAAAGAAAAAAAAAAAAATTAACAAGTTGACGAATGTGTTGAGTGATAAATAAATAAATAAATAACGGTCAAGGTGGCTTCGACGTGTGTAATAATATTTAAAAAATGTCAAGCACCGCGGAAAGTCCCGACGGTGGACTGGCACTGCAGTCACACTATTCATTACGATGGAATAATCATCAGAATCATATATTACAAGCATTTGAGGCATTATTACATGCTGAATTACTCGTCGATGTCACTCTCGTTTGTTCAGAAAGTAGTATCAGAGCACACAAGGTTGTTCTTAGTGCATGCAGGTAAATCAAATTTATATATTAAATATTAAAAATTAATTTTCAATTGATAAACTATCTCTTTTCAATTAATAAGCTATCATTTATTAATTATTTAAATATAATTTTCATCTAGAAAAAAAAAAAACATGAGATCTTTCTATTCGAAAAACTTTACATAAGACTTTATTAATTTTTTTTTTTCTTTCGGTAATTTCGGTTATATTGTCATTAAATTATTTAAATAAATAAAATTTATTAATATTTATTTGTTTATTTATAAATTAATATTTTAATTTTCGGCATGAATATCATAAACTTTTATAATTTTCAAACCAAATACTCTATGAACATTAGAGTTCCAGATCCAGTTGAATCTGTGATCTAGTCTTCCCAAATATTGATATACTCTACTTAAATTTTTTATTTCTCTTCATATAAAAAGCTAGAATCAATTTTTCAAATGAAAAATAATCATCTTATTTCTCTTTAGACTATTTAAAAATTAAATTAAATAATAAAAATATGAATCTTGCATAAAATATGTCATTTTGTCTGACTAAATATTGATATGTTCTACTTAATTTTTTCTTTAATTTTGTCAAATAAAAAAAACTAAATTTTATCATTTTAATTATTTTAATTAATAAGCTATCAATAAGCTTTATTTTCATAATTTTTTCATTCAACAAAAGTATATTATATAAATGTTAATGAATAATTTTCTTTGTTTAAAATTATTATTTTAAAATGTCATTTTATTCTCGTATTATCTAATTTTAATTATCATAAATATAATTTATATTAATAACCGGAAATGTGAAATCGATCTTATATATTACCTACTTTCCATTCACATCTCATCGAGTGACATGAAAATTTTCAATTAGTTATTATGTTCACTGTTAAATTTCATTCATTCTATTTAAATCTTTTTTTCTTTTATTATTAAAATCTCTTATCAAAATTATCATTTCACCTGTCGAAAAAAAAATAAAAAATATAATTTTTGTTTGTTTTTTTTTTCTATTTTAAAGCCCATTTTTTGAGAGGATATTTGCTGAACATCCATGTAAACATCCGGTGATAGTATTGAAGGATTTTCCTGGTCGTGAAGTTGGAGCTCTTGTTGATTTTATGTATCGTGGTGAGGTACGTGTTGGACGTGATGATTTACCTGGTTTAATGAGAGCTGCTGAAAGTTTACAAGTACGTGGTTTAGCATTATCACAACAACGTCCAGTGTCACCAATTGATACTGAAATTGAAACACCATCATCAGATATATTAATAAATGAACCATTAACACCAGATAATATTATTAATAATAATAATAATAGTAATAACAACAATAATAATGAACAAATAATTGATGATGAAGATGAGGATGATGATGAAGATGATGACGATGATAATATATCTGAAACATTATTAACAAATAAAAATAATAATCATAATAATAGTATATTTAGAATAAAAAAACGTATTGTTGTTGATGATGAACAATTATCATCACATATTAATAACAATAATAATAATCATCATCATCATCATAATAATATAAATTTTACAATACGTGATTTACGTGAATCATGTGGTTCACCATTATTACCAAGAAGAAAACAAGCAAGACCACGTAGAAGATCTGGTGAATTAATACCACAAGATTTAAGTAGACCACATCCACCATCAAGTTTAAGTCCATCAATAAGTAATATTAATATATCACCAATTGATAATAATAAAAAATCACAAAATAATAATTATCAAAAAAATTTAATAACAACCACAACAACAACATCATCATCAACAACAACAGCATCATCAACGTTACCATCAGTAACATGTCCAACAAATGATTTATTAAATATGACAAATAAAAAATTAACTGTTAATATTAATAGAAATCAATTGAGTCCATTGATTAATGATACAAATGATGATGTTGCTGAAAATTTATCAATGAAACGTTCAATATCACCCTCATTATCAGATACAAATCATCATCAACAACAACAGCAACAACAACAACAACAACAACTTCATCATTCTCATCATCATCATCTACATCATCATGGAATTAAGACTGAAAGTGAGTCAGCAAGTAGTCCACGTGGTTCACCATCAACTGGTACAAGTCAACATCCAGATAATTCAATAAATGATTTACCAACAGCAAGTTTACCATCAATAAGTGCATTATCATTAACACCACCACATCATCATAGTGAATATTTAGCAAGTCTTGGACAATTTGCTGCTCATTGGTTACCAAATAATACACAAAATCAAGGACATCATCATTCACATCATTCACATCATCATCAGCAGCAGCAACAACAACAACAACAACGGGATGGTAGTCCACAAGGACATAATAGAAATATTAATAATCCTTATCATTCACAACAACAACAACAGCAACAACAGCAGCAACAACAACAACAAGAATCACGTAGATCAATTGGTGTATTTTCAATTGATCAAATGTCACCATTATCATCAAGTGGTACATTATTTTCTCATACAAGTGGTATTGATAGAACATCATTGTTAGCTGATATACATGATAGTTTTAAACCAGAAACATTACATGGTTTATTTGGTGGTAATATTGGTGGTCATCATATTAGTAAAAAATCAAAAAAACAACGTGATAGTGATAGTGCTAGAAGATGGAGTGAACATAGTAGAGGTGGTATGCCAATTGGTAGACCAAAAGGACAACATTCAGCACCACGTGGTGGTCCACCACGTTCATGGACAAATGCTGAATTAACTGAAGCATTACAACATGTATGGAATAAAAAAATGACAACATCACAAGCAAGTAGAATGTTTGGTATACCATATAACAGTTTATTAATGTATGTTAGAGGTAAATATGGTAAAAGTTTAAAACTTGAACAATTAAGAAGGGATTGTACTGGTACAACAACAAATGATGTTATTAATAATATAAATAATAATTTAAAATTACAACAACAAACATCATTAACACATACTATTGGTGGTTTAACACATCATGATGATAATAATTATTCACATCATTCATTATTAAGTGCTAATTTACAACAAAATTTTTTTCCTGATTTTGTTAATACAAATTTTCCAGTACCAGTATCAATGGTACATTTATTACCACCAAGTGAACAAAAAAATTATGATAATCCAAATTGTACGGGACCACCTGGAACAAGTGATATACAATCAAGATCACCATCACCAAATAATCATGATATTATACCACAATCAGCACAATCAGCACCGGCATTGTTACAACAAAATGGTGCTGAATGATAATTTGTTATTGTTGTTGTTGTTGCTTTATTTTTTTTCTTTTATTTTCATACGTAATGAAATTATTATTATCAACACTTTTTGTATGGTATTTCATGATGGTACAATTTGTTATTATAAAAGATACATTTTAATTTGACATTTTAAACAAGACATTTTGGTCAATTGTCTTAATTGTCCCCTGAAGATTATATTCAACAAAAAATTAAAAGACTGAACACACACTCACATCATTTATCTTGATGACATCGATGGATTTCCAGTGAATTTTTTTTTTTAATTAATTTATAATTATTTGTTAATTTTTTTGAGAAAAGAAAAGTAGTTATATGAATTCTTTTTTTTTTTTTGCAATATATTGTTTATAAATTTGTTTTTTTTTTTTTTTCAAAGCACTGATCACGATTTGTTGGAATGTTAAATTTACTTTCTAATGCTGTTATATTATTTTCATCTTTGGTATATACACGTAACCAATAGCAATGACTTCACGTCAAAAGAAAAATATTTTTTATTTTTAAAAGTAACTATTTTTTTTTTCTGCTCGTATATTATTATTTTTTAGTTTGTTGAAAATTATCCTTCTAACATATCGTGGCAGGCTCACTATTAAAATACACAATGAAAGAAAAATAATATTTGAAAAAAAAAAAAAAAAAAAAGTGATATCAGGAAGGAAAACAAGTGAATTTTCTTTTTTTTACGTTTACCGGTTTAAATTGAAAGGAAAAAAACTTTTTGAGGATGAAATTTTTTATTTACTTTTATTTTATTTTTCATGAATGAAAATATATAAAAAATATAAAAATATTTATAATGATATAAATAAAAATAAAATCTGTAACTCGCTGGGGTTCAGGAAGGATGCATGATGAAACGAATATTGCGTGAAGGGATAATAGGTTAACACACATATATACTATTTCAAAAAAATTTTTTTTAATTCACATGCATTTCTATGATTATTATTTTGTTAAATCTAATTATTGTAATATTTTTTAAATTCAACAAATTTATTTTTAATTAGTTAAAAAAAATATTTATCTATGTAATTATTATTATTATTAGTATTATTATTTTAAAGTGATATATATAACTGGAAAAAATTTATTTTGCGAAAATTAGCACAAATCAAGGGGGTTGATGCAATAATCGCAGTGATACAAGAAAACTTTTTTTTTTTTTATTTATCTATATTGATATTATTACTATTAATTTTTATTATTGTAATCATTATTTTATTATTAATATTATTATTATTAAAAACTGTAAATAGTATTATTATTATAATTTTATTTTGTTTTTTTTTTTTTATATTTATTTTGTCTGTATTTATTTTCTTTTCTCTGTTACTTTTTATCTTTGTTGGATGATATTTTTTATTAAGACATATATAAGATCAAGAAATATATAAATATATGAAAAAAAAAAATAATACCTATTTCGTTTCCGGAGATCCCGAGGGGGATGTGATTTCTTTTTTCTTTTCATTTGCGAATAAAATGAATAAATAAATTCTTTTGATTTAAAATTTAAATGAAATTAATTAAAAAAATTTTTTTCATACAAAATTTGTACGATCATGTTGACCATACACAATAAAAATAATCAACACAAACATCCACATACACAAAAAAATAAAACACATTTTTTTCGAGGAATTAAAAAATTAATGATTTAAAATAAATTAAATTATAAATAACCAATATTTCGACAACCAGATACGGAAGCGCAGGGTAACTAACACATCAGGGATAGCCACAGACAAATCTACGATAGATAAATGAGAAGAAAAATAATGAAAAAAATAAAAAAAAATAAAAATATAAAAAATTGCTACATATTAATGAAGACAGAATAATAATAATAATAAAAAAAATAAATAAAAACTTATTAAAAGGTAATTCATAAATATAGTATGAATTATTTCATTAAAAATTTGCGGAAAAAAAAAATACGTGCGTTTGTGTGTGAAAGAAATTAAAAAAAAAAAAAATTAATAATAAAAATCGGGTGGGTGGTAATAAATAGAGGTTGGGTATGAGGGGAAGGGGGAGTAAATTCAAATGATTATAAAAATTTTTACAAAAACCAAAAAATAACATTTAATAAAATTTAAAAAAAAAAATATAAAATTAATATCCAGTTGATCTATTAGAAATCGAAAGAGACTGAAAAAAAAAAATTTTTATTAAATGAAATTTAGTGAGTGAAATTATAAGAATAATGATAATTTTTTTTTTTAATTTTATTGGATAACCCTCCACCTTCCCCTCAAGCAATGAAATAATTTTAAAAATCTAAAAATTTAATAAACATTATGATAAAGAAAGAAAAGAAAAATTAAATAAGAAATGCAAAAAAAAAATAATAAATTAAAATAAATAAGCCTGTAAAATACAAACTGATATTATTGATTATTAATTAACTAATATATAGTATTAAATAAACAGGGTGTTTAAAATGCGTTAAAGTCCAAAACGACAGGTAGCAAAAATCACATTTAAATAAATATTAAATTTAAAAGAAAAAAAACTATTATTAAAATTGATAAATCTTGAATGACTATAATGAATGAAAATAGTAATTTTATAAATTCATTTTAAATATTTTACAAATAATAAAATTATCAATATTTAAAAAATTTAATTATCATTAAACTCTTTGTATACTGAAGAAGAAAAAAAATATTTTTTTTTTTCATCAATATATACAAAGCTATCTGTCCATTCTAAACACTCTTAATTTTTGCATTAAATTTTTTTTGTTTTTATATCATATGTTGTTAATAAAATTGATTGTTTTTTTTTTTGAAAATTTTTTTTCCATAAAAATCACCAACGTGAGAATGAAATTGATAAATACATTTAGAAAAAAAAAAAAATTATTATATATATGAAGACAGTATTGACAGTGTGTGAGTGAAAAAGTATGAACAGAAAAAATAAAAAACAAAAATACATAGTGAAATATGTGATAGGCACCATGTGCGGACTTCAGTATTATTTTGCAGTTGAAATAAACGTAAATTAAACAAAAAAAAAAAATAATAAAAATTAATAACAAATACATTAAAGTTTAAATAAAAAATAATTAAAAAACTAAAAAAAAAAAAAACATTACGAATGTGAGAATATGGAAGAATGAATCGTAAAGAAAAAATATGAAAAAATAAAAAAAAAAAAAAAATATGTTAGGTAGAGTTAATGATGACAAATCTTAATGCCTGTTTTCGTTGTTATATAAAAGATGATTGAGTGACGAGAAAAGGGACAGACAAGACGAGATCCTTTTTATGATGATGATAAGAAGGGTGGTAAATTTACTGGGTGAGTTTGGCATGAGGGGGAGGGAAAAAAAATAGGGAAAAGTTAAATAAAATATATGAGACAAATAATACCGTCATTTTATTTAATATAAAAATAAAATTCAAAAGTTGAGAGTACACTTGAAAAATTAATTTGAAAAATAAAAAAATATATATATTTGAATATGTCTTAAAAATGTGTCAATTAAAAGGTAAAAAAAAATATTTTTTTAATGTTATTGTTTATTTTAATATTGAATAATAAAATATTAAATTTTTTGTTTTTAATTTATTTAATTTATATGAATAAACAGTGAAAATTAAAAAAATTTATGTTGAAAATTTTTTTTTTTAATTGACACATTTTTCAAGATGTATTTCGAAGGAAAAAAAAAATTATTTGTTAATTTTTTTTTTTTTTTAAACTGATAATAATCAACTGGATTGTTTTTTTTTTTTTATATATCAAAAATTTCCTTGATAAAGTAATAATTAAACTTCGGGCCAAAAGAAAAAAAACAACAAAAAATTTAATAATTCAAATTTTCAATTTAAAAAAAAAAAAAACAAATAATAACTGATTAAAAATGAAAATAAATATTTGATTAAAGTAAAAAAAGAGTGTATAAAGAATGTGTGGTTAAATAGCGGAAATAAAATTTCGATAATAAAAATATAAATTAAATAAAATAAAAAAATTAAATAAATGAATAACGTGACTCTCGTGAGATTCAAAAGATTCATTCTTTTTCACAGAAATAAATAAATATTATTAACTGTTAATTTTATATTATTATTATTTTTTTTTTTTCTAATCAATGGTTGAAAAAAAAAAATAATGATAACTACACGTTGTACGTAAAAGAAGTTATAAAAAACAAGCTGATAAATAAGAAAAAAATACAATTTTTATTTACAGAAAAAAAAATAAAACATAAAAAAGGTTGTATTCGAAGGTTCATTTTTTTATATATAAAAAAATTAATTTAATTAATTGTGCAAAAGGGTTTGATAGCGACTGATTAATTCAAGTTAAAAAAAAATATGCTATTGTTATAATCTCGTTACATATCATTATCTGAAAATAGATAAAGCAAAAATAGAAGAAAAAAAATAATAATAATTTGTTAATATAAAAATAATTTTTTCCAACAAGAAAATCATGTATATATATTATTTTTTTTCTACAGTAATTATATTTTTCTGCAACGTTAAAATGTAATTTTCTAGAAATTCATTACTATGTCATTGAGTGATTATTAATAATGAATTTACCAAATTTTTATTTTATCAATTTAACAAAAGAACTGAAATACTCTAAATATTTTTTTGAGTACGTTTTTTTTTTTTTTTTTAACCAGATAAATTAATTTTTTTACAATTAATTAATGAAATAGTTGAAATTTATAACACAGATTAATTATTATCGTTGATATATACAGTTAAAAAAAAAATAATAATACAATAATATTTTAATTCAATAGTTTTATTTTTATTAAACTGCAATTTTTCTTGTTTTTTTAATTGCAATTTAGTGAGTTAATGATTTATAAGGAAAAATTATAATTACGTGATTTGTTTTGTTCATTAAAAAAATGATCATTCATATTGTTGTTTTTGAAAAAAATATAAATGAATCATCACAGAGAAATTAATTTCAAAGATTTAAAAAAAATTGTGCAATTTAAAAAACCAAATGGGTTTATTGATTTTTTATTCACCAATAATTTGTATTATTTAATTTATTATTTAAACTCACTAAATTTAGCAACTGTAAATAATTTAAATAACAAAAAAAAAAAATTAAACATACTGTGAAACACGCAATGAATAAAATGATTAATTTAGTTTTTAATAAAAATTTAAAATGTTTATATAATTATATTTCTGTGAAAGAAAAATTAATGCAAAGATAAAAAAACAACAAATTTAAAATGACAAGAGTATGAAAAAATTATG